>NC_142798.1:40260192-40592438 GCF_049724085.1 Artemia sp. Qi Xiang Cuo | reverse complement strand
CTCAAACCCCGTAAAGTTATTTTAAAAGATACAAGAACTACTTATTTACAACAAAAATTTCATTTTTTAATGAGCACTAAGTAAAGAACAACCACACGGAATAAGGCAACAGAGTCTCTCAAATCTCTCTAATCTATTTTTACAGATACAAGAAATACTTATTTTACTCAAAAATTGTGTTTTTAATGTGTATGAAGTAAATAAAAACAACACGGAATCAGGCAACTGAGTCTCTCAAACCCCGTAAAGCTCTTTTAAAAGATCCACGAAATACTTATTTAAAACAAAATTGTTTTTTTTAATGAGCACTAAGTAAATAAAAACCACATGGAATCAGACAACAGAGTATATCAAACCCATTAAATCTATTTTAAAATATACAAGAACTAATTATTTAACACAAAATTTTATTTTTTAATGTGCAAAAAATAAAGAAAAACAACACAGAATCAGGCAACCGAGTCTCTCAAACCCCGTAAAGCTCTTTTAAAAGATACAAGAACTACTTATTTAAAAAAAAAATTTTTTTTTTAATGAGCACTAAGTAAAGAAAAACCACAAGCAATCAGGAAAAAGATTCTATAAAACCCATTAAATGTATTTTAACATATACAAAAACTAATTTTTTAAATCAAAAACTTCGTTTTTAATGAGAACTAAGTAAAGAAAAACCACACGGAGACAGGCAACTGAGTCTCTGAAACCCCTTAAAGCTCTTTTAAAAGATACAAAAACTACTTATTTAAAACAAAATACAGGTAAGCAAATTACATGGGAATTCCTATACACACAAGCAAATAACTGAGTTATTTTTACGTCACAATTTTCAACTTAAAACAATTTTAATTATAGCATCCCATTCCTCATACTTAAATTAGTCGTTACGCTTTCTTAACCACCGAAAATTTAACCTACGTAAATTAAGTTATAGACAATACTGGTTTAGAAAAACTAGAATAAAACAATCGATACAGTTTAAATTGCACGCTACCTTTGAATAGGCAATGTGATTATACCCACCTAACCAGATTATACCTACCAAACCAGATTATACCTACCAGAAACCGGTCCGGTACGGGGGCCTATGCAAATTCATTATACCTATTCTACTTATTTCATCTTCAACAGTGCACGTCCACGAAGATGAGCAGGATATTGACCACCTTCCACTATCGCTCTACTTTTCGATTAGAACAAATAGTACAGCCCTGGCAGATTCCCCTGCCTCTAAATGGTTTGTTCGGAGTAACTGGAAAAATGCTAATATGTCACTATATATTTCAACCCTGGCCATACTCCTTGGTTCTTTACGTGTACCCTTTCATTTACTCCAGCTAAGTTTTAGCTCTACAAAAAGCAATTATGAACAATTAAGAGTTAGAATGTTTTGGTATTAACACACACCTATTAGGCATCTGCTCTCCTCCCTAACAAGGAAAGAAACAGAGAGTGTAAGGCAGTGGCGGATCCAGGGGAGGGGCGAGGGGCCCTCCCCCCTAACGTAGTCTAAAGTAATGCAATTTGCTTAATTATCGCAAGATTGCGTTAATTAAACTTGCTATTTTTTCAATCCATTCATTGTTGTCAATTGCTGTCCACAAGTTATGCAAGCTGTCTATTGTTCATATATAAGGTTTTTATCAAAGAGTTAATCGTATAGACTTTGAAAAAAGCCTATTCGATTTCAATTGAAAATTCTAGATCCGTTTTTTAAAGTCAAGAACAATCGTACAGTAAGCAACCAAAATGAAAATTTTGGTTGCTTGATTCGGTTCTTAATCAAAATGGCTTGATTCGGTTCTCCCGTCCTCCTTGACTCAGGCAAAGTCCTTACCGTTTTTTTTGATACTGTAATTGCATCTGTTACGAAATTGAAATCAAGCTCTGTTGATGTTGAAGGAATTAGTGTTTATCATCTTAAAATAAATTGCCCGTCTTTCTTTTTTCATTTACTGCTTTTCCGAATGTGTATTTGTTGTTCTCTTGTTCCTGATAGCTTTTTGTGTGGAACTGTCACTTCTGTTCTTAAACGAGGTAAGAATCCATTGGCCAATCACGGTTGCTTGTAATTTTAGTAAAATTCTTGAATTTATCCTACTTCCTTTCATCAATTTGAATGCAAATATTGGGGAGAACCAGCTCGGTTTTCGGTCTGGTATCGGTTACCAGCACGCTCACCCTTCTCTTGCTTGCCTTCTTAAAGATGTTTCTGCTAATGGGTATGGTCTTCATATTTGTGCCCTTGATCTTTCTAAGGCTTTCGACAGTATTGTACATAGTCAGGCTCTTTGTTCTCTTTATAGTCATGGCATTAACCTTTGACTTATTTTTCTTCTTAAGTTTTGGTATAGTAAATCTTATCTTCAATTTAATACTAATGGTGTTCTTTCTTCTTTTATTGTCCCTGTTCATCGGGATGTGCGGCAAAGAGGAGTTTTATCTCCAAGTATTCTTAAATTTTGTATTTCTGGTATCCTTGAAAATATTTCTTCTATGTGTTTTGTTGGGTTAACTGATATTTCCTACCTTGCTTATGCTGATGATATTCTTCTAATTAGCCGGTCTAAATTCAGACTATCCCAGATGATTCATAAAGATTCTTATTCTTTTACTAAAATCGGTCTTTCGCTTAACATTGGTAAATATGAGTATCTTGCTTTTAATTTTTATCCCCTCCTAAACCTCTTAAGTTCTAAAATTTTTTTCATCCCTCATGTAGACTCGATGCGGTGGTTGGGTATTACACTTACCAAAAATTTAAAAACTCGTCGGGAGTGTGCTGTCCGGGATGCCAAAGCAAAGATCCAGATTGGTTACTCAAAAGTTCTAGCCAATCGAGGCAAATATAATCGCATTGCCCTTGGAAAGCTTTATTTACTTTTTCTGATCATTCTGTTTTTTTACCTTTCTGGCCTCTATCCTATTTTTAGGACTAAGGATTTTAGTGATATTCGAGTGGTCTATTTCCGTTTTTGTAAATATCTTGTCTTTCTTCTTCTTCTACATAGGAATTGAAAAATAATGAGTAAGTTTTGCCTTCCTAATATTACCGAGAAGCTGACGGGTATGCCCGACATACTTTCGGGAACCCTGTATAGCCGTTTGTCACCTCACCATGGTTTGATTTGATTATCTTACTAATTTTTATCTATTTAATGTTTTTGTTGTTTAATTGTTACTGGTGATTTATTGTTTTTTTTGTTTTTTTTGTGCTCCACTATTTATCTTGTGATGTAAGTGGGTTATAAATAAATATATGAAACAAAGTTGGACAGGTGCTGTTAATATTAGTGTTTTGAGTATCGTGTTCAACATGGGTCGGGTCTTTCAGAACCCATATTCAACCATGCTATTCAGGCGCGTTACAATTCGAAGAAACCGCATACAACATGGTTGGAACTCGTTAGATGAAAATGTTTTAAAGTTTTGCTGGGTTAAACACAGAGAATCTAAAAACTATTTTTGTTGAACCCGCTTCAAACCCGGACCCGAAAACACAAGTCTTTAGAGGTCCTGGTACAATGTGGTACGTTTGAAATTTTTGGTACAATCCAAATTTTAAGGTCATTCACATCTCGTGAACAACGTTATTGGTGAAGTTGGTTTCAAAGATCTGTGCAAAATCATCAAGAAGTAGACATTCTCGATAATAGTTGATGAAAACACAGACCTGAGTAACCAAAAGAGCCTGGTTGTAGATGTTCGCCATCTTGATCTGAATGGTGTTGATCGAGAAGACAGTTTCCCTGTAAGAAACTCCTTCTTATGACTTATAGAAGTTCAGTAATGTACAGCTGAAGATATTTACCGGGCCATAACTAAACTACTTTTTTAGGAAATTGGAGCTCCAAAGGCAAACCTAATAGGATTTGTTGCAGACAATGTGTCGGTTATGATGAGGCAACGAGGTAATGTTTAGGCGAAACTGTCAGTAGACTGCTCAAGTTTATTTGTACTTGGTTGTTCATGCCATTCTATTCACATACGTGCTAGTACTGCCGGCAAACAATTGCCAAAGGAAATAGTAGTTTTTTTGTCAAGAAGTATACAGCTATATTTGTCACAGCCCAAAACGGGCCAGTGAGACTATGGAATTGCAAAAGTAAATGGAATTGAAAGAACATCGAATTTTGAGACATATAACAACTCGATGGTTGTCTAGACAAGCATTTGTAGCTCGATATTTGGAAGAGTGGGATTGCTTGACTATATTTTCCGTGCAGAAAGCCTTAAAGAGACCAACAAGTCGGGAAAGGCCACTGCCATACTAAAAGATCTTCTGTCAGCGGTTTTCAAGGCTGACTTTGCCTTCCTGGTGTATATTTTGAAGTATATTAAAGACATAAACAAGCAATTTCAGGCAGAGGACACCCAGATTCATCTTGTCTATAATCGTTTTTCTGAACTTGAACTTTGAACTTGAACTTTGACTTTATTCAATATAAACACACAAATAAAACACAACTCCAGGGACTGATCAATGATCCCTTGGGCCTAAATGTAGTCCCTGGAGAACTCGAATATTCATGCAAATACTATCACTAATTATTGACAAACAATAAATTGAAAAACAACCTAACTTTGATAAAAAAACGACTGATCAATGATCCCTAGGGCCTAAATGTAGTCCCTGGAGAACTCGAATATTGATACAAATACTATCACTAATTACTGACTAGCAACAAATTGACAAACAAACCAACTTTGAAAAAAAAGAAAGAAGAAAAAAACAACGAAAAAGGCCCTGTAAACTACATGAAAAAGAAAGAATCATCCTAAAAACTATTCATCTTTACTAGTAAAAAAAAGATTTTTCTTATAATAATATTTAAATGGTGGAACTGAAATAAAATCCTTTATCTCAAGCGGAATATTTTTCTATAATTTCACGCCAACGTATATGATAGAAAAAGATGCTCTTTGCGTGTGACAAATATCCGAGATAAGAGAAAAATGTGTAGATGACGACGTTGGATAAGCATGATAATATGACAATAAATGAAAAAGGACAAGTTGTGTTAGTCCTGGGGGTGCTAGACTATTCAAGTATTTATGCATGAAAACAGCAGTTTGGAGCTGACAAATTTGTCTCACTGTTAGCGATTGAGATTTAAGAAAAACTTCTTTAGTATTAAGTCTATTAAAATAAATTGACTTTACAGCTCTATTTTGTAAGATTTGGATTCTCTTTAAATTATAAGAAGAAGAATTAGCCCAAACGTAACAACTGTAATGGATATAAGGATAAACAAGAGTAAAATAAAAGGTTCGCAAAGCTTTTTGCGGAAGGGGATTTTTAAGTCTATACAAACTCCCAGCTCCTCTGGCAATTTTTATAGATAATGAATTTACATGTTCTTTCCATGACAATAATTCATCAATGATTACACCTAAATATTTAAATTTTGAAACCCTATATATTAAACATCCATCAGCTGTTAAAGATAGTTCAGTGTTTACCTTTTTAATAGTAAAAAAATCATGTAATTTGTTTTTTTAATATTAATCAATAAACGGTTACTCCTCGTATATTTTGTTAGATTATTCAACGCCCTCTCGATGGTCTTAAAAAGGCTTTCAACACTTAAAGCTCGGAATAATAAAACTGTATCATCTGCGAATGATATTGTCAAACAATCTTTCATCAAATTTCCTATATCCGCGGTATAAATGAGGTAAAGGAGTGGCCCTAAAATCAACACCTGTGAAATTTCGTAAATTATTAGGTGCTCTGGTGATCTCTTTGGTCCAACTATAACGACCCGTGACCTATCTGATAGATATGACTCAATCCAACTAACTATAATTCTCAATCCAACTAATTTATAATTCTTTAACTTTCTAACTAAAAGATTATGGTTTACTGTGTGAAGCGCTTTCAACAGGTCAACGAATAAAACTGGGTTATAGAAACCCTTATCTAGAAAATCTTTCACTTAACAAATAAAATGAGTAATAGCATGACCTGTCGAATGCCCCTTCCAAAATCCATAATGGCTAGGTGGTATTATTCATTTTCTTTCGCAAATTTACTAATTTTATCATGCAGCATTTTTTCAAAAATCTTCAAAATAACTGTAGAATTGAAATAGGGTGGTAATTATTTATCTCTTCCTTATTTCCATGCTTACATAAAGGTATAATACGGCTTTTATTTAGACCTTTTGGAACGATTCCCTTTTGAAAAGACAAATTGATTAAGAAAATCAAAATATGAGATATCACCGGCAAAACATGTTTTAGAACCTGTTTCGGCACATGATCGATTCCAGGAGCCTCTGATGGTCCCAAAGAATTCACTATCTTCTCCAAATCATTTGTGAAAACTGGTTCAAAAACAAAAATACTTCCATCACTATCAAAATTTGAAGAAATTTTACTTCCGTCTTCTATGTCAATATCATTATCAAATAGTGATGAAATGTTTTTACTAATTTCAGTAAAAAATTTACAAACACTATCAGCTATAGATTGATAATTTCCTATTCTTTCCCAATTTAGGTTAACTACCTTCTTAGGGGTCTCATTATCTTTATGTTCATTTGGCCTCAAAATTCGGTTAATTATTTTCCACGTCAGAAACATATCATTCTTCGCAAGTTGAAAAATAATAAAAAAATAATTCGTTTCAGTATCTTGTTTTTTCTTATTGACAACATTTTGATAATTAACATAAATATTTCGATTTTCATTTGACGGTTTCTTCAACACTCTACTATAAAAGCTTGTTTCTTAATTATATCATATTTTGTAATTCCTTTGTTAACCACTGAGGTTTAAAATTTTTTTTCTTACTAGATCTATTTTCATGTGGTCCTTCAATCTTACAACACTTGTGCATTGCTTAGCGATTCTTATCAGAAAACAAAACATAACTTACTTCAAGATCAATCTGACTCTAAACAACACTCTATTCTAGTTTTTTCTAAATGATCTTTTAATTTATTTAAATTTGGTTCAATGAAAACAAATATTTATCTTCAATTTTATGCTGGTCATTTGGATATGATGATAAATCGCTAAACGAAACTGTTACAAATGCAAGGAGATGATCCGAACCTGTCACAATTAGCACATTTGATGATTTCAGCCAGTCACAAATATCTTCACTAATTAATGTATTATCAATAAGCGTGACTGTGCGTTCTGTAATTCGTGTGGGGATGTTAATCGACGGGAAAAAATTAAATGATAGCATAGTTGTTAAAAATTCCGCATTCATATTATTTCCTAGCTCCAATAAATTATAGTTGAACTCTGCCATTAGCATACACGGCTTTTTACACGACCCTAAATTCTGACAACGATTCTCAAAATGCTGAGACGTTTCCGTGGGGTTAGAACTAGGTGTCTTGTAAATAATAGCAATCAAAATTTCAGCATCATACTTTTTTACATTAACAACAAAAGACTCAAACCGACCTTCAACCGAGACACCTAAAGTATCTTCTATAGTTACAGAAATATCATTCCGCATGTAAATTCCTAATCCACCTTTCCGCATCTACGTTGTATTTTTATAATAAAAAGAACAACCTTCTTGTGAATACAAACTTAAAGGCGAAATTTCACTCAAGAAAGTCTCAGTTAGGGATATTACATCAAAACAAAGATTACTTTCATTAACTTTGGTAAGTAGTGTATCAAACGCAATTTCAAGCCCCAATCAATTATACGTGGCTATGATACAATCACTCGATGATTTAATTTGCTTCAGATCACAGGGATCAATATACTTAGAAACCGGAATATTCAGGTCTGAACTCACTTTTTCATTCCCACCATCACGTTCACAAAGGCCTCGTTCACATACATTAGCTAAATTAAAGTAATTTCCTGCAAGATCAGATAGTCTATTAGTCAGCAGACACATTTTGAAACAAAAGGTTGACCTTACTGTCACCAAAGCAGTTTAGTCACTCTCTTGTCTATTAGCCAGAACCCTGGCTTCTTGAAGACGGCTCAGCGATACAACTTCTGATAGGTCCTTAATTCTAACTACTTGATCGCCAGACTTTGCAAGGATACGGCTCTGCACTGACCAAGCATTTCTCATACCCACTGCATCCCTAGCAGCATTTACAACTTCGTGTCAAGGACGAGTAAGGCTTTCACTTACAAAACATTTCGATCCCTTCAGCTTGCTCCGATTTTTCAATACTTCTCTTGCAACTGTTGGGTTTTTAAATCCGACTTCAACTAGGGGGGGGGGGGTTCAGCTCCTACTGGGATTTCCAAAAAAACTAACATCCACAATATTAGACTCGGACACCGATCGTAGACCTAGTTTGTTTGTTATTAAGTCTAGCACATTATTTTTGGGATGCCTTGTTGTTGCATTCAGACCAGGTAGGTGGTAAATAACTACGTAGGAAGACTTACAGGCTTGTTGTATTTCATCGAAGTCATACTGCAGGTTTGACAATACTTGTGCTAAGAAATCGACTTTAGACTCCAGCCCTCCGATTCTGTCCACTAATTGTTCGTGGCTACTTTTAAGTTCCAACAGAACGGATGAATAAACAGTTTGTGTTATTTTCTCAAGATCATCTTGTGAGAGTTTAACCTTACCGAGCTCCTTTGCTACTCCCGACTTCATTTTTTTTTCTTTTCTTTCTTCCTGTTTTCCCTTCCTTCTCTTTTCTTTTACTATAATCCTTATTATAGCCAAACTGGCCTACCGCACTTGAATATCGTATGAAATTATCGCAATTTAAGAAAGCCAAAAGTTCAATTAATGCATTGGACAGAAACTCCAGTCAATTCAGTTTATCCAGTGACGTCACACATTCCACTAGGTTACAAATACTGAATAAATATTTTAATAAATTATAAGACGTAAAAGTGTTCTAACTATTTCGTAACTACTGAAAGAATTCAGTGTCTATTTAAATCCGAATCAAATCCTTTACCAGCAACTGGTTCAAAACTGGGATTAATCCTTTTTAAAAGAATAGATAGATCTTAACTGTTCAAAGACTGAATCAATACAAAGCAGTAGCACCCCACTTTTGTTGCCTAGTTATACCAAAGAAAGTGATTCCCGGCTCTTAAACCCACTTGACACCAACTACTACGTCAATGTCAAGGACGTGGAATGTGGGAGCCGAGTGGGAGTGATTTTGCCAAAGAAAAGGTATCTCTATCTGCTACAGTTGAGTTTAAAATAGAGCGTAGGAAATTTTTGATCGTGCTCTGGGATAAGATGAGGAAGCGTTTTTTCAACTCCCGGTACTCATCGGTAAAAAAAAAAAAACTTCCATAGGCTTCATCCACGCTATACTATGGGACTAGAGTAAAATCAGCCAAACCTGGCACCAATTCTGGCTTGTTTCCAAACTTACTGAGTGACAATGACCTGGAAGATATCGTCCAAGAGTGGAAGAGATTACCCATTTGCTCTGAGCTTGGTACTTTGATTGACTCAGATCCAGCCGTGTTTTGGACTCGGGTTTACAGGCAAAAAGATGTTAATAAGTCAAAGTGTTTTCCTCTGCTTGGGGGTTTAAGTCTACTTGTTCTCCCATACAGTTCCGCTGCTGCTGAGCAAACTTTCTCAGATGAATAAAATCAGCATTAGAATCGTCTCGGTTTCACCACCATGAACGGGCTTCTCAGTGCAAAACAGATCGTCTCAAAGAATTGGATACCACCCTTGAAAACGGTTCTGCATTCAAAGGTTAAGAACTGTGGAAGAGGATATGAAAAGGTTGGGCTACAAGAAGAAACAGCAGAAAAAATGACTAACTAGCACAAATGTTCCTCTTACATCTTTTTTGTAGTGTTTCAGTTTTATTACCTTTATACTTTTCAACCTGATTTCTTGTGCAATATAGTCGGAATACTTCTGTTAGATTAATTTAGTTCTGATTAGTACTATCAACCAAGAACCTATGTAGGATGACCAGTGAATTATGTGGTCAACGCGTAACTCAACGGTGGGTAGCCTAGTCCGCAGACCCATAAGAATCTGTGGTGTTAGCCACTTTCATGGCGTGATGGTTGATATGTTTTGTTTGTAGCTTCTGGCGCTCGTTACTCATCCTATAGTTGGATAATAAGCTGTTTACACTACATTATTGGCCTTCTAACTTTATCCATTATTCGCCTTAATGCCCAAAACTTCGAAAGAAAGGATTAACCCCACCGATCAGATTCGAGAAAACTTTCAGAAAATTTTACTAAAACCTTCTTCTAAAATGCTTTTAGCGGTTTGATTGTGCCTTTTTTGTTAAGCTGAGAAAGTCTACAAAAGCATTCTTCACATTTCAAACTATGAGGTTGCTTCTGCCTTGGGTTTTTTTTTTCTTGCTCTTGCCCTAGAACTTTTTTTCTCTCAGTTTTCAACGAAATCAATTGACCATAACTGCCGGTGAGTGTCGCAAAGCAACGCGAGCTTCGAATTTTTAACCTACTGTTCAGATGGTACAAATTTATCTCTTGTGGTACAACTTTGGTCGGAAAAATTGCACAATTTATCTCAAAGCATTGGCAACCCTAATCAGGAGGGGCCCTTCCCTAGCGCATTATTTCAGAAGAAACAGAAGAAGTTACTTAACCAATGTAATTTGTATAGGCTATCTTATAATGGACAGTAAAATTGTCGGATATATAAATAAGGTAATATCTTCATATAAAATTGTCTCAAATTTTAGGCCATGGATTTTCATGTTAGTATGGCTAGCCTATTTTGCTTTTTCAGACCAGTAGGGACTTGTTCAGTTTTTATGTTGGAAGAGCCATTTTCCTTTGTCACACCTGTAGGCACTTGTTTGGTTGGCCCTTGCTTGCCTAAATTCAGTATAGCCCAATAAAGAAATTTACACAGTACTTCAAGAATCTGCCACGAAGCCTTGTTTCACATTGCCAGAAATCAGGGATGTAATTTGCTATGGGGTAGGGGGGGCAACTGCCCCTTCTAGACCCTGGTTTGCCACCCCAGCTGCAATTTAGTTTCTGAAAAAAAAAACTTGTCAAAACTAAGATAGCCTAAGCCTGCATAGGCTAGCCTAATTCAGGCATCCAGAGAAACAGGCCAGTTTTTTATAATATGTCTTTGCCCATGTGGTACTAGGCTATATGACTCCTTTTCACTTGATTTTGGAAAATTGGCTCCAGCTTTGCCCCCCCCCCTAGTTGTTGACAAAACTACACCACTGCCAGGAAGTGCCATGGTCTCCAGTGCTTAAACTGAATTTACAGCTCAAGTTACCACTAGGCTATTCTACTGTCATCTAGCTTATGTAGTTTTAGAGTTTGTGTAGCCTAACAGTTATCTTAGGCTTAGTCTTAGGTCCTCCTGAGCCACCTGTGGTGCATAGGGCATAAATGAAGCCTTGGTAAATGTCATACATTGGTACTACAGCAAGTACATCCTCCCACTAGGGTTGTAGTGATGTGTGATCACTATGTAGATCACAATTGTATGTGCATCTGAGCATGATTCTCATTCTTCCCCTCTGTTGATGCCCACATGGCTGCCATTGTTGAACCTTGTTCAGGAGTCTGGAGTCCTCCATCTGAAGGACATGGCTAAGATAGTTCTATCTCTTCTTCTTAATCACTTAAGTAATAAGCAGCTAGCCAGTTCTTCTGTGGACCTCAATGTTGCTGACTTTTTTATGCCAACTGATATTCAACATGCATCTCAAGCACATATTTTTGAAAGCTGTGATTCTTTTCTCTGTCCTAACATCTAGTTTCCATTCATTAGCTAAGTAGAAGGTAACCATACCACCAGATGTACCTTTTTGTGGTCTTTCCAAATAAAAGGATAAAAGTCACTTCTGGTAAATTCAGTTCAACATAATTTAGCTAGGATGAAACTGAATACACCAGACAATGCCTTTTTTTTTGCTCTTTCATAGCTCAAGAATTTTTTAAGTGGCAAATTCCATTTTGAGCCCTTAATAGGGCCTCAAATAGGTAAAAAAAGTCCATAATGACTAAGAAGGTAACCATACCACCAGATGTACCTTTTTGTGGTCTTTCCAAATAAAAGGATAAAAGTCACTTCTGGTAAATTCAGTTCAACATAATTTAGCTAGGATGAAACTGAATACACCAGACAATGCCTTTTTTTTTGCTCTTTCATAGCTCAAGAATTTTTTAAGTGGCAAATTCCATTTTGAGCCCTTAATAGGGCCTCAAATAGGTAAAAACAGTCCATAATGACTAAATGTTTAAAAAACTAACTAATAAGAAGAAAATTGCTATTTGTAGCTGATTCAAGATTGATAATTATTTTTCCCTAAGTCTTAATAGTGAAACATTATTAATTTTTTTAAGAATTTCTAAAAAAGAGCCTAGAATCCATTGAAAATGACATCACAGCAAAATTGACATCAGTTTGGCAGGAGGGGGTCTCTAGCTGTATAAAAAAATTCTTGCTAATTTGTTTCAAAATAACATTTACTCTAAAGTATTTGAGGGCATCATAAACAATGCACTGGTCTCCCACATTGAGAAAAACCAATTGCTTAGCAAAAGACAACATGGTTTTCAAAAAGGGCACTCAGTTGATACTGATCTAATTGAGTCATATGATTTTGTGACTAGACTCTTGGATACTGGTCAGCCAGCGGATGTCATATTGCTCAACCAAGCCAAAGCCTTTAACAAAGTTCAACACCAACTACTAATTTTGAAATTAAAGGCATATAGAGTGCATGAAGATATAGTAGCTTGGATAGAAGCCTTTCTAACTGGCAGGACTCAGAGGGTGTTGGTGTACAACTGCAATGGCAATGCTGTCTATTCTGAACCACTACCAGTCACAAGTGGAGTACCACAGGGCACCATCCTGGGGCCCACATTATTCAGCATGTACATCAGTGCAAGCTCCTAGGACTGATGACTGCAAGCTCCTAGGACTGGCCCAAAACAACCTAAATCTATCAACTATACAAGAAGATCTGGACAGACTATCTAGATGGTCATTGGATTGGTGTCTACAGTTCAAAGTCTTAAAATGTAAAGTTCTACATCTTGGACGTACTAATCCAAAAAATGCATATTACATAGGAGACGCCCAGCTTGAGGCAGTCAGTGAGGAGAAGGACCTGGGAGTTATTGTTGACAGTGAGCTGAAGTTTCACTGCCCCACACGAGCTCAAGTGGCAAAAGCAAACCAAGCCCTTGGCCTCATAAAGCAAACATTTACCACCAGGAAGTTGGGAGTAATTACAAAATTGTACAAAGCCATGGTCTGTCCTCACCTGGAATTTGGCATGACCTTAGCCTCTCCATACTATAAGATGGATGTGAAAGTACTTGGGAGTGTCCAAAGAAGAGCAACTAAGCTTATCTCTGCATTCCAAGACAAATCTTATGAGGAACATCTCACCTTACTCAAACTCCCTACCTTAGTATACCATAGGAAAAGAGGAGACATAATAGCAACTCATAAAATGCTAGAAAATGACCTATTAAGTCATGTCTTTTCCCTGTCCTTCTCAACTACCACAAGAGGACACACCAAGAAGCTGCAGGCCCCCCATTTCATCAAGTGAGAGCACCAACAGTTCTTCTCAGTCTGTTCTGTCCCACTCTGGAACAGCCTATCCAAAGCCACCGTCCAATCTGAAACTCTAGATGCCTTCAAGAAAGGAGTTGATCAAGACTGGGCCAATTCTGAATGGAGGCTGAACTGGGATGTCAAATCATAACCTTGAAACACCAACAGCAAGATTTCTACAGGAGGCTCAACACCACCTTATCTCACTGGACATGTGATTTAAGGTAAAACTCATATAAATAATTATTACCATTCTAGAATCACTTACAAATGTTAATTTTTTCTCACTAGCCAGTTTATTTTAAAAACATACTGAAACTTTTGGTTACTATGGGCTGTTTTGAGCCATTTTAGCCCTTTAAGGACTCTAAAATGTAATTTCCCCCAAAAGCAATTACCAAATTATGAAAGAGCATAAAAAGGCATCAAATGATATATTCACTTTCATCCTAGTTAAATTATGTTGTAAACTGTAAATTTACCTCACTTCTTTTGCAAACTTTACTTTGAGCAAAAAGTTACCCTATTCTTCATTGGAAAATATAGTAAGAGTAAAGAGCTACATCTCTTCTGAAGAAAAAAAAACAATATAAAACAAAAAAAGAGTAGCATTCTTATGGGTAAAATTCTAGTTTAGGGGCTTTTTGCTATTTATAAAGCAGTTGAGTTGCAAGAATGAAATTCTTGCAGCATAGTGGTGATGTTTTGAAATAAATGATAAACTCTAAGGTTTGTTTTAGTTAAAGGACTTGGTGTATCATGCTAGTTTTTTTTAGATAGTCTAGTAAAAAATTGAATGCCTAAATTATATCAAGAGATTTTTGGTCCCCCCCCCCCCATTCCTGACCCAAAAATTCTAAAGTGTATTTTTGATCAAAATTCTTGTTTAGGGGATTTTCTATATTAGAAAGTTATTCAGTTTCTGGAATGAAACTTTTACCAATAGATTTGTAACTTATTTATGGCCAGTGAAGATGCTTTACAAAATTGTGTCTAAACAAATTTTGATGCATCTTTTAAAGGTTTCTTTCACCCCCTCCCTCTTCCCCCAACATACAACAAATAATAAGGTTTGTTCCAGTTCAATGACTTTTGCATTATTATATCAGCCTTTACACATAAGCTAATGAAAACTTTACATTTAAATTTAAAGCCTAATGTATGTCCAGGCAGGTGTTTTAGTTCTTCTATTCTATCCTTGCCCTAAAAAAAAATTCTAAACTCTATTTCTAGCAAAAAAACCTTGTTTAGGGGTATTTTAATATTATGGAAAGTAGTTGAGTCATTATAAAAGAACTTTCAGGAATTGACAGTGCCCTACCACCTAAATTATACCCAGTAAAGATGTTCTGACATCTCTGTCCCTCTCACCTATATTGTTACTTCAGGAGTACAACACTACCTTTTTTCATAGTAATTAAAAGGAAACTTTTTGAAAAAGAAGTTTCTCAAAGAAAAATAAAGATCCATATTGAAATCTAAGACCAGCAGAAATGAAGTCCTATAATAAACTTAAAAAAATAACAGAATTTACAATCAAAAAATTAATGAAACCGAAAACAAACATGAATTAAAAAAAATAATCACTTCAATCATAAACATGACAGATACTGATATAGATGAATAAATAAATTCTAAGAAGAGTAAAAATTTAAAAGGAACAAAAATTATAACAAAGTAGAGTTTGGCCACTGTCCCTATCCCCACCCATTAGCTGTAAGCTTTCTAAAGCCTATTGCATCATTTGGGTTTTATTGAAAACTATATGTATTTTGAACAGTTTTAATTTTCCAAAAAAAAAACCACAAAAACAAATATTATCCAACAGTTCATGGTAACAAACTGTAAGTAAGGTCTACTCAGCACAACAGTAAGATAACCACTTGCTTTCAGCATAGTTGAAAGGTCTAATGACTATGCCTCTGGGGATAATATGACCCCCCCCCCTCCCTCCCCACATACACACACAGAGTTCCTTGAGAAAGGGATGTAAGTTATGCATTTTGCCTATTCTTTACATATAGTATTTATTATTGAGAAACCTGCAGACATTTTTCCAGCAGATTTCCCATGGGAAGAATTTTCCAGTTTTTTTTTTAGAATTCTGTTTATCTGTGTTACTTTCCCTTTGGCAGCTCAATTTTATGCATGGAGAGAATGTTCCAGGGAAATTGTTAGGGGGAAATCTTTCCCAGGGGAGGTATTTACAGCATATATTTGGAAAATCATCAGAAGCTAAATGATTTTTTTTTTTTCAAGTGTAATAGAGAATTTTTTAGGGAGAATTGTCCAAGGAAAATTTTCCAGGAGAATTTTTAGCAAGAAGGGAATTGTCCACAGGAAGTTTTACATGGAAGGGATTTTTGTGTGGGGGGATTTTCCATGGAGAGGGAGGTAGTTATGGTTTGTAAACAATCCAAAATGAAATAGTTTTTTTTTTTTCAACTGAAAGTAAGGAGCAACATTAAAACACAAAATAAACAGAAATTATTCTGCATCTGAGGGGGCTGCCCCTTCCCAATCCCTTGCTCTTTTTGCTAAACTTTAAATTTTTTATCAAAATTCTTGCAGAAAAACAGCTGAAACACAAGGGCCTTTGAATTGGAATTAGTTTTTCTTCTTTTTTTTAAGCACTACAAAAATTTGGCTTCTGCCAAATTTGTCATATTTGTATTATTTTAAGTTTGGCTTGTTCATTTGTTCTAAGGTATACTCATATTCAGACTTTATTTTTCATATTCATCTTTATCAATATCTTTTATTTTAATGTTTGATCTAATTATTTATTTTAATTTCTATTTGTTAGAGGTTTTATTTATTCTTGAATAAGAATTTCTTGTTATTTTTTATTTGAATTATTATAGGACCTTATTCTGCTCCTTTTGAGTTTTAATGTGGCCCTTTACTTTTTTTTGAATGCCAAAGTCTTATTATCAGTTGAAATAATTAATTGCTCTCTTATTTTCTGGTTTTTGGCTTGATAGTTTATAGATTGAATTCTAATTTAAATTCTTCTGTTTCATAAGGTGATCTGAGTATTGGCTTTAATTGTATCCAATTTAAATGTTATATATATTAACTAAGATGTTGATTCAACTAGATAATATACTAAAAAAAAAATTCTTAGGAGAATGTTCAAAATATTACACATAAATGAAAAAAAAAACTTTATATAAGAAGCATCATTCAACTCTCTTTATTTCTGACTCTTTAAGCTCTTTTATTTGTGACTGATGTGAGCATTTACTTAAATTGATGTGGAAAAGATGTCATTCTGACAACCTGGAGATACATAATGTATTTGACTGAATTCAGCAATCCCTGAAAGTCCAAACATTATACCCTAGCCATTCTCAAGATAATTCACATTTGCCTTGTGACAATCTGCATGGAAATTGTGGCTTGATGAATTTTAACTTCCACTTAAATGTTCCCATGGAATTTTTTGTTTAATACTCATACTGTTCCTGAGATGCTGTATGTACTGTTTTGATAGCCTGGATTTGCATAATATCTTTTCATTCAGTTCAACATTTCCTAAAAATTTCAACTAAATACCATTAGCTATTCCTGAGATATTGTTGAAATGCTCTTTTGACAGCTGTAATGTACATAGTGTCCTTTGATTTAGTTATAGTGTCTTTTAGTTTATTTTAGTGCCTTTTAAGCTCAGAATCTTCATCAATATTCTCTGAAAGTTTCAATCTAATAGGCTACCCTTAACTGTTCCTGAGACATTGCAGACAAGCCATTTTAACAACCTGGATGCCCATGACATCTTTCAATTTAGTCCAACATCCTATTTTGACATTTTGAGTTTCAACATAACAATCTTAACCATTCCTGAGATGTTCCAACTATGTCCTTTCATCAGCCAGGATGTATGTAATGTCTAAGTTCAAATTTCACCGAAAGTTTCAACTTATTGCCCTTAATTGTTCTTAAAATATTGAAACTATGCTGTTTTGGCAATCTGGAGGCATGTAATGTATTTGATTTAGTTTAACATCCCTCTTATCATTCCCTGCAAGTTTCAACTTAATACCCATAGCCATTCCTAAAATTGATATAGATATGCCTTTTTGAAAACCTGGATGCTCTTAGTGTATTTTGATTTAGTGCAACATTCCCATCAATACTTTCTGAATATTTCAAGTTATTACCCTTATTAAACCTGAAGGTATTGCAGCTTTGCCCTTTTGAGCACCTGGATGGACAGAGTCTTTTGATTTTGTTTAACATCCCCTAAAGTTCTCATCTTAATAACCTTATCAGTTCCTGAGTTATTGTATACAAGCCCTTTGACAACCTCAATGCACTTACACTCTCTTAATTTAGTTCAATTGTGGTAGTAGTAGAGATAGTTGTCACAGTTGCAAACCACAGATGCAAGTAGTTGTAGCTTGCAATCACAAGTAGTTGGTGCTTATAGTTGCAAATAGTTGCATTTTAAGTCACAAGTAGTCAGAGTTACAGTCACTATAGTAGGCTAGTAGTTATAGTAGCCCTGAAAGTTTCAAATTAATTTTCTTAGCCATTACTCTTGGCTTTTTTGGACTCACCCAGGATCAAACGTTTCCCTCTTTCCCAATAATAAGCCTTATATTAACACATTGGGTAAATTATATCATTTACACCCCTTGCCCTGGGGGCTGGGAGGGGGGTTCATGTCATCTCTGGAAACATAGTTATTGGATCTCCTGACTATTTTCAACAAAATGGCCATCTCAAATTTTTTGATCAATGTTAAATGGAGAGATATTTAAAATTGTAAGAGGTGAGGGCTGTTTGCCCCCTGATCAGTTTTCAATAGACCATGAAAATTTCAACTTAATGCCCTCGGCTATTCCTAAGATATTTTGGATATGCCCTTTTGATAACCAGTTTGCACATAGTCATTTTTGATTTTGTTTAACATCCCTTTTTTCTGAAAGTTTCACCTTAATACCCTAAGGTTTTTTGGAGACCCAGGATCAAACATGCCCCCTATCCAAAAATTAAATCCTATATCTAAACTGTGAAGACCTTGCATAACTTATAAAGCATGTCCTAGAGGCTTTGAAGGGGGGGGGGGGCTCATATCATCACTAGTTTTATAGTTGTTTGACTATGTAGACTATTTTATACAAAACAACTATCTCAAAATTCTGATCACGTTTTTTTTTGGAAAAGGCAGCTAAAAATGGGTATGGAAGGAAGGTCGTTTGCTCTCCAACCACTTTTGACTCTTAAAAATTGTACTAGAACTTTCAGTTCCCTATCAGATGAGCACCCTCCAAAGTTTCTATGACTGTCCATATGAAGTGGAACAGAAAAAATTAATAAATAATACTTAGAAGCCTCTTTTGACCTGAATAAAATACTATTCAATAACAGATGAAATGTTACCAAAATTTGTTGTTACCAAAACTAATATTATTTGATAACATCTGGTGAATAAAGTGCTGCCTTTGGTAATCCCCTCCCCCAGAAAGTCATGGATGTTGGCCTGTCTATGGCCTTAATATTTTTAAAATATTTGTACTATTTTGTTGACTAATACTTGTAGATTCTTGATTGTAAAAAATTCCCAACCATTTTTTTATCAGTTATTATATTTTTATAAAAGATTGTAATCACAAAATATTTGGCTCATCTCTCACTAACACTTTCTTCATTACTAGTTTTAGAAAGAGATTGCTTTTATTTTTCAGTTTTTTATTTAGCAGAAAGAAAGAAGCCATACAGAATTCAAGAACAAAAACATGTTTCAATTATAGATTAAATAAAACACAATAAGCTTAAAATATAAATATCTGTATTTAAGAAAGCTTTGTTCTGATCCTCTTCAAGGCTTGGGCCCTGGGAACTCCCTACCTCACCCTACCTACCTCACCAATAAGCTTAAAATATAAATATCTGCATTTAAGAAAGTCTTGTTCTGATCCTCTTCAAGGCATCCCTTGTTATTCTGTTTTGAGATTTTTATTAGTTAAATTGGCTAATTATATCTCTTTTGTTCATTTTTATAACGTAAACCTGTTTTTTGATTTGCAGAACTACAAAAATACTGAAGCTACTAAAAGAGGTGTCAAAAGTGTATTATCTACCTACAAAAATCTTGCCCCCAAGATTCGTAACTATGGTAAGTTTGTCTTTAGCTTTATTAATTTGAAAATATTCTAAAATAAACACAGAACAATGTTTAATCGATCTAAACAACCCCATTCCACCCAATCCAGGGAGTACCTTCTTTTCTTTTTGCTCTACATGGTTGGGTGAAAAGGACTATCTTTGGCGATCTGTCCTCCTTCATCTGCAGAAGATGCTCTAGCTATCTTAACCTTTCTCTCTATAGCCCTAGAAAGCAAGACAGAACCACATATTTTGTACAGCTTACCATTTGAAATATGGTCAGTTGGATGGGCATTCAAAACAGTCTGTAGACGATTCCCCTGGAAAACATCTAATAAATTCTCCTCCATCTTTTGGAGCATTTCAGAACCACACTTCACCACTGTTATCTCTCTAGCTTCCAATATTCTAATCTTGGTTCACAGACTTATGTTAGTATTCTTCCAAACTTTTTTGTAACTTTGAAAAACCTCATGGGCTATGGCTATTCTACTCATAACATCTTCATTGTATCCACCATGTTACTAATAGTATTATCTAGGTAAGTGAAGCTATCCACTTGATTGCTCTTCTCTTTATCTGTACTTATTCCCAGTGTAAGCGAATAAGTCTTCTTAATATCAACTTTCAAGCCTATTCTTGCACCTTGAACTCTCAAACATCCAAAATGTCATTCATTTTGTTAACTCTTCATGTATGATGCTTAAATCATTAGCATATTCTAAGTCTAGGAGAGTTTTACTTTCCCATTTGATTCTATGTTCTACCTTGGCCTTTGTTGTGCTCCTTAGGACTAAGTCCATCATAATGATCCATGTAAATGGGGATAGAACAGAACCCTGCTTAACTCCTGGTTCAATACGAAACCAGCTACTAACCTCATTTCCTACCTTAACCATAGCAATGTTATTCTCGTCCATAGCACTAATCACTTTAATTTATTTTTTTGGCATACCATACAAGGATAGGACCTTTGCTAAAGCTCTTCTATTGGGGGGGTCTGATAGCTCTAGTACTTTTCACCAAGCACGGATCCCGAGCCTTAATTTGGGAAGGGCGGCAGTGCCAAAAGGAGAAAGTGTAACATCCCCCCCCTCTACAATTTTGTTTAAAATAATTGAATTAAGGCTGGGTTTATTATCGACGTAACGTAACGCTACGGGAGATGAACTGGATCACTGCTGCTTGTGCATGGCATTGGGAAACATTGTCAAGGTTGAGATTGCCGCTAAACGTCGTTATCCGTTGGTTCCTATAGAAATGAGACTGAAAAAAAACAACAAAAAAATACAGAAAAATCCTCTCAAAATACAAAATCTGAGAGCGCACCCATTGTTTCAATAACAATGTTTGAGGATGAGGGGATTATTTCTAATGTTCTTACAGGTACTGTTGGTAAAAGTATTCAAAAGCAAAGAAAAATGGGCAAGGAACAAGAAAAAGCCTAGTCAATTGGCTGGTAACAAAGACAAGTTTTTCTGAGGCTGCAAAACTTATTCCAATTAAGGTGAAAAGCGGACGCGACAAAAGATTGGAAGCAGTGGACAACAAATTCCTGAGCCACTTTGATTTTTTGTTCAAAATTTTTCCCTATGAGACTAGAAGAGAACTGAATCAGGTTCAAAATATTATGTAAAAAAAAAGGACAATGGTGCTAGTATACCTGGCCCTAGCAGCAGGAAATGTACCTTCCAGAGAATATTACCACGCAAAAAAACCTCTTTGAGGTACACCAGAAAGAATAGTTGGCCTTATGGTGCCCTGCAACGGGTTCTACCTGTGAGAAAAAATAAGTATAGCCAGATGTCATGTCAAGGGAGATCTGAAATATACTCAATTAACTATTGACATAGACTTGGCTGAAGAAATTGAGAAGCAAAATCTCCAACTCTCAGTTGGTATGAGGCAACACATGCTTCTTAAATCTCTTTATAGTAGGATGCAAAGCCATTCAGCATAAAGAAATGTATAACCTTGACCCTTATAATAGATGAAAAGCCGGTATCTTCGTCACAACTGTAAGCTATTTCAGTGCCACCAAATGAGGCAGACATCAGATTGTTGGCAGATGAATTAGTATCGTTGTCAGGGTACTTCATATAATGTTTTGTGGCTGCTAGCAAGGAGGCAGGCAAACATTTACAGCGTTGGCTCTCCCCAACAGTACAGAAGCATTTCACTCTTGCGTTTATAACGCATAATGTTTTTGAACAATTCTATTGCGTTGATATGTTTCATCGTTTTTATTTCAGAAAACGATTGATTTTTCAGTCCTTACTTCTCGTATATAGTACCCAATAGTATGATTAAGGAAGGATTCTAATAAAATTCGTTTGGTAGGGGTGGTCACCCCCATCCCCCTCCCCTTTGTATCTGTCCTTGCTTCTCACTTATTAATCTGAGAGTAAAAAATCAGTAGATGCAACATCTTCCCTTCATAAAACCACAATGTGATTCTCTTAAAACTTTATATACAACATCTCTAAATCTAAATTGTATCATTATATTAAGTATTTTGCTTCCCACATAAACCGAGCTAATGCCTCTATAATTGCCACACTCACTCTTATCATCTTTCTTTCAGAGGGGTTTAATTAAAGTTTTCCTAAAATCGTTAGGTACTTCCCCCTTTCAAAAAACATTCATAGTTTTCAGTAATACATCTCTAACTTCACAACCACCATATTAAAAAAATAACTTGTTTACCACATTATCAGCATTGGGGGCCTTGTTATTTTTAATCCCTTTAGTACTGTCTCTAATTCTTCCTTGCAAAATAAATGTTCTGTCTTTTCCCAAGTGTCATTAACTTTTTCATTCTTTTCTATATAATTTCCTGTAACTTTGGCAGGGTTTAGCACATTCTTAAAATGTTCTACCCATCTCTCTTTAACTATCTCTTAAAATTTGTCTATATCATAAACTGATGCATTATTTCTTTTTATTTTTTAGTGTTCAATAATGGAGTACAAAAGGAACTTCTATGCCTTGATGGCACTGTCCCTGTTGTCTATAAATGTAAGTATTTAACATTAATAGTTTATTAAAAGTTCCGTTGTTCGAAATAGAAACTTATTTTCTTGCAATAAACAAGCTTTGAGCAATAGCACAGTAAAGTTTTGAGGTGGGATGGCAAGTGCTTCCAACTTTTGTGTTTTGAAAGAGGAGTTCTCAAAAAGGAACTATATGTGTTTTGATCTTAAATGACCAAGCTACAATTCCATGGCTTATAAAATACCCTTAGAATGGCAATAATGATGGCGTGTGTATTAAGAGTGGGTTGAGCTCCTTTCGCAAGGGCACGATATTCGTGTTATCTCCTTTGACATTGCAAAAGCCTTTGATCGTGTATGGCACGAGGGACTTCTTTGTAAACTAAAAGCCTATGGAGTTCATGGTCGACTATTTGACGTGCTTGCTGACTTTCTTCGTTAATGATCGTTGCAAGTTGTCCTCGATAACTTCATATCAAAAGAACACCCAGTTTTATCAGGAGTACCACAAGGAAGTATTCTTGGGCCAACTCATTTCTTGGTGTTCATAAAAGACCTAGGGGAAAACCTTGTAAAAAAAAACTTACCACTTTGCTGATGACACGACAACAAAAGCATCAATCGCAAAAGACGAAGATCCCAGTGAACCCCACAAGGAGCTCCAGGCTGATCTGGAGGAAAATGAGGCGTGGGCAAATGCATGACTTGTAAGTTTTAATGCATCGAAAACGAAAGAACTCTTAATTTCTAAGGCGCGTAATATGAGGGCTCATCCTGATTTCTTCTTCAAAGGAGAGGTAATAACGCGAGTTGATAAACTGCGCCTACTTGGAGTTAATTTCTCTTCTCATCTCTCTTGAACTGAGCATCTCAGTAAAATTAGATCCTCTTGCAACAAGAAGTTGGGAGTTATCCTAAGATGCAAAATTCTTCTCCCTAATGATTCTATTCTGCCACTTTTCGATTCGTGCATCAGATCTGTCATGAAATATGTCGACCTGTCCTCTCTTCGCTGGTGCACCAAAAAGCCACATTGCTCCACTCCAACATATTCAAAATAGAGCAGTGCGTGCAGCAACCTCTGGCAACACGAAAGCTAAAACCCCACAGCTGATCCAGGAACGCTTCGATGTGGCGTCCATGTCGGCTTTTTATAAGTACTTTTATAACCCTCCATCGGAGGAGCAATCGAAGCTCGCTACTGATAAAGCAAAGTCCTTTGCGATCAACTCGCAGAAGTACAGCTCGTCAGGACTACCTTGAGCAAGGTACCCCCGCCAAGAATATCTAAAAACGAGTTCCGTCCGGCGATTGGCTTCCACAAGGAATAGATTGCCGGCAGAGGTAATCCCGGAAAATCCTTCCCTTGACGCGTTCAAGAGAAGGTACAACAAGTACCTCAGTGTTAGAAAATGAGGTAACTACCAGGACTAGCGGCAAATCATCATCTGTGATGGAGCCGTGAAGCCTGTAATAAAAAAAAAGTGTATGGCAATAATTTATTTTAGTTCTTGTTTTTTTTTTTTTTTTTTTTTTTTTGGTTCATTTGTATAGCTATTTTATGCTCCATAAAATGTACCATTTAATAAAAAAAAAAAAAAATGCTATCTTCATGTGAATTCTTTTTTATTATTCTTATTCCTTTTTATATTTAGTCGAACCTTGATTCTAACTTTTGAACATTATCAACTGAGACGAACTTAAAATTTTGTTCCTAAAAACAATATTTTGTTTGTTACGTATTTTTTACTTTAGCCCCCCCCCCTTACCTTCTGAAGCGGATTCAAGCGTACTTTTGGTGTTCCAAATCTGGACCGCATATTGGCACCAATATCCCCAGCATTGCCATGCATAATCTCAAGTGGTTTTGGATGCGCAAATTTAAGAGTCTCTGTAATAAATTATTAGAGAACATAATTGAGCTTATTCAAAGACTGTCAACGGTGCCGTAAGGATAGTCCGTTGCTACTGTTACTATCACTAGAAACAGCTCACTGCAGCACTAAGCCACCTGAGGCCAGCATAGCTAAGCATCTTCTGCCTCCACTCTAATCTGATCAAAGCTTCGCTCTTTACCCCCTCCCATGCCGTTCTAGTTTGTTTTAGATCCTTTCTCATTACCTTTTCCCACCCCATCGGGGTGGGGACCTACTTTTCGTTTGGTCACGATGGATGGCCAAACAGCACAATCCGTGGTAATTTTTCATCTTACATCTGTAAGACGTGGCCCAGCGATCTTAACCTTTCATTCATTTTCAAGCAGTTCGTGGTAACGAACAGCAAGTAAGGAGTGACGCTGCCCAATAGTAACCGAAACTCTAAAAACAGAAGTTTGAAAAAAATAGATACATTAAAAGAATTTTTTTTTTTTTTTTTATGTTTATTCCAAATCAAGAAGATTACCTTCAAAAGCTACAAGCCTGAGACAAGTTGACTGATTTTTGAAAAAGAGGGAAAACATTCCTCAAAAAGCCAAGGAATGTTATTGAAAATTGCACCGTCAGATTCAGTGTATCGTAGAACCTTACTGTAGAGTTTCAAGCTTCCTTCTTTAAAAATGTGAAATTTTGTATTTTTTGCCAGGAGAAAGATCACGGATACGCGTTTATTTGTTGTTTTTTTTTTTCTTTTTTTACCAGGGATGATCGTATCGAACAAATGGTCCTGTCAGATTGGGAGAGGGCTTATTTGGACGGAAATTAAAAGTTCTATGGTTCTTTTTAAGTAACCCAAAAAATTGCAGGCAACTATCCCCCCTCTCACGACCTTTTTTTCCTTAAGGTCGTCTTATCAAAATTTTGAGATGGCCATTTTGTGCAGTATACTTGAAATGGCCAATAACTATGTCTTTGAGGATAACATGACCCCCCCAAAGCCCCCGGAGGAAGGCCCACAAGCTATGAAATTTGACCATTGTTTACACATTATTTGTTATTGGAAGGTATACATTTTTTGGGGGAGGGATTTTCTGGGGATGAATTTTCTACGAGGAGAATTTTCCATTGAGATGAAGGTTTCCGAGGGTAAACTTTCCAGGGCAAATTTTACACTGGGGGAAATTTGCCAAAATTCATATACGAAATTCGTTTTATTTGTCTTACTTTCTCGATGGCGACTTCATTTTATATGTGGAAATGCTCTGGGGCATTGTCAGGCTGAAATTTTCAGTTGAGTTTGAGTTCACTGGGATATTTTTACGCGGAGGGATTTCCCACGGGATAAATTCTCCATGGGGGAAATATCACCAAGAGAAAATCGCCATGTCAAAATTTTTCATTGGGGAGAGAATTTCCGGGAGAATTTTCCTCCCAGGGGGATTTCACCATGAACTGAAAAACGATCAGAAATTAAATAAAAACACATTTTTTTTTCTACTGAAAGTAAGAAGGAACATTGAAACTTAAAACGAAAAGATTTGATTCCGTACGTAAGGGAATCACTGTACCCTCTCCTCTGTACCCTGCTCTTTACGCTAAAGTTCAACCTTTTGTCCAGACTTTTTTTCGGGTTGACGTTCCCTTTGTTCTAAAATTTTAAATGAGGTGGCTTCATGTCTGGAATTTTTTGGCAGGTCAACATGAAAAAAAGATCGTCTCGCACCATGAATCAATACAACCATATTTTTCTTCAAACTTTAAATTTTGATTGGATTTATAGGGGGCAACTATGTAGAGCTTGGGAGGGGGGTTGGTCAACCTCTTCATCACTTTTGACTCTTAAGAAAGGGCACTAGAACTTCCAATAACCAATCGAATGAGCTCCCTCTAGCGTTTCTATTTCTCTCATACGAAAGGCCTTGAAAAAATACATTGAAGCCATATCGATCTCTACTTAGGCAGCGGTATCGCGCTGTCTATGATACTACCCAGGTAAATGAAGCTATCCACTTGATCGAGTTTCTCGTTATCTAACATCTTCCCTGCACCCTCATTTGTTCCAGATCATAGCGACTTATTCTTCTTACATTAATTTTCAACCCTATTCTTGCCCCCTGGACCCTCAAAATTTACAGAAAATTCAACTAATTCGCTAAAAAAAAAATTATCTAGAACACTCAAATCATCTGCATAATACAAGTCTAATAAAGCTTTACCTTCCCATTTGAATCTATGTTTTCCCATAAACTGTTAGGACAAAATCCATAAAAAATCAGTGTAAATGGAAACAATTCTGCGTATATCCTGACTCCACACCGAACCAACTACTAACCTCGCTTCCTGTCTTAAGGACATCAATATTATTCTCCCACATTATGCTAATTGTTTTAATATGCTTATCTAGTATACCATATAAGGATAGGGCCCTCACTAATGTTTTATATTAGGTGTGTCAAATGCATGTTCATAATCTCTAAAACGGAGGACTAAAAGGGTATGATGATTAAGACGCTTCACAATCATTAATCTAAGAATGAAAATTTAGTGGACGTATCGTGTCTTCTTCCTAAAGCTGTATCTATAGCATCTCTAGGTCTACTAAGTAGGATCATGCTAATTAATTTACTTCTCACAGAAATCAAGCTACTGGTTCTGTAGTTACCAAACTCACTCGTAACACCTTTCTGTGGAAAGGTTCTACTGAAATTTTCCTAAAATCACAAGATTCTTCTCCTGTTTCAAAAATATCTTCATAATTGTTGGTAATTTATCCCCAATTTCGCAATCATCATGTTTCAAAAGCTCATTTACCATGCTATCAGCACTTGGGGCCTTATTATTTTTCAATCCTTATAGTAATGTCTCTAGCTTATGGTATGTTAAGGCTGTAAACGAATTTCAAAATTTTAAGCTAGCCAATTTTCATGCGCTATAAATTCGTCAAATTAACGCTCTAAATTGAAAATTATTCTTGTGGTATAGCGCTTGAACTTTCATTCTCAAGTTCTAAAGTTCTGATGAACTTTTCATTCATCTGAACGATGATGTATTTTAGAAATTAAACATTGTTTCTTTCTTTTGTAGACAATACTTACAATATTCCCATAAATATATGGTTGCTGGAGACGCATCCGTTGAATGCGCCTATGGTGTACGTTGCCCCAACCGCTAACATGACAATTAAAGTCTCGAAGCACGTTGATCAAAATGGACTCGTTTATTTACCTTATCTCCACAACTGGTCTCCTGCTGTAAGTCTTGATTATTTATTTTAATTTTTATTCTTTAGCTATTTGCACTCTTTTTTACAGGTATCTCGTTATTTAACCATATGTGGGTTGACTATTAACTATATTAGTTTCTTTTTTTTATGTCTTGAGTTTTATATATTGACTGCTGAGATTATATAACTAAGTGTAGGCTGATAACCCCTCTTGGGCTCTAGGACAAGGGTGCCCGCAGAAATTTTACAATGTGGTTGCACTTTGCTAATAATTTGGCAATTGGATAAGGTTAAAAGTTGTTTTTTTTACCTGGAAAATATTATCTTTTTTCCGAATACTACAATTTTTTCACGTTTTGTATGTCCATGGCCTTCTATAAAAGGGTTTAGAGCGAAAGTAGTCTCCAATAGGTGACCTTAATTGGTGCCTCTGCAAGTTTTATGGGAGTGGGATGTGGGGGACTTGGCTAAAACCTTGGTTATTAGGGAAGGGATTTTTACTTTTTTTTTTTGTAGTTTTGTCTACTCTTCTCAAATTTTTCAGTGAAATAAAACAAATATAATGACAAAAATACTGTTTTCAAAATAACAAATTTGCTTTTTTTGCAAAAGAAAGAAAATAAAGTTCACAAAATGAACAACAATTCGATCCAGTTGAAGATCCTTCTCAGGCCCAACGGCAATGTTGATGAGTATGAGGTAAACACATTTCTGGGGTTCCCTCCCGCAAAAAAGTATAGTCATGGGAGGGCGGAGGGGGGAGGTCGATCTTGAACAGACACTTACTTTGGGTTCCCTTCCTTCAAAAAGTATTGGTATTTTTTTTTTTGACATATTAGATCCATTTCAGGGCTGTGGACTCCCTTAGTCCCTTTCACTAAGAAACTCGATAACGTGATTTAATGGACCGTTTTGGTGGTGAGTCGTTATATGACGAGATAGTGTAGCTATACAGTTTGCCAAAATGTTTGTCTAGTCACAGGTTCAGTTGCACAATTCTGTAGCTCTGCAACCTGACTAACGAAGAAAAAGCGCATCGATGGTTTTGATTCTTACATAAAAATCGTCTTGTTGAGAGTATTTCCATTATCTTGTTTTTGCTTGCGCTCTCCAGCCACTGGACTTTTTAGTGTTTAAGAACGTATTAGTATGACATAATTAAAGTTGTTTGTAAAGTTGCTTTTCCATTTAATGGCAAACACTATTTTTTTTATTATGGAAGAATTGGTCTATATTTTTAGGGAATTTGTCTATGAATTTACAAAGTTGTTTTAATACAGTGCTTTGACACTAAAATCTTACAGTCTTACAAGTGGATGTTGGCCCTTGGGTTTCTGAATACCTCATTTATGCCTCAATATTGAAGAGACCCACGACAATTTTCAGATAGAAATACTATTTACTATTTCTTCTTTCTATTTTTAGAAGTCTGATTTGAATGAATTAATAGCTGTTATGATTGGAGTGTTTGGTGAACAGCCACCAGTTTATTCGAAGCCAAAAACGGAAGCGTTTGAACCACGTAAGTAAAGTATGAAACCCTTTTTCATGGATGGAAACCACTCAGCAGAGATTTGTTTCCCCAGGTGAAAATCGTATAGCACCAAAACAAAAAGCTCCTCTAAACTTTACGAAATCTCAGGTGGTGTTCTGAAAAAATAAATCTTGCCTTTTTCTACCATTCTAAGTAGTGTCAAAATAAAACAAAACGAAACTCTCCCAGGTCTGCAAGTAGACTTCTTAGATATCATGTACTGACGGACTCTTGAATTATCTCCTCGAGAGACTAAGGTCGAAATTTTGTATCTCTTTTAAATGTCCGTGAAGAAGCTCTGGAAAGAATGACCTCAAAGTCACAAGTTTTATTTTTTTTTTTGTTGTTTTGTTTTTTTTTTTTTTTTTTTTTTTTTTTTTGTCTGGTTTTGTAAGTGCCGTAGCAAGTGTATGTAAGTGTCATTCATCAACCAGACTGAGATCAGTCTGGCTGCAGTCCAACTCATAGGTGGGAGAGGGTCGACTTTTTCTGCTCTTCAAGCTTTCTCAAAGTTTTTTCATCTCAACCAAATTTGGCCGAAATCTCCAATTGGGAGATCAAACAGTTCGTGGTAACAAACTGTAAGTAAGGAGCGACCCGGCTCAATAGTAACTGAAACTCTAAAAAAAAGAATTTTAATACCAGTAAATTCATCAGAGGAATCATATTCGTATGATAATTTCAAATATATAAGTTTCATCAAGGGAAGTACCACCGATCATAAGTTACGCGCCTGAGAAAATCGGCATTACTTTCGAAAAAAGAGGGAAACAGCCCCTAAACGTCATAGAACTTTAATGAAAATCACACCTTCAAATTCAGCGTATCAGAGAACCCTACAATAGAAGTTTCAAGCTCCTATCCACAAAAATGTGGAATTTTGTATTTTTGCCAGAAAAAAGATCACGGATGCGTGTTTTTTTTTTCAGGGGTGATCGTATCGAAGCGGGAGTCCTAGAATATCGTGAGAGGTCTCATTTGAAGGGGAATTAGAAGTTCTAGTGCCCTTTTTAAGTGACCAAAAAAATTGGAGGGCAACTTGGCCTCCTCTCACGCTCATTTTTCTCCCGAAATCACCCAATCAAAATTTTGAGTTACACATTTTGTTCAGCATAGTCGAAAATCTTATAATTATGTCTTTGAGAATAACTTAATGCCCCACAGTTCCCGGGGGAGGCTGCAAGTTATGAAGTTTGCCTATTGTTTACATATAGTATTGGTTAATAGGAAGTATACAAGCAATATCAGGAGGGATTTTTTTCTGGTGGGGGGGGGGGGGGGGTCGGAGGTGGGGTTACGGGGGAGGATCTTTCCATGGAGGATGTTCCCTTGGATGAAAGAACGTTTCTATGAAGGGGGCGCCGGATTTCCCAGCATTATTTAAAAACGGTCAGAAATTAAACAAAAAAAAAACAAGTTTTTTCAACTGAAAGTAAGGAGCAACATTAGAACTTAAAACGAACAGAAATTATTACGTAAATGAAGGGGTTCGCCCCCTAGTCAATACCTCGCGCTTTACGCTAAAGTTTTTTTGAGTACTTTCAAAAGAGCTATATGTTCTAATTAACTGGCCTTTGTGATTCAGGGGTTTGTGATTCGAACAAAATTAGAACTTTAGCGTAACTTCTATATACGAATATAGAAGTTCGTTACGAACAAAATTTCGAGAAAGCCATTTAGCAAAAAAAAAGAAGTAAAATTAATATGCAAATTTCGTATAATATTGATCAGTCTAGCAGGAGGTATTGCATATTTTTAATCACAGACAGAAAAATTATATGCTGGATTAGCTTAGCTTGATTTTGTAAGTGATGACATTCAAGCTTTGCATATGAAATTTCGAAATATTGATTATTTATTGGCGTAACCAAGGATGGGAGGTAGGTAGGTCTCGCATCCTTAGGCCTCAAATTAATTGGCCTGTGCGTCTGAAAAAGGTTTTAGAAATTAGGTTTTAAAGAGGCTTTTCGACATTCTTGGACCTCTCCCGCAGACAGTTGTAGTATCCTTATGGGATTATCGTTTCTATACCTTTGATTTTAATCTTCTCAAGCAGGATAATTCTAAAAAAAAATCCTCAAAAGTTGTTTCAACGATTTACAAAAATAAATAATAAAAAGCCATAAAAAACTTCATTACATATATTATGGTATAAAGAAGAAGACAACCTATTTGACTTTATCATGGCGTCGACAATTCCCATGCAAATCTGCATAAAGTGGAGTCTGGAATGACTGAATATTTCAATGCTTTATAATAAACCGAATCTAATAAAGGTGTATTAGGATCTACTTAATGCATTCCAATAACTGGAAAAAAAAATATTGTGCTAAGGGTCAATTGAATAAAATTGATCTATCACTTTATAACTCCATTTTAAGAGCTTTATATGTGGTACGGATATTATTTGGTCATGGATTTGGTATAAAGAAAAAGCAATAATGGAAAACGGTTAATGGTTTTTAATTTGACAGTGACTGTCATTTCGCTCTCTTAGTAAATTTTTTTTACCCGTTTTCTGCATTTTCATTTTGTTTCAATTGTAAAAGGAAAGGCAGTATGATCTAAGAAATTATTTACTCTTACAGAATAATACTGATATTCTTTACATTGAATGAATAGCTACTCCAGGTAATATTGGTCACGCAATATCATATTTGAAACCCCTCAACGAAAGCATTTCGCAGGATCATTGTTATTTCTTTAGCTTACGTTCTTTGTTCTTTTTGGTGGGAGTTAAGAGGAACATAGCTCCAAAATTAAGACCTAAAAGACGGTCCTTTTTATTGTAAGAGCAGTCTTATTTTAAAAATAAATCAATGTATACATTATTGAGGCGTATCTTCACGGCTTATTTGCAATGACTATGATCGAAGTGCTTGCTACCCTACCTCTCCTGAACATCCTAAAGCCCCATTTTCGTTAGGTGTTTTACGGACAAAACTCCAAATGAATCAATCAACAAAAAAAAGTCGAATATTGTTTTGAAGAAAAAAGTTCTTGTGTTTTTTTTTTTTCAGTAGAAGATTAGCTTTCAATTATGTCCATACGACGCCAAAAGTACACCTTAAAATTTATAATACAAAATTGGAAAAGGGCTAATCGTTTCTAGTATTTGCACGAGTAACTTCCCATAATCAAGGAAGGGAAAATCTCTTCTTAAATCTCTGTAACTTTTTTTAAGCGCCAGCGTCGGATCTTAGTGAATTTAAACGTGGAAATCCGAAAATTTTGAAAATTTTCTCTTTTCATTTTTTTTTTTGCTTCCCCAGTTTTGCTTCCCCATCATTTTCCTGAATTCAGTTTTCAACCTTCCGAAGGTTTTGTCCCGCCATATCCTACTCAGTCATCGAGTATGCCCCCATATCCAGTCGCTGCGACGTCTCTGCCATATCCGACCAATTCACAATATTTCCCGAATGGAATGCAGCCAGAACAGGTAATTTTTTTTCTTACTGTTTATTTTAAAATGGTGACTCTTTTTTATTGCTATCTAACTAAATTCAACAAAAAGGATGCTTTATTTAAATTAGTGTTAGCTTATTGCATTTTTTTTTTGTGTGATAATTAACGAAATAACAATTTTAGTGATAACGCCATCAAATTCTCTCTGCTAGGTGATCGATGAATTGCTTCATATATTGTATCGCAGGTATAGGGTGATCTTTATAAGGGAATGTGTGCAATTTTTTGATCTCCCTAGTGATTCGTTTGCTTAACACTTGTCGCATTTGATTATTTTAAAATGTAAACGTCGGTCCTGTCTACTCTCTTTAAACGAGGAACATATAATTAACGAAATAACAATTTTAGTGATAACGCCATCAAATTCTCTCTGCTAGGTGAACTTTTATCTTGAAAACGGTTCCATATTTTCTTTTCAATTTTTTTTATGGTTAATTCTGTATAATAAAAAAATACCTAAAGGACGCCCCCAAAACACAAATTTAAAATTATTAAAAATGATAACTCGTGTGAACAAGATAAAATTGTTGTCCAGTCACCTGAACCATCAATGTTGACAAGACCGGACATGCGACAGCGATAATCAAAACGAGTCAAGGACGAAATTATTTTGTCTGGAGACAAAAAATAAAATATATTTATAGCAATTGCAAAAAAAAATCCTTAAAACCCTTAAGATATTCGAACGGTTTGTGAATCTGCCACGTTAACTGCAAAAAATTAAACTATGCTAAAAATAACTAAGGTTTAAATGCTAATTGTTTCGTAGCAAGGAATATAAAAAAATCCCTATAGGACGACCGAAAAAAACGCAAATTTACTACTATTAAAAATGATATTTCGTTCGAACGAAAAAAAATTTTGGTTCAATCACCTGAACTATCAAGCTTGATAAGATCAAGAGGACGACCAGAAAAATGTAAATTCACAATGACTGAAAATGAAGAACCTAGACCAGCGGTCGGCAAATTTATTAGCCAAAGAGCCAAATATGAACATTACAACAATTAAAAAAAATTGGGAGCCAAGTCTGCTTATTTAAATAATTTTTATTACACTAAATTTTATTACACTAAATAGGTTGTACAGTAAATAAAACTAAATTTAATAATTAATAGATATATATTAATGAGAATAATTTGCTTGCATCTCGTTGAAGGGTTTGAGTAAGTCAGGTTTGTATGTTGTTGTTTTTAAGTTTAGACATGATTCCAAGATCTCATCAAAAAGATAACTTCTCAGTTTACTCTTCATAATGTTCATGCTTGAAAAAGATTGTTCGTATGTATATGTAGAACCGAAAAAGAAAACAACAGGAAATGCGAGCTTTTTCAGCTGATCGTAAGAGCCAGGAATACTATTCCAAGTGTTGAAAATGATCATGTCTTCCTTCTCCAGGTGATTCAAAGCAGACGACCTGTGTTGTGAACTAAGGTTATATTTTTCTTCTCCAGTATTTCCAATTCAACACAAAGACGTTCGAATTTAGAAGGCCATATCTCCTTGTTTTTTAAATCAAGCAATTGTATTTCAAAGCTATCAATGTCAATTCCAAAAGGAGAAAATTCTAATCGGTTATTTTAGCATTTAGAGCATTTTTGACAAATGCTTGAGTTACTCTGCTGTTTTCAAATTCCTGAAACCCGGTGACTTCCCTCATTTGTAAAATTATTGTTTTGAAATAGTGTCTATCAATATAGGAACTATTTTCTTGGCGGTGCTTTAGCAACCTTGGAAAGTGAAACAACGTTTCCCTTTCAGAATCTTTAGCAAAAATGGATAATTTGTTTTCGAATGCTATTACTTCTTCTAACATCTTTAAAATTAAATTTCCTTTCCCTTGTAGTTTAGGGTTAAGCTGATTTAGAGGAGACGTAACGTATACTATGAAATAAAAGTTTTGGAACCACTGGTCGTCTGTTAGTTCTGGATAGTGAATGCCCTTGTCAAGGAAAAATGTTTTAATTTCTGGAAAAAGGGACGCAAAATATTTAAAAACGGTCCCACTTGATAACCAATGTACCTTGCTATGAAGGTGAAGTTCAGTGTACCAACTCTACATTTCAAATAAAAATTCTGTGAATTTACGATGACCATGAGCATTAGCTTAATTGGATTGGTAATGCTAGTCACTAATTCCACAAAGTTTACAGATTTCATCCAGAAATATTTGCGCACAAAGCACTTCTTGGTGAATGATACAATGGTAAACAAGTATCTCATGCTCATGATTAATTTTTTCTTTCAAAATAGCAACAAACCCTTTTCTTACGCTGGTCATACTTTTGGTCCCATCTGCTGAAATCAACACAATTTTATCGAGTGGAATAGGATGCTTATCCATACACTCAATTACAGTATTTGTCATATCTTCTTCACGCGACATAAATTTTACAAAAAGGAAAACTTGCCCTGTATCATTTATGTCTCAAGACTTGTCAACTGCTATTGATAAAGCCGAAACTAATTTCAGATCTTTGATATGCTGGGTGGTTATATTCGAACACACTTTAATTGTTCTATCTTTAATGGTTTTGACAAACAATGGAAACTATTTAATTCTTTCAGAATATCTTATTTGTTGTTAAAATCCCGAAATAGCTCTTTGGATGCATTCAAAAAAAAAAAAATTATCAATTCGCCGGCTGTGCACGGTTTCCCTCTCTTAGCAATCTCATGGCAATAACAAAACTTGCCATAATAATATTGCTGTAATATTACACCCATTTATTAAACACAGAAATTGACGACTCTTGACTCTTCTGAAGCTCCTTAACTGTTTTCTTCCTTGCATCACCGGTAGGATATTTAGTACTAAATGACGCTTGCTTTTTGTAAAGCGTCCCTCTAAATTTGACTTCTTGTTATATGTGATTTTCTCCTTACACATAAGATATGTTGTAAGTCCATTCAAGTTGTGAATAAACGCAAAATTCTTGGTCCACTCGTTTTTAAATTCATGGTTTTCATTTTCCGTTTTTCTTTGCTTTGTTTTCATAGCCTTGTTAGTTGAGGTACCTATAAAAATGTATTTTTTTCTAAAACCACCGGCACAAAATTATTTTACATATTAAATTAAAGAAAATAAAATTGAAAAAAATACAATTTTATTACTATATAAGCGTTCAGCGCACACATAGATTAACTCCATTTTTGAATAAAATATCTTAAATTTAAGTATTAAAGCATATGATATAGTCATAGCCTTTTATACTTATAATAATTTAAGATTTTTCAAAAAATGGAGTTAATAAGTTTGTGCAGTGAACAGCTCATATATAACTGCATAAGACAGGACAAAAAAAAATTAAACAAAAATCTATACATGTTCTCGATTTATAGAAGAATTTTCATTTATCAAAATAAGATGTAATTATTTCTTACCGAGTTTTTTTAAATGAAAATATTACTGCGCCTTCCGTAGATATTTGTGCCAGAGCCGCACTTAGGAGCCAAAGAGCCACATGTGGCTTTGGAGCCTTACTTTGCCAACCACTGACCTAGACCATCAAATGTAACCAGACCAATCCGAGCAGCTAAGGCAAATGGCATTTAAAAAATGTCAGAAGTAATGATAAACGAAAAGGAAGAACAAACAAATATCAGGTTAGAATACTTGCGACAATGACAATCACAATAAGTCAAAACGAAAGTCAAGATCAAAGAAATACGTGGTTTGACGATAAGCGACAGTGAGAATCACAACGAGTCAAACACGAAAGGGAAGAGAAAAGAAATATTTGGTTAGAAGATAACCGACAGCTATAATTACAACGAGTCAAAAACGAAAGTGAAGGACAAAGAAATATCCAGTCAAATATTTGAAATATTCAGGAAAATTGAGCCCTCTATTTTCTCGAGGAAAAAGTAGTAAACGAAGCTGATTCATTTGGAGATTGCTGCTTGCATTGTCAAATTGCAGTGCCACGATGAATAATACAATGGTTATGCTATTGCCTAATTATAGAATCAAATGTAGCAAACCCTGCCAAGTGCCGGCTACGGGCGAAGCCAGGGCTCACGGTACTATAAATATATACCTATTAGAGTTTGTGTCAATTCATAAAAACATTTTCTTTCGGAAGTAAACAGCGAAAACTTGATACAGACTGAATTATTACTTCGTATATTACTCAAGATAACTATCTAGATCTACAAAACTAGTTGAAATAAACTGACTCGTGACATTTTCCAGTATGTGTTGAATGCTAAAAACTAGTGATTTAGTAAAACTACAAAACCAACCTCAAAAAGTAGGATTTTCTCTTAGGAGGACAGTAGTAAGAGTACAATGCATTGAAAACTTACATTCAGACTTACACCTTAGGCATAGATATGTGTGTAAGTTTTCAATGCATTGTACGGTTACCAGGGTCATTTGCCAAGAGGTATCGTTTCTATAGAAGTTATAGCAATTTGAAATATCATGTGGAATTTGCTTGAAGGTATATACTGTGCATACGTGCCCGTACCAAACAGGTTGGTTATAATCTGTTCTGGTTAAAGTTTTTTCTGGCAAAATTACATTAATTTATATTTAATTATAAACAATTTTTTTTTTTTTTAGGTTAGGTCCGTGTCGGACCAACAGCAGTATAGTTTTATTTTTATTTAAATTAAATATTAGTAAGAGAATTGAATTCAAAGAGAATAGTTTTTATTTTCAAGGATATTAGTAGAGGAAAAAAATGAGGGGTTCATTTACATTATTGGAGATTAATGATGGAGCTAACAACAGTGATGTAATTAATTCTTTAGTTTAAGAGATTTGCGAATTTTTTGAGAAGAGGTCTTAGCGTAAAGGTATTGCGTCGGTTAAGAATGTAAGGTATGAAATTTGCCCATTGTTAGCATTATTTCATTGTACTTTCCAGGATGTGTCGAACTTTCTCTTTGGCGACTCAATTTTCCCCGGGGAGAGCTCCCAGCGGACTTGTCCGGGGGAAAGCGACCGCAGGGTGGCCCTCGGCGGGGGGGTTGTGGCGGGGGGAGCTGGGGTATTGTCGGCGGAAGAAAGGCGCCGCGGGGTAATTTTTAAGGGGAGCATAGTCCTGTGGGGAGGGGCAGAGTTCCAGGAACAAATTTCAGTGGAGGGGGGAGTTCGCCAATGATTTGAAAAACAATAAAGTACTAATATAAAAACAAACCTTTCTCAAGTGAAAGTAGGCTTAGGAGAATATCCCAGGCCTAATTGTGCGCCTGAAATTTTCCTGGGGAAATTTTAAGTGAAAATAGAATTTTTAAGGGGAATTTCCGGGGATGGGGACTTTCAAAGGGGGGGAGGGGACTTACCATGGAGGTATTTTTCGTGGGAGTATTTTTCATGGAAGAGGGGGGGGATTTCACGGCATTATCTGAAAAACTATCTGAAATCTAATAAAAAGTTTTTTCAACTGGTAGTAAAGAGCAAGATTAAAGCCTGATACGAACAGAAATCATTCCGTATATGAGGGGCTACCCCTCCTCAATACCTAGCTTTTTACGCTAAAGTGTGACACCCAAATTAATTAAGAACGACTCGCCTGAAACACAAGGCCCTGAAATTAGATTAACAAGCATTTTCGAACTACGAATGTTGCTCCTTAATTTTAGTTGAAAAAATTTCTCTGTATTTAATAGATTAACGGTTAACCAAAATATTCTAATTATGATGATAATTAAAAATTGTTTTCTTTTCAGTTTTTGCCAAAAACTTTTGCATTTTTCTGTTAACCAAATGGAAAATGAGGAAAAAATCAGTTGTCAAAATAATACCAAGAGAGCGTACATACATAGAGTTCGATGGGACTTTAGGTTTTAATTGACAATAGCTGAATTAATGTCGACTTAGTGTTTTACCCTCGGCAGCAGGGTTGAATGAAATTTTGCACGCTCCTGTTACCGCATAGATTAATCCCACTTGTTTATGGAATAGCAACATGGGTTTTGACAAAGAAAGAAATTGCATTCTAGTATAATTAGACGAAAGATATACTATTTTCAAATGTATTCCCTGATTAAGAGAGTTTTACGATGTTAAAAAACAAACTATTTCATCGCATGGAAAGTAAGGGGGAGGCAGGGCGAAATTCTTTGTCCATACTAATTTTTTCTGCTGTAAAAAAGGGGGGTTTCCAGGGGGGAGGGGTTCCGCCGGAAATTTTACCAGTTTTTTTTTTTCCGAAAACTTGACTTAACTTTTAAATTAAATTTTATTTACTTTGTCTTAGGGATTTGCTCCTCAAATATTTAAATTTAAAAATGAGTTTTATTTTATATTATTAAAGAGAATCTTTCAAGATTTTATCATCAAAAATGTGGAATTTTGTAGTTTTGACAGAGTAGAAGGATTTTGTACGGGAATTAATTTTACATGAGGAGGAGGGTTTCCAATTTTTTTTTTCCGGAAACGTGAGATAACTTTTAAATTAAATTTTATGTATTTTGTCTTAGGGATTTGCTCCTCAAATTTTTAAATTGAAAAATGAGTGTGCTGTTCTATTAGTAAAGAGAATCTTTCATGCTCTTATCATCAAAAATGTGGAATTTTGTAGTTTTGACAGAGTAGAAGGAGTTTGTACGGGAATTAATTTTACATGGGGAGGAGGGTTTCCAAATTTTTTTTCCGGAAACGTGAGCTAACTTTTAAATTAAATTTTAGGTCTTTTGTCTTAGGGATTTGCTCCTAAAATTTTTATATTGCTTTTCTTTTTGTCCTTGATTTGATAAAATTTTAAATTAAATTATTTTAAAATAAAAATTGTTTTATTTGTTTTAATGTACATATTATAATTTGTTTGTACGGTTAGTAATATTCAAGGAGGAGGTTTGTTTCCAGGTTTTTAATATAATTTGTGTCCCTTTCCAGATATTGGTTCATTTTTACATCTCTAAATCAGATCAGAAAAATAGAATAACATTTTAAGCTTTCATAAACAATCATACTTTCACTAATTTCTTTTCTTCTGTACCAGGGAGTCATTATTTTATACTAAATTGTTTCTTCTTTTCTAGGAAATCCCCGATTTGACAGACCCAATGAAAAGGGCAAGGACTGATAATGCAACATCACTAAAATGGTCGACGATGCATAACCCATCCATACCTCATCACCCCCCTTCCCAGCCGTTAATTCCAACGCCATATGCCACTCATCATGAGATGCCTGACCCGTTGGGTGATCATATTGAGTTAGAAATATCATTTTTTTGTGACTGTTCAATTTGTACAGGACATTATCATGATTTTGAGCATTCTAATGATTCTACTACAACATGCTTAGACAGTGTGGACCTGGGGATAGACGAGAAAAATCTGGAGGACATGAGGAGAGGAATCATACATGATATGGAGATAAATTTATACAAATTGCAAGTAAGATCGAATAAAAAAAGATTAAATGTGAAAGAAAAGGGAGAAGAAGATCGAAATAAGAGACATGGTAAAGAGTGCTATCTTTACAGAGATATCTCAACATACAGTTTAAAAGACTGTGATGAAAACTCAAAGAAAAATGTGCTTAGTTCAAGATATAACATTGAATATTATGATAAAGATGATCTAAGAGACGAGAAAAAGTGGTTATTAAAGAGACAACATAAGATGTTATTAAATAGAATGGATATGGCAGTGATCTATCAAATGACATTGAGACTAAGAAGGAGATCCCTAATATCACCAAGGAACTTAAAGACATTGTGTTATAGATTTCAGAAATAAAGTTTCATATATTTATTATTATTATTTTCTTAGGCTTAAGGGTCGAGGCTTGAGAATTTTAAGAGACTATTTTCCCTATTTTAATATATTTATTCAGATGACTACTGACTCAATACGGGATACAACCTGATAACCAAATTCAATATTTGTTATCTACCAGAAACTTCATTGGAAAATGAACAGCTCAACATTAACTATTCTACAGATTGATCACTTTCAGACTGAAAAGATCAAAAGATATAAAAACTTTTTATATCTTCTACGGAAAAATTTATAATATAAATTTAGATTTATTTATTTGTTGACTAACTTAAACACTGATGTTGAAGATTTTTATTTTTCTCTTGAGTAATTATATTTGAAATGTAATTTCTTTAATAAAATTCGTAATTGAGTTAACTTTTCATGATCACAGAATAACTTTTTCTATCTTCTACGAAAAATTTGAATCACTACTTTAAATTTTTCCATCTCTATGAGAAAATCTGAACTTACATGAAAAATTTTTAGTGTTTCTTTTAAAAAATTGTCTTTCTATGTAATTTATTTCTCTTTTCATTGATAGAATTCATAAGATACCTTTAACATTTATTCACATCCTTGAGAAAATTTTATATTAATTTTAAATTTTTATATTACTGGACCATATTAACATTCCTAGTATAAATGGTCGTATATTCTACACTAAAATTTAGAAAATTACTTTAAATTTGTTTATGTCTTTCGGAAAAATTACAGAATTAAATTGGAGCTCCTTATCTTCATAGTGAAATATTCATGATCAAGGTGTAACTTTTTATATCTTCTACAAAAAATTTGGATGAACGCTTTAAATTTATGACTTTAGGGAAAAATCTGAATTGAAGTGGAACCTTTTTATATTATTTGGAAAAATAGAATTGATCAATAACTAATTTCTTTTTTTTTATTGAGAAAATTCAGAAGAGAAGTTGAACTTTTCTTCAATTCGTTTAGAAAATTTTAAATTTAAGTACAAATTTGTCTTTCGTGAAAATATTCACACTTGAGTTTTTTATCTTCATTGAAATTATTCACAATCAAAGTATAACTTTTTCTTGCAAAATACAAAATACTTGTTACAAAACCAAAAGATTTCTCACAATATTAAAAATAGTTCTTACAGAATATAAAAGTTCAAACAAAATCAAAAGCAGTTCTTACAAAACAGAAATAATTATAAAAAAATACCAAAAGTTTTAAGAAATCCAAAATAGTTCTTACAAAACAAAAATTATTCGTAATAAATACAAAAATACTTTACACAAATCCACAATAGCTCTAACAGAATATAAAATACTTGGTGCAAAATACCAAATACTTGCTTCAAGACACTAAATTTCTAACAACATCCCAAATAGTTATTATAGCATACAAAAAATTCAAACTTATTCCGAAAATAATTCTTACAAAGCAGAAACAATTCTTGCAAAATAAAAAAGTTGTAAGAAAATCGAAAATAGTTATTAAACAACAAAAACTATTCTTAAAAATAGAAAAAATCCTTTACACAAATCCAAAATAGTTTTAACAGAATTAAAAATAGCTTCTGCAAAATATGAAATACTTGTCACAAAGCACGAAAATTCTAACAACACCGAAAGTAGTTCTTACAGAATACAAAAAGTTCAAACAAACTCCAAACATACTTCATAAAAAACAAAAATCATTCTTACGAAATACAAAAATATTTTAGACAAATCCAAAATAGTACTAACAGAATAAAAAATAGTTGTTGCAAAACTTGAAATACTTGTTACAAAACAAAAATATTTCTTAAAACATCAAAAATAGTTCTTACAGAATATAAAAGTTCAAAAAAAATCAAAATTGTTCTTACTAAACATAAATAATTCTTAAAAAATATAAAAAGTTCTAAGAAATCCAAAATAGTTTTTACAAAACAAAAATTATTCGTAGTAAATACAAAAATACTTTACACAAATCAACATTAGTTCTAGCAGAATAAAAAAAATACTTGGTGCAAAATAGCAAATACTTGCTTCAAGACACTAAATTTCTAACAACATCCCAAATAGTTATTATAGCATACAAAAATTCAAACATATTAAAAAAATAATTCTTAAAAAGCAGAAACAATTCTTTCAAAATAAAAATATTTTTAATAAAATACAAAATAGTTCTTAAACAACTAAAATTATTCTTAAAAATAGAAAAAATACTTTACACACATCCAATTTAGTTCTAACACATTAAAGAATATCTACTGAAAAATATTAAATACATGTCACAAAGCACGGAAATTCTAACAACACCGAAAGTAGTTCTTACAGGATAAAAAAAGTTCAAACAAAATCCTAAAATAGTTCTTAAAAAACAAAAATTATTCTTACGAAATACAAAAATATTTTAGACAAATCCACAATAGTACTAACAGAATAAAAAATAGTTGTTGCAAAATTCGAAATACTTGTTACAAAACAAAAAGATTTGTATGCCTTTCTTGGCACCTTCCAAACGACGGGGACTCCCACTGGTTCCTACACATTGCAAAAAGTGAGCAGTACGAAAACTCCACGTTTTCAACCAGACTGGTTTTTTAGGGACCAAGCGGGAGAGATATGTAAAGGCGCCATAGCTTTATTTCATTTTTTTAAGGTTCATTTAGACCAGGTTCCGGGCGCGCCCGTCCCCTGGTCTAAATGAACCTGAAAAAAATGAAATAAAGCTCTGTCGACCTTAGCTAACTCTACCGAGTGGTCCCTAAAAAAACCAGTCTGGTTGTAAACGTGGAGTTTTAGTAAAGCTCTCTTTTTTGCACGGTGTATGAACCAGTGGGGGGTCCTCGCTCGTTTGGAAAGGTGCCAAGGAAAGGCATATAAATCTTTTTGTTTTGTAACAAGTATTTCTAATTTTGAAACAACTATTTTTTTATTCTGTTAGTACTATTTTGGATTTGTCTAAAATATTTTTGTATTTCGTAAGAATAATTTTTGTTTTTTAAGAACTATTTTCGGATTTTGTTTGAACTTTTGTATCCTGTAAGAACTACTTTCGGTGTTGTTAGAATTTCCGTGCTTTGTGACATGTATTTCATATTTTGCAGAAGATATTCTTAACTCTGTTAGAACTATTTTGGATTTGTGTAAAGTATTTTTTCTATTTTTAAGAATAGTTTTATTTGTTTAAGAAATATTTTGGATTGTATTAAAAATATTTTTATTGTGAAATAATTTTTTATGATTTTTAATAATTATTTTTTTTATATTTTTTAATTTTTTTTATGCTATAATAACTATTTGGGATGTTGTTAGAAATTTAGTGTCTTGAAGCAAGTATTTGGTATTTTGCACCAAGTATTTTTTTTATTCTGTTAGAACTAATGTGGATTTTTGTAAAGTATTATTGTATTTACTACGAATAATTTTTGTTTTGTAATAAGTATTTTGGATTTCTTAGAACTTTTTATATTTTTTAAGAATTATTTATGTTTCGTAAGAACAATTTTGACTTTGTTTGAACTTTTTATATTTTGTAAGAACTATTTTTGATGTTTTAAGAAATATTTTTGTTTTGTAACAAGTATTTCAAGTTTTGAAACAACTATTTTTTATTCTGTTAGTACTATTTTGAATGTGTCTAAAATATTTTTGTATTTCGTAAGAATGATTTTTGTTTTTTAAGAACTATTTTTGGAATATGTTTGAACTTCTTGTATTATGTAAGAAGTACTTTCTGTGTTGTTAGAATTTTATTGCTTTGTGACAAGTATTTCATATTTTGAAGAAGCTATTTTTAATTCTGCTAAAACTATTTTGGATTTTTGTAAAGGGTTTTTTCTATTTTTAAGAATAGTTTTTGTTGTTTAAGAACTATTTTCGATTTTATTACAACTTTTTGTATTTTGTAAGAATTGTTTCTGCTTTGTAAGAATTATTTTTGTAATAAGTTTGAATTTTTTGCATGCTATAATAACTATTTGGGATGTTGTTAGAAATTTAGTGTCTTGAAGCAAGTATTTGGTATTTTGCACCAAGTATTTTATATTCTGTTAGAACTATTGTGGATTTGTGTAAAGTATTTTTGTATTTATTACGAATAATTTTTGTTTTGTAAGAACTATTTTGGATTTCTTAAAACTTTTTGTATTTTTTAAGAATTATTTCTGTTTTGTATGAACTGCTTTGGATTTTGTTCGAACTTTTATATTCTGTAAGAACTATTTTTAATATTGTTAGAAATCTTTTGGTTTTGTAACAAGTATTTTGTATTTTGCAAGAAAAAGTTATACTTTGATCGTTAATATTTTCAATGAAGATAAAAAACTCCAGTGTGAATATTTTCCCTAAAGACAAAGTTGTACTTCAATTTTAAATTTTCTCAAGGAAGTGAAGAAAAGTTTAACTTCTCTTCTGAGTTTTCTCAATAAAAAAAGAAATTAGTTATTGATCAATTATATTCTTCCAAATAATATAAAAAGGTTCCATTTCAATTCATATTTTACCCCAAAGTCATAACTATAATTAGGTAATAAACATTTTTTTGTAGAAGATGTAAACGTGTTAACAGTGATAATGACTATTAAACCATTACTAGCAGGAGCTACAAGATAATTAGGAACATTTCCCGACAGACATAATAACATTTAAAGTAATGTTCTAAATTTTATTGTATAATATAGGAAAAGTTATAGTATTAATGTGAATATTTTACAAGAAGATAAAAAGCTTCAGTTAATTTCTAATTTTCTCAACGAGATGAAGAAAAGTTCAAGTTCTCTTCTGAATTTTCTCAATGAAAAAAGAAATAACTTATAGATCAATTCTATTTTTTTTCCCAGAAAAACTAAAAATTCTTCATTTCAGTTCAGATTTTCTCAAAGAGATGGAAAAATTTAAAGTAGTGATCCAAATTTTTCGTAGAAGATAGAAAAAGTTATTCTGTGATCATGATAAGTTAACTCAATTCCGAATTTTATTAAAGAACTTACATTTAAATTCTAATTTCTCAAGATAAAAATAAAAATCTTCAACATCATTTTTTAAGTTCATCAAAAAATAAATAAATCTAAAGTTATATTCTAAATTTTTAAATAGAAGATAGAAAAAGTTTTTATATATTTTGATCTTTTCAGTCTGAAAGTGATCAATCGGTAGAAAAGTTAATGTTGAGCTGTTCATTTTCCAATGAAGTTTCTGGTAGATAACAAATATTGAAGTTGGTTATCAGGTTGTATCTCGTATTGAGTCAGTAGTCATCTGAATAAATATATTAAAATAGGGAAAATAGTCTCTTAAAATTCTCAAGCCTCGACCCTTAAGCCTAAGAAAATAATAATAATAAATATATGAAACTTTATTTCTGAAATCTATAACACAATGTCTTTAATTTCCGTGGTGATATTAGGGATCTCCTTCTTATTCTCAATGTCATTTGATAGATCACTGGCATATCCATTCTATTGAATAACCTCTTATGTTGTCTCTTTAATAACCACTTTTTCTCGTCTCTTAGATCATCTTTATCATAATATTCACTGTTATATCTAGAACTAAGCGCATTTTTCTTTGAGTTTTCATCACAGTCTTTTAAGCTGTATGTTGAGATATCTCTGTAAAGATAGCCCTCTTTACGATGTCTCTTCTTTCGATCTTCTTCCCCCTTTTCTTTCCCATTTAATCTTTTTTTATGAGATCTTACTTTCAATTTGTATAAATTTATCTCCATATCATGTATGATTCTTCTCCTCAGTTCCTCCAGATTCTTCTCATCTATCCCTTTGTCCACACTGTCTAAGCATGCTGTAGTAGAATCATTAGAATGCTCAAAATCATGATAATGTCCTTTACAAATTGAACAGTCACAAAAAAATGATATTTCTAACTCAATATGATCACCCAAAGGGTCAGGCATCTCATGATGAGTGGCAGATTGCGTTGGCATTAACGGCTTGGAAGGGAGGTGATGAGGTATGGAGGGGCTATGCATCGTCGACTATTTTAGTGAAGCGGCATTATCAGTCCTTGCCCTTTTCATTGGGTCTGTCAAATCGGGGATTTCCTAGAAAAGAAGAAACAATTTAGTATAAAATAATGACTCCCTGCTACAGAAGAAAAGAAATTAGTGAAAGTATGATTGTTTATGAAAGCTTAAAATGTTATTCTATTTTTCTGATCTGATTTAGAGATGTAAAAATGAAAATTAATCGGTAAAGGGTCAAAAATAAAAGTAAACACCTTTACAAACCCCTCCTCATTGAAAATAAATAAACGTAAACACAAATTCTAATATGTACATAAAGAACAATTACACAATTTGTTGTTGAAAATAAATAAGTTTTAAATTATAAAAACTTAAAGACAAAAAGAATATATATATAAAAATTTTAGTAGCAAATCCCTAAGACAAAAGACCTAAAATTTATTTTAAAAGTTAACTCACGTTTCCGGAAAAAAAATCTGTAAAGTTTCCCCTGAAAATTTCACCCCTGGAAACCCCCTCCTCATGTAAAATTAATCCCCGTACAAAATCCTTCTACTCTGTCAAAACTGCAAAATTCCACATTTTTGATGATAAAAGCTTGAAAGATTCTCTTTACTAATAGAACAGCACACTCATTTTTCAATTTAAAAATTTGAGGAGCAAATCCCAAAGACGAAAGACCTAAAATTTATTTTAAAACTTAGCTCACGTTTCCGGAAAAAAAATTTGGAAACCCTCCTCCTCATGTAAAATTCTACTCTGTCATAACTGCAAAATTCCACATTTTTGATGATAAAAGATTTAAAGATTCTCTTTAATACTATAACATCAAACTCATTTTTCAATTTAAAAATTTGAGGAGCAAATCCCTAAGACAAAAGACCTAAAATTTAATTTAAAAGTTAACTCACGTTTTCGGAAAAAAAAAAACTGGTAAAATTTCCCCCTGCAAACCTCACCCCAGGAAACCCCCCTTTTTTACAGAAGAAAAAATTAGTCTGCACAAAGAATTGCCCCCTCCCACCCCCTTACTTTCCATGCGATGAAATAGTTTGTTTTTTAACATCGTAAAACTCTCTTAATCAGGGAATACAATTGAAAAAAGTATATCTTTCGTCTAATTATACTATAATGCAATTTCTCTCTTTGTCAAAACCCGTGTTGCTAGTCCATAAACAAGTGGGATTAATCTATGCGGTAACAGGAGCGTGCAAAATTTCATTCAACCCTGCTGCCAAGGGTAAAACACTAAGTCGACATTAATTGAGCTATTGTCAATTAAAACCTAAAGTCCCATCGACCTCTATGTATGTACGCTCTCTTGGTATTATTTTGACGACGGATTTTTTCCTCCTTTTCCATTTGGTTAACAGAAAAATGCAAAAGTTTTTGTCAAAAACTTAAAGGAAAACAATTTTTAATTATCATCATAATTAGAATATTTTGGTTAACCGTTAATCTATTAAATACATAGCAATTTTTTCAACTAAAATTAAGGAGCAACATTCGTAGTTCGAAAATGCTTGTTAATCTAATTTCAGGGCCCTGTGTTTCAGGCGAGTCGTTCTTAATTAAATTGGGTGTCACACATTATCGTAAAAATATAGGTATTGAGGAGGGGGTCGCCCCTCATATAAGGAATGATTTCTGTTCGTATCAGGCTTTAATCTTGCTCTTTAATACCAGTTGAAAAAACTTTTTATTAGATTTCAGATAGTTTTTCAGATAATGCCGTGAAATCCCCCCCCCCTCTTCCATGAAAAATACTCCCACGAAAAATACCTCCATGGTAAGTCCCCTCCCCCCTTTGAAAGTCCCCACCCCCGGAAATTCCCCTTAAAAATTCTGTTTTCACTTAAAATTTCCCCAGGAAAATTTCAGGCGCACAATTAGGCCTGGGATATTCTCCTAAGCCTACTTTCACTTGAGAAAGGTTTGTTTTTTATATTAGTACGTGATTGTTTTTCAAATCATTGGCGAAATCGCCCCGCCCCGGTAACTTTGTCCTGGGACTCTGACCCGCCCACCAGAAATCAGCTCCCCAGGAAAAGTCCCCCGCGGGGCCTGTCTTCTGCAGAAAATACCCCATCTCCCACAGAAAATCCCCCCCCGACGGTGCCAACCCGGCGGAAGATTTCCCCGTACAATTCCGCTGGGAGATCTCCACGTGTAAAATTGAGTCGCCAAAGAGAAAGTTCGACAAATCCTGGAAAGTACAATGAAATAATGCTAACAATGGGCAAATTTCATACCTTACATTCTTAACCGTTGCAATACCTTTACGCTAATACCTCTTCGCAAAAAATTCGCAAATCTCGTAAACTAAAGAAGTAATTACATCACTGTTGTTAGCTCCATCATTAATCTCCAATAATGTAAATGCACCCCTCATTTTTTTCCTCTACTAATATCCTTGCAAATAACAACTATTCTCTTTGAATTCAATTCTCTTACTAATATTTAATTTAAATAAAACTAAAAACATACAGATGTGGTTCAGACACGGACCTAAATTCAAAAAAAACAAATTGTTTATAATGAAATAGAAATTCAGTTAATTGTGCCAGAAAAAACTTGAAGCAGAACAGATTATAACCAACCTGTTTGGTACGGGCACGTACGCAAAGTATATACCTTCAAGCAAAGTCCACATGATATTTCAATTTGCTATACCTTCTATATAAACGTTACCTCTTTGCAAATGACCCTGGTAACCGTCCAATGCATTGTAAACTTACACACATATCTATGCCTAAGGTGTAAGTCTGAATGTAAGTTTTCAATGCATTGTACTCTTACTACTGAGGAGAATATATCAAAAGTAGTCTACAGAACATTAAAGACTGATTTATAAGTCTCTCAATAGCCTTTCACTGGCAATGATATTGATAACTTTTAGCATACAATTATAATTCTTTAAAAACTCGAGCAAGCTAAGGTTTCAGTAAAGGGCTATTTTTTGTAATTCTGCTGCTCTTGGAAAAAATTTAAGCTAGTTTTGTAGATTTATTTTACGTAATCTGCGAAGCAGTAAAAATTGTTTGTTTCAAGTTTTAACTTCGAACTGTACTTCTGTGAGATTAGCATTACCGTTTTTTTAAATTAATTTTTGCTCGTTTCTTTACGCGTATACACAATAAACCTTTATAAAAAGGATAATTGTTTAATTTAGGCAGTGAAACTAAAAAGTTAATATGGTTTTTTGTTATAATATGACATTAAACATACGTTTTAATTCCTACCCCCCCCCCCCATAAAATTTCCCAAAATATTTTTGCAAATTTGTCGCACAGATATAGAGTCATCGGGGTATGTTGTCACTGGTGTTTTTGAGAATGTACGATTCGTACATTCTCAGGATTTGGTTATTCGTACAGTATGAATAACCAAATCCCTGAGAATCACTGCAACCATGACTTTTTATTCTCTTGCTAGACAGTTTTCTTATTCTCTCGCTGATTATTTTTTTTTTACTAGACGTTTGTAATGTCTTTTTTTCTTGGGCGATTTATGAGGGTTACTCTGTGCTTTTACGCAAAGGTTATTCGTGTACAAAGTTCTTGAGACAAACTGGACTTGATTTAATTGATAGCCTTTAAGTGCTAGTTTTTCTATTGAAAAAGATGTATTTGGATACAATGATCATAACTTGAAGATGGGTTAATGTCCCGAGAGGATGAAATCACCTCTTGAGCTTGTTTCTTGAACACGTTTTCAAGTTAATATATATATTTCATGTTTTATAACTAAAATCACTGAAGTGGCAAGTAGCCCTGAACCAAACAACCATCGCAGATATCCTTATTTTTAAGACAGTTCGGAGATGAACGTTAGGAATACGGTAAAGACATCAGAGTAGTTGTCATTGGCTTACATAGAAGCCAAATTCTTGTACGTTACCTTGGGAAAGAATCTTTGTGTTACAGACAAAAATTTTCAAGAAACATCCACAGATGAAAAATTGATGAACATTGTTGTCTTAAAGGAAAACTAGCTTGACTAAATTGGTTGAAGAGAATGGAAAAAATACACTAAGTAATACACTACCTTCCTTGGCTTAAAAGATGTATTTCGAGAAACTTAGTGAATGAACATTTCAGTAAAGCCATCTTTTATAGCTACTTAACATATATTTTCTATATTAAATGTGCGTCGCTTAAATTTTTATAGAAAGGCCTCCAAATACAACAAATTAACATGCACATTTTATGGTGAAGAGGGCAGTGTTTTAGGACTTGCTACTGTCAGTACAATATTGTTAAGCATGGCTGAATTTAGAGTGTAGTAACGGTATCTACAAAATAGCACAAAGTGTATGAAGTTTTCCTGTTTGAGCTGCCTTAGATAATAAAAAATTTTTAGCGAAAATTTAATAATAATAAAACTTTTTCCCGGGCCACATCGAATGGGGTTGTCGTAAAAACTTTTGACTGACACCATTCTATTGTTGAAAGTCCTATTGCCCTTTCTAAGTGTTTAAAGTGATTGGCAAGCACCCAGCTCCCTCCTGTGCCTTTTTTATTACTTGGGCCACCTGGAATGTCCTCCCTCCCCCGACATTTGATCAAAATTTTGGAAGGACTAGATTGCTCAGAATAATGGCTGTAAGTTATGTAAATTGCCAATTGTTTTTGCATATGCTTTAAACTGGTGTCCAGTGACTTGAAACTTCTAGGGATTGGTCTCGGGTGGAAAGGATCCCACGTTTGTTAAAGGAGAGAAGAGGGCTTAAAAACTAGTTAAAACCGTTTGTCTTTTATTAGTTTGAAATTTCTGCCGTAATTAGGCCATAATGTATCCTAGGGTCCTTGGGCACAGGAACTCTAAGGTGATTTTTTTTTTTTTTATGTACTTTTGTTGATATAATGACAGTTAAAAAATACGCTGTTTGAAATGGAAATTAGATAGATAGGTAGATAGATAATTTTATTGCCCAATTGAAAAACGGTACAAGACCACAAATGGAGTAAATAAATAAACGAGGAATGAACAAAAACTTCAGTACTATACACATACACACTGACAGTTAAAGACGAATCACAATGGCAAGGCTTCTGGACTCAACTGACTTTAGAGAACTCCGTCCGACGCTTAATGAGAGACACAATGGAGTCTGTAACGCTGAACCGACGCGACATTCACTTTTTTTTTGTCCACGGTCGTAAATTAAGCAGAAATTGTGCATATATATAAAAACCTGGCCGCTGCTGTCTTTTATCACTTTTGGAAAAAAATTCTAAAATGTAGACATAGCTAAAAAATAAGGTATAACCAAAGCATTGTACAGCTGGGGTCGAAATTGTCGTGTGTATTTTTTTTTTTTTGATGATACAGCACAATACGCTTTCAGTAAATTGTTTTCAGTAAAGTGTAAATGATGCTCTGGCCTTTAGAAGATTTAGTACGAAGTACCTTTACTCCTGTTTGTGTTAATTTATGTCTGTTTGTTTTAAATTTGACTTAATTATTCATTCGAATTTCTGTTCGTTCGAAGATTCATTTATTCATCTATAACAGTATCTGCTACTATACTGCTTGAATTTTATGGAATAGATGAATAAGAAACGAATTTTTCATGAAACTTAGCTTTTAATCACTAGAAATTTCAAAAAGACTGATAAATCTGTATACTATAGTGAAGTACGTCACTATTTAGCAAATTTGACCTCTTCTCCCACGGCTTGGCGTGCGCTTCATTGTGTAGTGCACACGGTCTTGATTTCATCATCGTGGAACCACGCTTCTATAGCACTGTATCGTTTGTTCTTTTGTTGTGCCATTCTTTTTAGCTAAATGGTCATTGAGAATATGCCGTAAGTTTTCAACAAGATTTAGATCTGATGATTTGACAGGCTAAAAGTCTGGACTAATCTCGAAGTATGACAAGAGGCTAAGTCATTTTGTAATGTCCTGCCAAATGTTTTTATGAAAGGAGCAATTCTACTGTTTAATATTTTGACTGAATTCATCATGCCTGCAAAAGAAACTTAGCTTCCAGTTCTATTTTTTGCAAAAAAAACCTCAAAGAATGTCTTTAGAAGGGTGTTTTACAGTCTGTTGATTTGTATTCCTATGTGTTTCATCTCTGAGAACCGCCTTCCTCTAGGCATCAACAGGCCACGATCGATATTTTGACCATTTTAAATTGTGTTTCAAATCGTTCTTAGTTTGAAGTTATTTTCAATACCACAATCAAACAAATCACTTCTTAGATCTATGCTTGCCTTTCTTAAATTTATTATGCTATTCCTTATTAGAATTTTCTCAGTTCTCGGACTGTTTGCGCATACTTTTTTACTTGCCTATTTGGAGATGGAGCCGATGATCCGGAGATTTCGAAGTCTCGTAAAATCTTCGAAATACTTGATTTGCCCGAACTCTTGGTTTGATTGTTTGATATTGGTCCAACTGATTGATTGTTGGATCTAGGTTACTTTGAATAAAGTATACAAGTAGAATTTATGGCCATTTTATTTGTACGACAATAAATTTACTCATTGTTTAGTTCTGATCCATAACATATAGCGGAAACAGTCCTAAAATATCAAGCACAAGGAAGGTCGATGAGGTTGTAAAATAGGTTACGTAGATGCCATTACAGTAGAAATGGATTATATTTTAAGTTTGCAAGCCGTGGCTCATCGCCTCATGTGGCTCTATTGTTAGAATATTTCATTTTGTAAAGTTGCTGAAATTCTGGTCCTGTTTTATTACAGTTAGTGTGAAATTATTTCGATAGTCTAACGAAGTTGAAATATTTTTTTCAATTTGTATTTCTTTTGGAAAAGTTTGTTTTTTTTAAATTGTAATTTTTTAATTCCGCAGGTACTGGCACTGAGTTTGAAACGAGATAATTTATGAGAAGGTAATTGTCAAGATTAAAAAAAGAAATTGATAGAAAAAGAACATCCCGAATAAACACATAAAGAGTTCAGGAACTTTGATAGATGAAGAAATATTCCAATAAAAAATGAAAGTAAAGCAATGCTTCCTATATTATTGTAACAAGAAATATGAACATGAATGAACAGAATAGATAAGGGTAGGCAATTCCGTGATACAAGAGAGTCAAAACGTTTTGAAGCAATTAAATGATAATGCGTACGCTTAACAGAGTTTATCAGGAAATTGTCATCTGATTACATGGGCTTGGGTGCTTTGAGCTTATGCTCAGCGCGCTTGCCAAAAATTATATGGGCTCTACATAATTAATGAAGTTATCTGTATTAACCAAGCCTAAGTTACGCTATTTTCCTTTAACAACTGTGTCAATGATATACATTAAAAAAAACACGTTATAAAAAGCAGAGTAAAATAAAATACTTTGATGGAGAAAAACTAATAATCTTGATTGCCTGTTATACCTGGTTTTGTTCTTTTTCCTTTGTCCTAAGGCTTTACTGAATCTCTTATTATTAATACTCTAACAGTCGTCAACTGGTACAATTCAACCAGAACATGTAAGGGCGTCGCTTCTGTCGGCGATTGAAGATAAAATACGTCGTAAGCTTGGGGAGATGTCTGCAGCAGCTTTGGCTGAAATGGAGAGCCTTCGAAGAACAGGTCAAGAGCTGTCTCAGGGAAAACATACGCTCGAAAATATATTTGCAAGGATAGAAATGGAACAGGTATTTGGGTAAACTTATTGTAATTTCATTGCATTATGTTGTAGAATATTATGATAATATTCTTGTACCCTTTGGGAAAAAACATTTTATACAAAAACAGTAGTGTGAAGGAGCTCTAAAAAACATTTAAAACCGTGCAAAATGGACGACAAGTTCGAAATATTTTGAAGTTTAGAAAGGAAGTTTACTGTTACCAGAGTCATTCCAATGTCAGGTTTATCTATTGATTTTAAGATCTTGGGGCTTGAATTCTTGAAAATTAGTTTTGCTCGATTTTTATTGTTTATTGGGTGGTCTCAAGGGCTCTTATCAGACTCCAATGCTCAACACAATGATAGAAAAATATGAAAAATGCGGGGTTTTTCTCGTTATGGCAATTTCTGCATAGACGAGGCCAAAAACCTTCGAAAAAATAAATCACCGTCTAAGCATTCAGGTGCTAAATTGGTAATGCAAGTAATAAATACGCTGAACATTTGAAATACTCTATAAGAGAAGAATAAAGAAAATACACAAGTTTATGCCATATAACTGCAATTTCTAGAATGTCTGATAAAATGATTCCCTTCCCTCCTCTCGGCCGCTCTTTCTTTTTTTTCCCTCTCTCTTTCTCTCTTTCATTCTCCATCTCTCCCTCTCTTTTTCTTATCCCTCTCTTCTCTATCTGTTTATTTGTCAAAAATTGTGTATTTTTGTTATACTATCTATTGTTGCTTACAAAAGGTATTAGGTCTGCCTATTTCTTTTATTAGAGCCCTCTCCCAACATTCTACGACCTATGGTTTGGTACGATCACCAGTAGTAAAAAAAAGAAAAATGAGACACATCACTGCTTCCCGTGCCAAGAAATTATTTTCTCTATTGTTCAACATGGGGGACTGTATTTCTGCTATATGAAGTTTTTAGCTACAGTGATTCTAATGGTGCTGGTTTTATTTCGACTCGACGCCCTTTTCGAGGAGTTAAAGACTATTTTTTGAAATTCTCTTAAGTTTGTTTTTGCAGTAAACATTTACCGTTAAGATTAACGGAAATAACAGCCACCATTACTGAATTAGCTTAAAATAGCAATTCTTTCTCATTTGACTTTTTTTTTTCAAAACACGCTTTTAAATTACCTGGTACTGTGGGCTGGACTTCGCTCTTTAATAGATTGCATCTACTGCTTCAATCATGATTCTTCTCCCCTCCCTGACCTGGCTTGGGTTGAAAGTCCAAAAACACTCAAAAAGAGCAAACCTTGTAATCTTTGAGAGGAGAAAAATATGTTTGTAATTAGAGAGGAGAAAGATATGTTTCACTAGTGACATGCGTTTGTCGGTGATTAGTCAAACAAATACAGTTCTGGAAGTAATTAAAATATCTTTTTTATCAATCAGACTTTAAAGAGGAGAAATGTCTCTTCCCTCCTTGGAAAAATTTCTATATGTGTCCTTGAAATGGTTAATTCGGTTTCTCTTTCGGAATTTTTTTTTCCTCTCCCTATAGAAGTTCTATTTTAGATGTGTTTTGTTCTTTTCTCATTGTTGATTTGTTTATTTCTCTTAAAATTTTTCTCATTTGCTTTTATATATTTTGCTTCCGCACTGAAAAAAATCTGGATGTTAAATTGAAATATCAAAATTATAGTCATATAACTGTCCATGTCTGTATAAGGTAAATTGTAAATATTTTTTTTGTTTTTGCAGGTTTTCTTCTGCTTTCCTTTTTATGGGAAAAATTATCAATGGAAGAATTTAAGGTCAGCTTGAAATAAATAGAATTTTAAATTTCAAACTCCTATGAGTTTTTTTTAACTGTTATGAGTGTTTGTAAGCTCCTGGAAAATGATTGTTATCATAATGTTTCATTCAGTGTCAATATGGTTCGAACTATGAAATTGCCGCTTTTAAAACTCAGCCTGGATGGATTTGTACAAATTGGTTGCAAAAAGTCTATTCACAGTGGGATTTTGCTAATACTAAGGATGAGCTTACGCTAATTTGAGCCAATCAGATTTTGTATTAAATTTCTCTCATGACTGTTAAGTCTATGAATAGTTCTGATTGGCATTAGTGATAGCTAAATCTGAATATTAGTAAATATCATGAATATGGGGTAAGGCTAATTATATAGACTTTTTCGATTAATATTTTATCGGTGAGACGTTTTGATTTTTAGGCAGATATAAATAGAAATATTGGATTATTGACAGAGAAAGAATCGGAGCTTGAAAAGCTGGTTTCCAGCCATGGTCATGATGGAGGATGCATTGATGTGGACAACGCCGTTGTCACTACTTCTCCTCTTTATCAACAGTATGATCTCATATTACTCATTCATTTATATAATATTGTTAGACGAAGACTTATTTTAGACATTAATTAATTGAAAAACTTTTTCCACAAAATAAGTTTTTCAAAGAAAAGTAAAAAACTCCATTAAACAAAAATGAGCAAAAATAAAATTAAATAATCTACCAACCGTGAAACTACCACAAATCAGCATCGATAAATAAATGAAACCCAAAAAGAACAGAAATTACAATAAATAACCGAGTCAAACCCAAAACAAGCAGAAATTAACATAAGTTGGGCTTAAAACTCCTATGCCTTCCCAAGGCCAGAACATAATTTGCACTTTACTGAAAAAAATATAAATGTTTTTAATTTTAAGACTTTCATAAATCAAACAATATTAACATTTTGATAACTCAATAAGAATATTGTATATTAAACTGACAAACCACATTTGTTTGTGTTTTTTTTTTCAGTAATGGGCAAATTATGTTCTTGCACTGGGAAGGTAAAGGGGTTTTCAACCCTTCTCAGGTTAATTTCTGCTCGTTTTCAGTTTGACTCAGTAAACTATTGTAATTTCTGTTCGTGTTGGGTTTCATTTATTTATCGATGCTGATTTGTGGTAGTTTCACGCTTGGTAGATTATTTTATTTTATTTTTGATCAATTTTGGTTTAATGGAGTTCTTCACTTTTCTTTGAAAAACTTCTTTTGTGGAAAACGTTTTTTCAATTAATTTCTGTTCGTTTTATATTGACATAGTCTTTTCAGAGAAAAAGAAAATAATACTTTATATCTTTTCGTTTTTTTAAAGATTTATAGTTTGGCCTGTTATTTGTATGCTGGAGAAAACTTTTCAGCTATTTTTAACAACATACACCCTCTTAAAAATCTGGACAGAAATAGAAGTGTTTAATTTAGTTTCATACCTCGTCTAGTTGACCTGAAATTGAGAACTAGATACCATTCGCAAAAAAATAAACTTCAGAGAGGGCTCATTTGATTGAAAATAGAAAGTTGTAGTTCACTTTTAAAGAATCAAAAGATACCGAAAGAAAATTGACCCTCCCCCCCCAGCGCCCTTTTTTCCCCAAACCCATCCGATAAAAATTTTGAGATAGCCATTTTGTTCAAAATAGTTTAAACATCAGATGATAAGAACTCCGAGGTTTAAACAAACCCATTTTTTCACTTTGATATTGTTACTTTGATACCAGTTTTGATACTTTGATGAACATGTAATTTTTCGAAAAAAGTTTGATTTTGAAATAAGGAATTTTTAAAAAGTTGAAACTTCTTGCAATCAAAACCGAACAAAAATTAATTTAAAAAAAAATTCTGAGAAAGAAGTTTTTCAAAGAAAAGTAAAGGATTTTAAACTTCAGCTCAGCAGGTAAAAATACCTGTTAAAATTCAAACTCAAAACGACCAGAAATTACTATTAAAAAATAAATGAAACCCAAAACGAACAGAAATTAAATAAACAATCATAGTAAAAAAACATACAAATATAAATGAGTAATATTTGAGTAACTCATAAATATAAATGAGTAAATAGATCTTAAAACGAGTAATGCTTAGATTGAATATGAAAATCAAGCTCTAAACAAAACAAAAATTTTTCTACGGAAGCTTAAGCGAAACGTAAGATAAACATAAGTCAAATAAACTATCAATACAAACAAACATACAAAAGGCATTAATGTAAATGAGTAAATAAATCTTAAAATAAGTGAAACTTAAATTGGATATGCAAATCAAATTTGAACGAACAAAAATCTCTACAAACAAGAGTTTGCGTATCGCCTCCTTCTCTCACTGTAAAAGTCTAAAACCTACTGCTTCATTGGCGCTTTCCTGAAAATTAAATTTAAAAAAAAACAAGTTTTTTTAACTGAAAGTAAGGAGCGAGATTAAAACTTAAAATGAACAGAAATTATTTTGTATATGAAAGGGGCTGTCCTTTCCTCAACGCCTCACTCTTTACGCTAAAATTTTATTATTTAAAAAAAATAGAGTTGTGAGAAAGAGTCAAACTTTAGCGGAAAGAGCGAGGCGTTGAGGAGGGGACAGTCCCTTTCATATACGGAATAATTTCTGTTCATTTTAAGTTTTAATGTCGCTCCCTACTTTCAGTTATGGGGGATTTCAGTTATGGAGTATTTGGGGGATTAACTCATCCTAAAAGACATAGTTATTATATTTTCGACCATGCTGAACAAAATGGCTATCTCAAAATTTTGATCAGGTGACTTTGGGAAAAAATGAGCGTGGGAGGGGGCCTAGTTGCCCTCCATTTTTTTTTGGTCACTTAAAAATGGCACTAGAACTTAATTTTTGTTCGAATGAGCCCTCCCACGATATTCTAGGACCACTGGGTCAATATGATCACCCCTGGGGAAAAAACAACAAATAAACACGCATCCGTGATCTTTCTTCTGGCAAAAAATCAAAATTCCGCATTTTTGCAGATAGGAGCTTGAAACCTGTACAATTGGGTCCTTTGATACGCTGAATCTGATGGTGTGATTTTTATTAAGGTTCTATATTTTTTAGGGGGTGTTTCCCCCTTTTTTCAAAAATCAGGCAAATTTTCTCAGGCGCGTAACTTCTGATGAGTAGAACTACACTGATGAAACTTATATATTTGAAATCAGCATCAAAATCTGATTCTTTTGATATATCTATTGGTTTCAAAATTCCGTTTTTTAGAGTTCGGTTACTATTGAGCCGGGTCGCTCCTTACTTATAGTTCGTTAACACGAACTGTTTCACTATATGGGTCTTGAACAGTCTTGGAAAGTATAGACAACATCAAATTGAATATTTGATGTATAATGATATTAATTGTTGAAAGATCCATCAGTTCAAGAATTTATTTCACTGTAATAAACGAATAATATAATTCGTTTTCAGTTAAGCACCAATGACGCAGTAGGATTTTGGTTTTTATTTACAGTTAAGGAAGGGGGCAGTATCCAAACTCTTGTTCGTAGTGAAACTATATTCGTCTTGAACAAGTTTAGAAAGAATTAATAAATTAAACTGAATATTTGATGAAGGATTATATTAATTGCTGAAAGCTCAAAAATTCAAAATTTAACTATAATTTTAATGTTTATTTTCAATATTAAAAGCAAAAGAAAATTTTTGTAATAAAATCGGTTTTCAGTAGAACGCCAATGACGCAATAAGTTTTAAACTTTTGCTGTGAGAGAAGCAGGCGATACACAAACTCTTGTTTGTAGTGATTTTTGTTCCGTTTCAAGCTTGATTTGCATGTTCAATTTAAGTTTCACTCGTTTTAAGATCTATTTATTAATTTACATTAATATCTATTGTATGTTTGTTTGCATTGATTGTTTGTTTAATTTCTGTTCGTTTTAATTTTCATTTATACTTCAATAGCAAAATATTTTTTTTTCGTTTTAAGCTTGATTTTCATATTCAATCTAAGCATTTTTCGCTTTTAATTTCTGTTCGTTTTGGGTTTCATTTATTCTTTAATAGTAATTTCTGGTCGTTTTGAGTTTGAATTTTAACAGGTATTTGTATCTGCTGAGCTTAAGTTTAAAATGTCCTTTACTTTTCTTTGGAAAACTTATTTTTCGGAAAGTTTTTTTTTTAATTAATCCCTTGTAAACTCTGTGTAATAAATACTAATCTTCCTCGACTAAACGGATAAATCTGTATTCTTTAACTGATTATTTTGTTTAATTTAGGCTATTAAATGCTTGCGCAGAAGATTCGGCGACAGAAGATGCCATTTATTATCTTGGTGAAGCCTTGAGAAGAGACGTTATTGATATTGAAGTATTTTTGAAACATGTTCGCTCTCTTTCTAGGAAACAATTCCTCTTAAGAGCCTTAATGGAGAAATGCCGACAAAAAGCCGGACTAGCGGTCTAGTGCCCTTTCTGTAATAGTTTCTTTTTTGTATTCTGATTTGTATAAGGGTTTAAAGAAATGTTCTCGTTTGCGTTTGCCAATAAACCATTTATTTGAATTTTAGTTTATGTTTTCAAGTTATTTCCGTACTATGCTTATAATAAATATATGAATATATGTATTAGTTCTGGGAATAGAGAACTGGGTTTTTTGTAGTAGAAAGCCCGCTTCGCGACTTTTTGTAGTTCTGCTCTTCCTACTAGATAGTCTTGGAAATCTGTACATTTTGGTGAATGGAAATTTTAGGCAAGGGTCTACAACCGAAATTTGTTCTAACTTAGACTAATATAACTTAATCTACATATAAAGAAATCTGCTTTTTATGCTATTTTAAATATATAAAATTAATCAAATTTTAAAACGGCCCACAATAATTCTGTAGTTCCTTAAACAGGTTTAAAATTACAGTAAAACCTGTTTGGAATGTGTTTAAAATTAGAGCATAATATACATTCTTTTTCAACAAATGCCCCCTTTATACGTTTTACACAATCTATTTCCTTTTACAATATGATTTAGGTTTGAATAATTTATTTGCCAGTTGAATAAGATTTGACTTGACTTAGAGCTCTTGCTCGGCATCGTTGCCAGCGTAGAGGAAGCCAGATGTCAGTGCTGTTAGTCGTCTCCAGAGTTTTCTGTCCTGGGCGAGGGCTGGAACTTCATTGGGGTCGATGTTCCTGGTAGCTAGTGGACCGCGGATGACGTCGATCCACCTAGTGCGTGGTCTACCTCTGGGGCGTTTTCAGCCAATTGCAGTTGGATCAAAGTCAAAGATGTGACGGGTAGGTGTTTGACAGGGAAAATAGATTACCGCACCAACGCAGCGAGAGAGACTCGAGCTGCTCAGAGAGGGGTGGTTACTTAAAAGACCTGAGGATCTCTGAGTTCTGTACCCTGTTAAACCATCTAACGCGTTCGATATTGTGGATGTGTCTTGTCTGGACTACATCTACCTTCATCGTCTGAGCCATGGGCCACGTCTCAGACGAGTACAGCATAATGCTAGCTACCGAGGCAGAGTAAATTCGTGCTTCTGTGAGGCGGCTGATCTAGGGTTGTGAAATATTTTTCTCAAAAGACGGCATTCGTCTTTCCCGCCCTTGCTGATGTCTCTCCGTTTAGGTTTCTATTTGAGTAGATTGAAGCAAGATTGATGAACTGTTTGACTATCTTAGCATTCTGGCCACACGCTTCTATAGATGTCCGGGGAGGGGGCTAGATGATGTCTTGCCCACAGGCATTATTTTAGTCATAGACCAGTTTACTTTTAAACCAAGTTTTTCTGCAGCAGACGCTTGTTTCCAGTGCAATTTTGAGCTCGAGCACTTGAAAACATGAGTAAGGCTGACCATTTACAATGACAACACTTACGGTGTTACTGTACTGCTCTTTGAACAGATTGACAGTTTTCTTAGGCACACCAACAGATTGAAGTATTACCCACAGTAACTGTCTATCGACTGTATCGAAGGCAGACCGAGAATGAACGAAGGGAATGTACGCCTTATATTCAAGAGTTTTCTCTACCAGCTGTGGATTTCTTCAGTAGTCGGCCTGAAAGGAACCCAGCCTGCTGGGGGGCGACGGAAGGGGAAAGGTAGCTTGTGTTCGCTTAAGGAGTAGCATGGCGAAGAGTTTGCCGGGCCCCAATAGCAGAATTATGCCACGATAGTTGAAACGTTCTGCTTTGCTTCCTTCCCTCTTATAGACTGGCACAAGTAGGCCTGTCTTCCAGTCTAATGGGATCATTTCAGAACGCCATACAATACTTACAGGATTTCCAGCCAGAGGATCATGGATGGACCGCCATTCTTTAGGATTTTCGACGTCTGGCCACATTTTCCCGGCGCTTTGTTATTCTTCAGCTTTTGGGTTGCAGGTTAAATTCCTTCTACTGTAGATACAGTCCCATCGGGGGCAGGTGTAACATTGGCCATAGCAGCAGTAATCTGGTCGTCGATTTGATCAGGTGGCTCTGAGTTTAGTAGTTTCCCGAAATGGTCTTCCCACTGGCGGAGGCACTATGATTGGTCGTTAATTTTCTCACCATTAGTGTTTTGGAGATACGTCTTAGCCCACGAAGGATCTTGTATGTGGCTCTTATGTCCATTTTGTTAGCGGCCTCTTGAAGCTCGCATGCCGTGCTGTCAATAAAGGCCTTGCGGTCTTTGTGCAGCATGCTCATGTTGTGACGCTATTTCCTTAATTGCAATTAATAAGACTCTAATAACACTGCAGTTTGAAAGACTCTCGTATTTTTTTTTTTACATCTGTTGCCCAAGCCAAACAAAAATGCTTGAATATTATGCTTAAACCAATGTTCAAAATTTATCATTCACGATACTACTATGATTTCCTGTTTCTCTGTATTTATCAAAAGCTGTTCTGTCCTAGTCGTAGTCTCATCATTCAAAGCCTATATTTTTTATTGAGGTTATCTCATCTTATTCGAGGGGTTACGTTGAACAGGTTCAAGGGCAACTATAGCACAAAAATGATCAAATATAGCGTATCAGTTAATAATATTGGACATGCACGCAAGATCCTTTTTTTGTGGAGGGAACAACTTCGAAAGCAAAGCTCAAAATATGGAAATTACATGGAATCCGAGAAATCATGCGAAAAGTGGTAGGGTTTTTGAGATTACAGTAAGGTGGCGCCATTCTGAAGACTCCCCTCCCCATATCCACTTACGTTCCTGAATAACAATTTTTATCCTTGGCCGTAGACGTCAAAATAAAGAGTTATCAAACAGTAGCCGTGTTCTACTATACGTGAGTTGGTGCACTATTTTCTGCTTTTGGACCACGAGGCTTTAAAAGGTTTTGAAAAGTAGCTGCAGAATCCTTTTGCTCTTATTTCATCGTATCAAGTTTACAATCGTCACCAAATATTAAAAGTGGGTGATTATTTTTAACCGTTCTAGTTGGATTTCCAACGCAATCTAAAAGATGTGCAACATAACCTGGGGACGTCCTGCTCACAATGCAAAGGACATATCCTGGGGGGGGGGGGGGCAAAGTTGGAGCCAATTTTCCCAAAAGACAGTAAAAACTAAAAAATGAGCCATTTGGTACCACGAAAGTACTATAAAGATACTTTATAGTACTATAAAGTACTATAATACATGTGCATATAAAATACACTAAAGAAAACTGATCCGTTTCTGTTGATGCTTGACTTATGCAGGCTTATCTTAGTTTTGACAAGATTTTTGAAGAAACTAATTTCAGTTGGGGGGGGGGGGGAACTCAAGTCTAGGGGAAGGGGCAAACCGAGGTCGGGGAGGGACAGTTGCCCCCCCCCCTGCCCCATAGAAAATTACGCCCCTGACTTCAGGTACATAATTAGAATTTATAACTGCTGCATTAACTAAATATTTGTGTGCAACTTCGTATAGATAAAGCAAAAATATAAAATTGTGTATGTTCTCAAGTTAACATGAAAATAGTTTATTTGAGTGCCACTTTTGGCTAAAGAAATTAATGAAACTGCGTAGAGGATAAATTGCCAGTCCTAATATCTAGGATCCATTGTTGTTAAGGTTTTAACTATCGTTGTTAGGCTTTTCTCTGGCTTTTTGCATAATGCATGGGTACGTGTATGTTGTTATGTGTGGTATATGGTATGTTATGCAAAATGCAAATCTGAAAAATTCAAATCTGACATAATTGCTCTAACCTCAAGTTTTCTTTGTAATTTTGATTATACGGAGCTGTTTTCCCGTTTTTCAATAAGCCAAACATATGACTCAACCAAACCCTGGTCGAATCTGATATGTAGTTGAAATATTAAGGCAAGTCGATGAAGAGGTATGGGCTACTATGATATGCAGACGGTATCGCTGCACCACAAGCGAAAATGTGGGGGGGGGGGGGGGCTTTTTTAAATTTCCCATTGAAAAATATATATTGATAAAAACTTCAGTTTAATTTTTCAGTTAAGAATACAATTTTGCAGCAACAAAGCCGAGATAGGTTTTGATCAATTAAATTATGTTTATATGAATAAATTTTTGAAGGAAGTGCACACAATTTTTTAAAATGTATACTCAAAATTTAACTCGTTCGTTCTAAAAATATGGTTTTGAGAAAAATTTGGATTAAATCTTAGAAATGAGTGTATAGAATTGTGTTAGAAACAGAATACACAGTCTAAATAATAAACGTAGTGCCTTGGCATATAGAAAAATGCCCAAAATTGAGCATAAACGTTAATTCCGAGAACTCCCATGCAAAAACTCTGTTTGGCAGAAAAAAAGTGGTTTTTTGAAGGTTAAGAAAAAAGGACTTGGTATGGGGTATTGAGTTCAAATTAAAAGATGTCAAGCACATATTTCGGAAACGGTGCACAAGTTACGCCTTGTTAAAATCACAGTCATACAAGGATTTTGGATCCTTATGATTGGACGGCCCAACGATGTTTGATTTCCAACAAGGTTAGTATTTATGATCTTTCTATTTACAAAATATGTGGCTGCAATTGCAGTATAGACGTCCGAAATCAGAAAAATTAAGTACCCACAACTAACACCATTCTTAATAATCCCAAAAATGTTTGACTTGTTGCAGCTTATGGAAATTAAAGTCTTGGAAGTAATTTCAAACAATGATATTGATCAATACGATTTGGGGTGCGTCCCCTATACAACATATAAATTGTATCTTTTTAAACTCGATATGATTCATCCATAATTTAGGGAATAGTCCAAATGCTGAAATGTTAAATCTTAAAGATCGTGCTTAAAGTTGTCCTAAGCAAAAACACTAATTATGTTCTTGAAAAATGGTGCTTAAATTATGTCAAAGGTTTATTGATGTTTGTTTGGGGTGAGGTTTTTGAGGCTAGTATTGACAATATATATATATATATATATATATATATATATATATATATATATATATATATATATATATATATATATATATATATATATATATATATATATATATATCCAAAGTCAAGAACACTGAAACACACATTTTACAAACGGTAGAAATATAACATTTATTGGAATAGAATTCACGCAAGGATTTTCACACCCCCCCCCCCCCTTCGTACATACATGTTTATTGCAGGTCTTTCGAAACATAGGCTCTCTGAAACTATTTAGTGAGTTTTCGAAAAATCCTAAAAGAAGTTCATCTATAATGGAGGAAAAGATTGGAGTATGACAAATGGGAACACACCACGGTCATATTTCCTGAGTATTCTTTGATTCACCCTAAAGTTGACATCGAAGAATGTTATACACATTTCATAAGTCCGATGCATGATTGGAAGACTCAAAACGGAACTCTTTTATCCCTGCCTCATTATATACATTTGTCCCACCTTCGCACATATAGTCATGTGTCTCTTTTGAACCCTTCTTCAGCTTCGTAATGAGATCACAGCATGAGAGACTTCAAGAAAAGCAATCTAAGCTACAAATCTTAGGCTACTATTTCTATATAGAAGTACAAATCAAAACGTATTAAGGACATGTTTCAATAGCAATGCTTCTTTTTCCACCAAAACTGGTACATAAGGATTATTGAAACTGTTAATTACAAATCTGAGGCTAATAATGTTTTATAGAAGTCCGAAATCAAAGCACGTTTGAGACCATAATTCACAAGAAGCGATTGATTTTCCCCTAAGTTGTTCTGTAGTCGAGGAATTTTTAACCCGCAAAAACTCAATGTAGGCACTTCAAAATAAAACTTTTCTGCCTAGTAATTTGTTTTCTGGTTCTTTCTTGAAGCTTTGCAAATTTATCATTTCAACATATGTTTAAAAAAAAAACCTAAAACACCAGGAGCCCAAATTAAAAGCTATATCCAAAAAATACGGGTGGTAGAAAATCTGGATTGCTTATAAAGGATCGATTGGTAATTTTTTAAGCATTTTTTTCTAGTTTCAATAAAGCACAAAGGATTATATCCTTAATAGGGGTTTTGTGGGGGCTAGACTGAGTGTTACCTTTGCTTAATTTCTGTTCGCTTTAGTATCTATTTGTTTCTGATTTCATGCTTTCCGTCTATCTATTTGTTTTAAGTTTCTTATTTATGATTTTATTCCTTCTCATTGCAGGTCTTAATTTAACGTTTCGCAGTGATTTTTTTTTTAGATAGAAATGTTCTCTGATAGATCAAACTCCTTGCGCGTCAAAAGTGCGTGAAATATGCTTTTATTATCAGAACCGAAACAACGAATATAACAAAGTCTTATACTAAGACAAAGAATAATATTTTTTCATCATTAATACCCTTAAAAAAAGGAATCAAATGCATGCAAGGTTTTATTTCCACCAAGGCTTTTTCACCTTTTTCGTTTTGTTATTGCCACTGAATTAAGTCCTATTAACCAAATATTTCATTAACTCCTATTATAAATATTACTAACCAAAATATTTCAATATGTCAAAGTGAGGAGGCATTTTAAAAAATTCAGGGGGAGGAGTAAGAGTTCTCTATGGCCTGAACTGACCTTTAGCAGCAATTTGAAAATGTCCCATGTTCCGAGAAAGTTCTCAAAAAGGAAAACTAAGTCATCGAATGTATGAAGATTTGCAGATATTTTGCTTTCGATCACGAAGCTAAATACCTGCCGTTTTATTTAAGGAGTGAATCTCTGGCTGTTTTCCTTCTTAATTATTAAATACATACTTCAGTTTAGTTAAAAATGCTTAGCAAATTCAAATTCTTCTGCCCCGATATTTAAAAGAACATAGTAGGCTGATAAACAAAGCAATAGTCAGCATAAAAATAAATCCTTCCCCTCCCCATTTAAAGCAACAACATCCTTCTTTGCTTAGCCGTAGGCCACCAAGATTCCTTTTGAGACCAGCAGATTGTCGTTCTGTTGTCACGTTGATTAGCTTAATAAAAGTTAGTAATTCCAGTTTGGCAACTACCTTATTGGTTTTGGGTTTCAGTTTACGCTGTTGGTTCCTATCAAATCCGTTTTATGGTAGCAAGCTATTATAAAGAACATCTTCTAGCATAATATTTTTATAGTCTAAATATGTCTTTTGTACTTTCATTTATTTCCCTCCCTCTCTATTCTCTTTTCTGACTATTTTTTTCTTTTTAGTCTCAAAGAAGGATTTGTGAACAAACACCTACATACAAAGTTGCGCTCATGAAAGGAAAACAAGAGCAAGTGCATCATTTGGGCCAAGTGCATTAATCCATGAGCTGAAATGAGTCAATGATGCATAAAAAAATTTAAGACACTGTATTAATGTTCTTTTGTATCCAGACAAGTCGACCCACAAAGACTCCTAATATTCTACAAAATTATCAATACTTGGGTTGATTAACCGATTGATTTGAATATTTAAGCCCATAGAATGGCACCTATCTAGATGAGAGAGCAGAAGTTATTTTCTCCTTATTGGGATGTTGTAGCTTCTGATAAAGCGTGATGAATTTGGATATACTCTATTTACACAGATAATATGCTGGGTGTTCTAGTCAACAAAAATCAACCTTAACAAGGTCATAAAGAACCTTTACGCATCAATTCCGCCCTTTTTCTTCTTCTCTTTTGAGGAAATTTGCGCTACAAGTTCGTTTTCCTTTATAATCTATAAATAAAGTTTTTCCGAGCGTATTTAGTATTTCTTTAATACACTATCTAATAAATTTTATAATATCATCACCAGGGACAAATCATATTTTTACTTAGAATTTCATAATCTTTGTATAAATTCCCTATTGCTTGCAGTTCTTGCGACGTCCTTTCCCTTCAAATGTGGGCTCTATCATGAATAAATATGGATTACTCGTAAAGGTTCGGTGAACTATGTGGTGAAACTAGTTCACTAACTCTAAAACTAACTACAAACTACTCTGCATATATATAAATAAATTTTAAATAAAAACAGTTTTTCAATCCCAATTAACTTCTAGAAACCCTGCACAATAGTATACAACCCAGAAAAATTAATGTAGGAGACGGCAAGGCGATTATTACGCATAGTTCTTGCTCCAAATACCCAAAGCCTTTGCTGCGACCAGCGTTGGTAGAAATGATCAAAAGAGAAAAATGCAGAGGAGAATAGAAGCAAGAAAACATTTGTCCCCAGCCCTAGACAATGACTCCAAAACAAAAGATTTTTTTTTTTTTTTTTATTAAAAATGTCCTCACTCAAAAACAATTAAGACTGTAAATTTCACTCAAACATAACCGCCAATGATGACGTTACAATGCTGACTGTCCTGTCTTTCCCAAAGCACTTAAAATTTTAAATCTGGCAAAACACGTGTGAAGCAACACTTCATGAAGTTCTTCTAATTTGATAAATGTAGTTTTAACACAGATAGGAAATATATTAGAAATATTTTCCTGGAAAACATCAGCATAGCTAAAGAGTGAATGTTTTTTAAAGAAACTTTCTAGCAAAAATTATTTTTTAACAGTAAAGTAACTTTTACGCTACTACATAGAAGCCACTACAGGATTTTCTTTTTTTCTGTCAAGTGATGAAGTTACATAACATTCAATATAATTTTTCACACTAGGCTATCATAAAAATCCATCAAACCGTCATAATCATTGAAATTAAAAGTGTGGAATGGAGATTCAAGCTATGATCAAGCGCAAAAGGCCATCTAGGAAAAGTACATAAAACTTATTTTCCAAACATAAAAATTGCTATTCCAAAGATTCCATTTTGTTGCTACTCCATTGACCCTTCCATAACGTAACATGAACTGAGGTAACATAAAATTCTAAGTCGACCTTGAGTCTACTCTGCCCTCGTTACACATCAATTTTTTCGTAAGATTACATACCGCACGGTCCTAATTTATTCTAGTGCAAACGTTTTTGCGGCGTATTCGCTTTTTCGAATCGGAAAGTATTAGGAAATTTTTCGAACAGGAAGTCATGGAGATGCTCCATCGAAATTTAAAGATTTAGCTACTTTTAGAGTGAAGAAATTCTAGGATGAACAAGATGGCTTCTTTTAAATCTTTTATTGAAGCCATGGCCTTCTGAAATAGCATCAAAACTAAAGAAAAAGACAGAGAATAAATTTAACAATGTTTTCAAACAATAATGTTTAGCCCAGACACACGAACTTCTCGCTCTCGCTCAACTGAACCTTTGTGCAATTCCATCTCCCTTTAACACAACCCCTACTCAAGTCAATCCCACCCAACTCAGTCCTCACTCCATTCAACCCCCTTGTAACTCAAATCCCGTTTTAATCCAACCCTCCTTAAATTAAATCAACAATGTACTTAGAAAATGTAACTCAACCCGTTTTGTCGGGAGTGGAAAAAACTGACTTGAATGAAATGCACTTTATTCATTTGCTAATTCTTATGTAAGTGTTTTATGCTACTTTAATGCAGAACTATTAATCTCCATCCCCTCTAGAAAACAGCATTTATCCTTCTGTCATATATGTTTGAAATTTGCGAAACTTTTCAAGCCCGGGGTTCGAAAACACAGTATTTGCCTAGAGAACTAACTGGAGAGAAGGAATCATATTAAGAAAAAAAATTCTTCCTTCAACTATGCAGAATAATCATTGTTAACACATTTTGAATACAACCTCACTATACTTTACCCCCCCCCCTAATATGCAAATATATAGCCCAAATTATATATATTTTCAACGCATTCTGCCGCCCGCAACTTGTTTTTCCAGTTTTTGTTTCATCACAGTTGATTTAATTTACAGGTACACGGGTTGAAATAACTGGGACGACTTGGGAGAATAGAAAGCAAATGCTTAATTTGGGCTATATATTTGCGTATAGCGGGGGGGGGGGGGTAAAGTACTGCGGGGCTGCATGAAAAATGTGTTAATAGTGATTATTCTGCATATTATGAAGTAAGAATTGTTCTCTTAACATATTCCTTCTCTCCAGTTACTTTTCTAGGCAAATACCAAAAACAATTTAATCTCATAATGGCAACAAACGGGCTGACTGAACATTGAGTCAGATATGGTCGGGTTAAATGGGGGTTTAGTTAACTGAGGATCGCGTTGAATGGGGAGTTGAGTTAAATAAGGGTCAATGAATTAAACAGGGATTCACTTAAATGTGTTGAGTTGAACAGGGTTCAGTAACACGCCCACCATATTATTGAAAGGCAATGGAAATTTTCTCTCGATACCCTTCTTTGGTGTTTTTCCTGGGGTAGGAAATAATTTGTTGGGAATTAAGTGAAAGCTGTTCTTTATATTAAATAAAAAAAAACACGTTTTTTCATCTGAAAGTAAGGAGCCGCATTAAAACTTGAACGATCAGAAAGTATTACGTATATGAGTGGGGTTGCCCCTCCTCAACATCTCGCTCACCACGTTAAGTTTTTTCGTATCATCAAAAAACATCTCATTGTTCTAATTAAACTGCCCTTGGGTTTCAGGGGTCGTTTTTAAGAATTGGGATCAAAAGTCTAACTTTAGCGTTAAGAGTTAAATATTCAGGAAATAGTTACGTAATAGTTTCTGTTCGTTTCAAGTTTTGATTTTTGCCCCTTACTTTCAGTTGAAAAAACTTGTTTTTTTAATTACTTTCCGATCTTTTTTAAACAATGCCGGGAAATCAGGCCCCCATGGAAAGTTCCTCCCACGTAAAATACTCCTCCCACCAGGAAAATCCCCCCCAGATAATTCAATTCTCGCTTTAAGTTCCCCCAAAAATGTCTTACGGACGATTCCGTAAGAATTTTTCTTATCACATTTTCATTTGAAAAAATTTAATTTCTTACTGTTTTTAAAGTCATGCCGGAAATCACATCTATGGGGAAAATTTTTCCCGCGTCCCTTCCTCCCTGGTAGAAGTTGCTCTCGAAAAAAATTCTCCCTGGAGAATTTATCCCGCCAGAAATCCCCCCATGGAGAATTTCTCCTGTAAAAAATTCTCTCCATGGAAAGATCTTCTAGGCAATTCCAACCCGTTGAAAATTTCCCTCGGGCAATTCCCCTCAACATCTCCATATGTAAAATTTTTTCGGCAAAGAGAAAGTAATATAAATAAAAAGAATTTCTTATAGGAATTCTGCCAAAATGCCCCAGTGTAAAATTTCCCAGGCCAAATTGCCCCAGTTCTGCCAAATTGCCCCAGTGTAAAATTTCTCTGGAAAGTCCACCTCTCGGAAAATGCTACACGAGGACGCTATCTCAAAATTTTGATCGGTTGACTTTGGGGAAAAAAGGAGCATGAAAGGGGGCTAGTTGCCCTCCAATCTTTTTGGTCACTTAAAAAGGGCACCACAATTTTATGACTTAGACCGTTCCCCAGGGGCTGTGGGAGAGGAGGGGTCATGTTATCTCCAAAAGTAGTGACTGAACCTTTCAACTATGCTGAACAAAATGGCTATCTCAAAATTTTGATCGATTGACTTTGGGGAAAAACGGAGCGTGGGAGAGGGCTAGTTGCCATCCAATCTTTTTGACACTCAAAAAGGGTACTAGAACTTTTGTTTTTCAGTCGAATGAGACCTCTCCCGATAATCTAGGACCATTGTGTCGATACGACCATATCTGAAAAAAAAAACACACATTCGAAATTCTTTCTTCTGGCAAATATACAAAACCCCACTTTTTTGCAGATGGGAGTTTGAAACCTCTAGAAAAGGGTTCTCTGATACGCTGAATGTGATGGTATGATCTGTATCAAGATTCCTTGACTTTTAGGGGGAGGGGAGGGGTTTCCCCCTTTTTCAAATACAAGACAAATCTTCTCTGCCTCGTAGCTCGATGGATAACACCAAACTTAATGAATCTTATATACTGGGAATCGAGTATAATAGGCCGATTCTTTTGGTGTACCAATTGGTACCAAATTCCATATTTTAGAGTTTCGATTACTACTGAGCCGCATAGTTTCTTAATGACAGTTCGCTACCACGAACTGTTTGATTTGGGACCAAATCTCGACGGATAATTAGAAATATACTTTGGAAATGATTTCAGGCCTGTATTTATTTTAATTATTTATTCATTTTATCATTAACTTTGACAGGAGGCTTTAGCCCCAGATGTCCATGTTAACAATCTTATCATGCAAAACCAAATTGTTACGAAAGTGGATGAGCAGGCTAAAGTCCTCCAGCGAATGTGGCGTCGTTTAGTTGTTTTGAGTCTCTTTTTTGGCCCTAAGATTTGACATTTTCTTTATCCATCTATCTCTTCATTTGAGACAACTACTTTTCATACATTTTCATCGTCTAACGCCGAGATTGTTACCCTTTTTGAACCCAAAAAAGCCAGTGTTCTTCTTTTCCCTTTGTAGATAGCACTTTTCCTCATCTCATCTGTTAGATCTTCGATTCTTTCTGCTAGTACTACTATTTACCGTGTAAATGCAATCAGCGTCTTGCTCTGCAATCAGAAGCTTGCTCTGAGTTGGGACTAAGTCTGAAATCGAGTGTGATCTGCTTCATACAGACGTGTTTTGCTACCTTTACTCCTGAAATCAGTCTTGAATTTTAAAGAAACAAAGTTTGGAAAATACAAAGAAACAAAGAATGGAAAATGCGAGTCATTCATTCCCTTTATTGGAAAAGAAGAACAAAATGTTTATTCGTCCTTCACGACAGTTCCTCGTTCAGAAACGTAGATACCATCAAGAAATTTTCGGATATCCTTATTCTTCACTTTGGTGGATTGTTGGATGAATGCAGCTAAAACAACAAAATAAAAGTGAACGATCTGAGAAAGATAGACATAAACACACATACACACGCATATATATATATATATATATATATATATATATATATATATATATATATATATATATATATATATATATATATATATATATATATATATATATATATATATATATATATATATATATATATATATATATATATATATATATATATATATATATATATATATATATAAATAAAATATAAATTCTCGTGAATGTCCGAAACTGTTTTTTCTCCTGGGACTTAGTCAGCGTTACCACTCATTTTTTTTTTCAGTTTTATGCAAGGTTTTATGGTGACAGGTTAGGTTGGGTCAGGTTACTAACCTATTTCTGATAATTACAACCTAATTTAACTTAAACTAACTTTTACCATCAAAGCTTGCATAAGACTGAGAGAGCTGATTAGCCAAGCTAATTGAATCTAAGCAGAGAAAAGGGAATTTCAGACATCCATCGAGGAACGTCGACATTAATCAGATTTCAGACATTCACAGTAACAAATATATATATATATATATATATATATATATATATATATATATATATATATATATATATATATATATATATATATATATCCCCCCTGCGTATTCGATAATTGATACATCTAAAACGTCTCAGATATGTAAACACAACTATTAACCATGATTTCTGGACGGGTTTAATAGTCACTGCTGTGCTTAACAAAGTCACATCATTGTCCTTGAAGTCAAGTCTTGTGTGTTCATCACAAGATTCCTAATATTTCTTTAGATCTTACAATACTACAGATAAAGAACGAAAAGATTTCTAATATTTCTTTAGATCTTACAATACTACAGATAAAGAAAGAAAAAGTCATCCACTCCTGCTTCAATAGAGGACGGAGGACATAAATTAACTTAGTGGAAGAGGGAGGAAATAATTTCTATAGGCAATTTTATGTTTATTAATTAGGCGCATTGTATGTGAGACATAAAATATAATAGAGAAAATGTTACAATGATAGATTTCGGAGGACCATAGAGCATAAGGAAAGAAGGTAGAATAAAAGAAACATTTCACGGATTATTATCATTCTCGAAGAAAAATTTTTAACTTATTTAATCAAAGTGGTAGACTAGAGGTTTATAAGTGATTTTTTTATCTGCAACTCTTGCAAGTAGAAAAAGCAGTACGGTTGTATATGTATTGACAATCAAGTAAATAGGATATATTTTGGGCATGTTAAGCATGGCTCTAAATTCCACCTACAGAGAATATTGACTAAAAATTAGGGCAAAACTGCCATACAAAGGCCAAGACGCATTTGCAGGGTTTTGATGTTGGAGACTATGTTAAAAAAAAATATCCCGTGCTGAGATATGAAGGGGCGATGCCAATTTTTTCAGTTTTATGCAAGGTTTGATGGTGACAGGTTAGGTTGGGTTACGTTACTAACCTATTTCTGAGATTTACAACCTAATTTAAACTAACCTAACCTAACTTTCACCATCATAGCTTGCATAAGACTGAAAAGTGAAAAGGCAGTTCTCATTCAAAACGGAAAAACCTGTTCAAGATATGTATGATAAATCTAAAAATGTATGTAAACCGGACAAATTTCACGAACAGTTTGTACTTGTCTTTCAAGAAAATGTTCCAAAAAATGAACAAAGACCAAAGTTGGGGTGAAACAAAGCAAAGAAGAGTACATCTCCTTCTTTTGAAAATATTTAACGAAAGTAGCAATTCTGCTAGAACCTGATTAGTCCGGACTAATCAGTTGAGATGGAAAAAGATTGATGATTATGACTCTTGCCCTTTGGTTCTCCTATCATACTATATTAAAATCCACACGTGATTCTGATTAAAACAAGGAGCAATATTATTTGAATATCGTCAATAATAAAATATAAAATCGCGAACAAAGGAAGAAAACGAGGACAATTAACAGCCAGTGAAAAAATTGAAAAATTATGCAAATATTTCGGTCAAGACCTCTGCTTGACCGTCCTCAGTGCAGAATAAAACTGATAAAAATATAAAAAACCAAACGTTCAAATAAAACACAAAACTAAAATTGGACGACCCTTTCTCACTGGCTGTTAATTGTCCTCGCTTTCTTCCTTTCTTCGCGATTTTATATTTTATCATGATTAGTCAGTGCGGTCTCAGAAATTATTTTTGAATATTGTCACATTTATGCGGAACTTCTAGCAAATTTACTACGCATCCAATTCACTCCACTAGAGTTATAATAAAACCGTAGATTGTTATTGAAATTACAAAATCCCAAGGCTCAACTTTGACATTAATTTTCCACAATTGTAAAAACAAAACAAAAGTGCACAGCATGGTAGTTCTCATTCTTTTAAATCACAGTGACAGCTCTTTTCTTTTTCAATTCCCTCCAACCAAACTCAACTCCAAGTCCTCTAGGAGTGAGCCATCAACTTTAACCTACTGAAATATTGAGTTAAGAAAATAAAATCCCAAGTAATCGTTGAAATTACACACAATTGGCTAACTCAAGAGCTTTTTATTCATTAAACATATTGAATTGCTATTCAAAACTCATACTTTTTACAGTACAAACATATTGACAAAAAGCCTTCTTATTTTTAAATCGGCAATTTCTAATGGATAAATATTAAGAGACTAATAAAACTGACAAGAGAAAGAAAGAGGAGAGAGAGAGAGAGAGAAAGAGAGAATTATGCGTATATAGATAATCAAACCTGATTGGGATACAGCTTCCAGGTCGTTGCCTTGGAGGATAAGTTCGTCCTTAAGAGTTGTTGAATTTACAACAGTTACACCTTCCATCATCTTTACTTTGCGAATGTATTTTTCGCCAAGGAAATTTCTAATTTCAATAACTGAGTTGGCTTCAGATGTCACACAATTGATGGGAAAGTGAGCATACACAGAACGCATTTTATACTCGTATCCCTACAATACAATCTTGAGTTAAGAGCATGACTATCATGTTAACAACCTATTAAGGGAAGAAACTTGAATTAACTTCAAATAAAAACACGTGTCATTAATCCAAAACTGCATTATCTATGTTTAGATTCGCGTTATATTTCCGTTTAGATTTTTTAATTAAAGCATATGACTGAGTTTTAAATCAATACGGCATTAAGAATAATCCCTATACCCTTTTTACTGAATGCTTAGATGTACGGAATGTATTCTCATACTCTAAAGAATAATCCAACACCAAAACATCCTTGTTATGTTTTCACTGATAATTGGTTTAAAAATCAAATCAACCAAACTCTACAGATATCTTTTTCTCCAGGTTTTGTTTATGTTCCTGATCAATATAGCCTACAATATATACAACAATATAAATGTTTTTATTTTTCTTCCTTCCTTGCTGATAGTAATACCTCAGTTTCTTTTGTTTCTTCTGTGCAGGATTTTTTTTCTAATGTTTGATGTTGTACTCATGTCAGCTGTTGATTGCTGTGCTCAATAAAGAAACAAATGTATTTTTTCCCTCTGACAAAGTCAATTCAGTCTTTTGGGAAGGGTGTGTTTAAATCTACTATTTATATTATTTGCGGTGTTATGTATTTACCTATTTATAATATTAAAACTATAAAAAAGGACAATAGTGACTTTATCACCAAGCTAACAAAACGCCAGACTTGAAAGGAAAAGGAAAAACAGTGTATCACTCTTTCTCAAGCAACGGAAAATTATGAAGAAGTAAAATCCGTTTAGTAAAATATAATATAAAAACATACGTTAAGACAGAATCATAAAATAACAATTACAAAATTTTACCACGATTTCAGTGACGATAAAGATAGCATAACATGAATGAAGGAATGATATAAGAAGTTAGTTACGTTCATAGCGAAGGTCCATTATTCCTCTCCCGACATAGGAAAAGGTTGTTTTCTAAATCTTGAGACGGCGATTTCACTCAGAATGATCAGAGATTAAAAAACTTCCTCCACGGGGGAGGGGGGGCACGCAGCTTTAAGGACAGAGGTCCCAAATTATACAATTGGCTCTGATTCTTCAACTACATTTTAGAAGCCTTTCCCGACAAGTCTTGACCTCATTTGAAAGGGTTTAATCTCTATATCGTTTTTCAGCTGAATTAATGACACTTCATCTTTTTTAAAGTTAATGGTTCGATTCTTGGAAAAATGATACTGTTTTGGAAATGGGTCCAACAAAGAGGTGTTTCATCACCTAGTCCATTTATATATGTATTTCTAAAGTCATTAATAATGTAACTCCAACTTATTTTTCTGGGTCTTCTAATGCCTCGTATTCAGACTATACTGATCATCGATCTTATTATCGGCAGAAACATGGAGTTTTTCCAAGTCTTCTAATGACATTTCTGGAGCATTTGTTCGGATTTGTCTTTACTTAAATGTTGATAAGTACGAGTACCTTACTTTCAGTTCTTCACCCCCTTAACTTTCACCTCTGGCATACCAATCGTTGATTTTTATTCTCTTTTTATCCTCTGACATACCAATCGTTGATTTTTATTGAATTTTTATTCGCATCTTTAATGAACATATCCTATATCATATCACCATCAAGAATATATTTTGTCTTAAGATACATCAAATATTTCATAATAAGGACTAGACATTTTTTTTAAGGCAACCAAAGACAAATCCTATATAAATGACCTAGGCACATATTTATAGGAGCAAATTAACAGTTACAAAAAAAAAAACTAAGACACTTTAAAAGATGGAATAAACTGCCAATAGTCAAGGCCGCCTGAAACATGGGAGTCAGGACAGCTTTAGCCCCAGAGAAAACCAGCAATCATGCTAAGGTGATTCGCCAATTCAAAAATTATTAATTGCGTTTTAAAAGCAACATTTAGATATTAAATCTCTCCATTCTCATAAAAAAATTAAATAAGTTATGAATCAAAGCAAATCGTTTTCTCTTAAACACGGGTAATTTGGAGCAAACAAAAGTATGTGATTTTCCTATGATTTTTAAAAATAAACTACATTCAAAAAAAAATTGTTAAACTTTTTTTATTTAAAAACACAAATGCCGGGAAACTTTCTAATTCAAATACCTTTTTTCAAAGACCAATTAAGTTAAAAACTCACAAATAGATACCTTAACTACGGTGTTGAAAAGTTTGAACTCAGTTGGTGCTAGTTTCAGAAATTTCCCATTAGCCGTATAGGGTATAGCTTCCATATTATAAATATATAACATACTTCCTGTGTCATTAAACTGTAAACAAATAAATAAAGGCAAAAATTAACGATGGAAAAAACAATAGAGGCCAGAAATACCTTGGTAACACCTTTAATCATATTTTCAATGTGTGAGCAAATAGTTCGCACAGCGGCAACTTCCTTCTTTATTCCAAACCATTTGTTTACTGTCAATTCTCGCTTGGCACTATCATACTGTAAGTAAACTAGAATTTAGAAAAAAGAAAAACAACTTCAAAAATCTCAAGCACAACAGCAACATCAACAAATCTACTTATTATATCATGATGAGAGAAGGTCATATGATTTTGTTAAAGGATTTAAAATGAGCGTTTGAACCTGAGACCCATTTTTTAAGCAACAAATTCCCCCGACCCCCAAGAAAAAATTAAATGACCATTTCTCTTGATGCTTGTTTCAACATTGTACACTTAATTTTTCACTCATGAAAAAGTCGACCCTTGGATTCAGATCAACCAAGTGAAGCATCAACAACAGAACAACTTTTCCAATAGCCTTTTTGCAAATGAAAGTGGCCAATGATAGTTTGTTTAAGTACACTATAACTGATTCTCCTAAAAGTGCCCCCCCCCGGAGCTCCTTCTCAATTTGCACCCAAACTTCTTTTTCTTGAGATTTTGAACAAGAAACAGAACAATTGAAAGCAGTGCCAAAAAAATGTACTTTCATCAGTTTTCCCCTAACTTTTAACTTGCTGAATACTTTATATCAAATTTTCTCAATAATAATTGCTTAGAAAAATTATTCATCAGGTCCTAGAAACATTCTTACTGAAGGCAGCTAATAACTATTTACTTGTCCTCAGAAACGGATGAAGGTCCCATTAAATCTACCGCTGACACGTTGTAGTACTTATCAAACATCCTGTAGATGACTGGAGTCAACCACAGCAATACCAAAGAAGGACAAAAATAAAACATTATTTTTCCCATTTAAACATATTATGGAATCGACATTTTAAGCCAAAATTAAGGAACTTGGTACTATGAATACTTTGAAGAGTTTGGGAGGGAGGGGAAAATTACAGCTGTTATCTGTGGACCTTGATTAACCCTGTGATATTATTCCTTTGTTTCGCTTATGTTAATGTTAAGACAAATAAAAAACACTGCTCAATATGCAAATCCTTTTCAGTAAAGTGCAAAAAATTCTACAGCTTTTAGAAAGTTTAGGGGGTGGTGGCCCTAGTCCTGTTTGTTGTAATTTCTGTGGATTATAAGTTAGATGTATTATTCTTTTAATTTTTTTGGGTGGTTTTAGGATTCGTTTATTTATCTACACAGTATCTTTTACCTGTCTGTTTGAAGTGGTTATAAATTTTTAATTTCTTTTTGTTTTGTCCTTTATTTATTCTTTGGCAGTAGTTTATATTTATTTTAAGACAGAAATATTACAGGACCTAATTTGTGCTCTTCTTGGGTTTTAATATGGTTCTTAAATTGCGTTTTTGAAGAAAGTACAAGAAAATGATTACAAACACTTTCCTAGAGGCATTGCCAGAGAATGGGGTAGACATTAGAAACTGGTCGAAATTCTGACAATAGCATCAGTATGAAAGGCAAGCATCAATCATAATACCCCAAATTCTGGAGCTCAATCTACAAGAATTCTACAAACCTTGTGGGTGTCGAAGACCTAAATCTTGTTTTGGGAGACGTTACCAAATTTAATCTTCATGTAATTACGTTTTTTGGCATACTCCAGTATATAGCCTATTGAATGATTTGTTTGCACAGACAGATGGAAGATATCATAAGAACAAGTGAATAGTGAAGCTACTAGTCTTACTAACTATGACTAAAGGAGTTTTATTTATTTTATTATTCAAAATAAAAAGAAGAAGCCTTTACATCAGCAATTACCATTGTAAAGGACAATGTGCAAGAAACGGACACTAAACTGGTGTCTAAGGAACACCATAATAGGCAAAGAAAAAGACAATTTGACTATGAATCTAGAGAAAAGACAAACACCTGAATAATCTTTCAGGATAGACGTGCAAAGTCTATTACAGCGTCTTCAACTCCTGGCACTGCCAGCATATTCGTTTTCAAATGGTGTAACTGCATACAAACTAATGTTGATAATGCTAGCCATTAATCATCAGCAAGTGCAGAAAGAAGTTTGTCAAAACTGAAGTTCATTAAGAACCTACTGAGATCATCCCAGTCCAATGTTTGATTGAGTGGATTGACAAAGCTATAAATAGAACACAACACAGCTACCACCCTTGAATGTCAAGAACTCATCATAGTATTTACCACCAAGAAAGCAAGAAACAGTTTTGCTAAAAACTATCATGAGTATTTCACTTGTCAGCTTTTTTTGCTTCTACATTCCTTATGTCTGGATGACAATACCATAAAATAACGATAAATTCTTCTTTTATAATATATAGTTCATTCAGCTTTCTTTTTTTTAACAATGTTCAGACTGAATAACATTACAGAGCTGCAATTCTGATGAAGAAAATTTTCCTAATATCCTCTGTGACATGTCTCAGTATATCACTGATGTGGCTTAATAATTGGTGCTTATGTAACATCAACATCCCAAAAATTAAGTTTTCCCAAAGGCCCTGCACCCTCTTAGCACCAGTCTGCAAGAGAAAATACAAATATTAAAAAGTAGCGTTTGAGATACATTTTACCCAGCACAAAAGTCAAATTTTTAAATTGAATAACAAACAGAGAATCACTATTAATTGTATAATTATTCAAATTGGAATTGTAAGTGCTAAACTAATAATAGCTAAACAAAATGAATACTATTCAAAAACGTTCTAAGCTTTGGAGTGATAGGGCTTCAAATTTGGGAATCAACTCTTCAATGCTAAAAAAGAGCTATAAAAACTGGAGGCAGTATTTTACAAGTGCTGACTTATTGTATGATCTAAATAGTGTCACTTTATAGCTATGACTATGCATAGAAGGCAGTGTTTACTCAGGACTAGAAAAGGAATTGGTAAAGCTAAGAACACTCTAGAGCAAAAAACAACTTGAACACACAGAGAACATATATTTTAGCCCTTTTTGGAAAGCAACAAACACAAAACATTACCTGGATATCTACAAACAGATGTTTAAAGTCTCTAACCAAGACTCCTCTTGGTCCTTTAATTCTGATTTTCCTTGCCCTACATTTTATGTCCACACCCTCTGGTACTTTGACCACTTGGCTAGTAAGAATGGTCTTCATTCTGAAATACCTAAAAGTAATAAATAACTTTAGCATCTGTAACATATTATTAGTAAAAGATTATTACAAACCTATTAACTTCTCTCAGAATTAGTATGAGCAAAAAAGACCAGATGATATAATTACAGTATCAAGAGTGCAGAAGATATTGATAAAAAAGACTTAAGGAAATTATTGCAAAGAGTTCTAATGCTAACATACATCATGGGCCAGAAGCAATAAAAAATGTATCACTGTCAAGGTTATATTAAAATAACAGACTATATATTCACATTGCATAACATGATATATACATTGTGTTATTTTGAATTAATCAGTGATCTTATTATTAACAGTTAACCCATGGCTTACAAAATTAAAGATCATGGCCCCACTTGGCAGTTGTTAGTTTGAGTTCCCAACCAACAGTTCATTTTCTTTTTGTGCACCATCTATTAATATACTTTAGCCCATAGTTCTAAAATCTTAAAACTACAAAGATATATCTGACCATGCAACCTGTACCACGCCTTTCCAACTTACCCTTGCTTTGAAGTAAAAAATACATCAAAACAAAAACATTTTCACCCCTTGAGCTATCTTATGTCTATTCATAACTGAAAATTGTAATTTCTTAAGATTATACTTTTGTTTCCCCCAAAATTATGAAGCTTTTAGGGCAGGGCCACATTTTCATGAGTATTGCCACGTCAAACAAGGACAACAAATAAGCAAAATTAACTCGTTAAATTTGACTATACTTTTCATCTGTAAAAAATAAAACACTAATTATCTTTTGATTCCAAGACAACTACAGTTTCAAAGGAAAGCTCTTTTTCAGAACAGGGGCAATGGGTTCAGCTCTAAAATAATCTGCCACTAGCCCAGTAACAAATATCATTTGGCAAAATAAAATTAAAAGCTGGACCAAATTGGAAATTAACAACATTCTGACTCCCACTCAACATGGCTTCAGATCTTTAAGATTTGTTGATACTAAACTAATACACACATACAACTAAGATTCAGCGCCCATGCAAAATCTGTATTTTTGTTTGTCCTCCAATCTCTTGGAATGACCAAAATAACTATCTTTAGCAGATGCCCAAGTGTGTTTATGAACCTCCATAAGGCATTAGTTTGCCCATGCCTAGAGGTTGGAATCTCCCTGGTGTCACCCTATTTCAAGAAGGACAAAGAAATACTAGAAAGAGTTCAATGATGAGCAACCAAAATGATTGAAGGCCCAAACAAATACCATATGAAGAGCATTTATGTCACTAGAAGCTTCCTACTCTTTCATAGTGGAGGAAATGTGACAACATGATAATGACCCACACAATTATTTCCAAAAATATTCTCCCTAGTCTCCTTGCCCCCCCCCCCCAGAATGTTCTATGACTAGAGGGCATCCAAAGCCAATCTTCAAGAAATGCTCCATAACCCAAGAAAGAAGCTATTTCTTCAGCCAGTGAATAACACACTTGTCGAATCAACTCTCTGAAGATACAGTGGCTGCTGATTCAAGCAAAATCTTAACAAAGAATGGCTACAGCAAGAGTAAGGTAATTTAAGATAAATACAGGCTAAAAATAACTTAATACACAACACAAATATTATCCCCATTTGAATTTATTTTAGAATAACCCCATAAACAGGATACTACAAGACACAAACTTTTGATAGACTCTAATAATTCCATATCAAATTCAAACTTAGCTTGATAGTGTTGATCAACAAACCCATGTGTTATTATGAAATTTAAATTGTGGACTATTGCCTCAAATTGTGAGTCAAAGACATTTTTCCAAACCTAGTTCGTTATTTTCCTTATTAATAGACCCTAAAGTGTTACCTACCTTGGTGTTTTATTCTGTGTATGTTTTTTAATTAGTGACACAGAAGTTTAATTCCCTTGAGATTTCAATGTTTCCAGATTTCAAATTTTCTTTGTTGTTGCGGCTACAAAGTTGCCAATACAATTTTCTTTTGGACGAATTTGAAAATTCACCCAAAAAGTCAGTGAATCTGCATCCTAGTGTTGATTCACAGACTGAGCAAGCAGAAGAGGGTTGGTAACATGCTGCAAGCGCTGGTGTACCCACCAGGAGTAAAATCCCTTAAACTGTAGGGATCAGGTGAGCAGGGATCAATGCTTCCCTTGCTGTGTAAGCTTCAAAGATTCTGTGATTACCTCCAAAATCAAACCAAACGCACCAGTGAGCCCCAAAAGAAGCAAAAGCAAACAAAGAAAAAGGACCCATAAAATCAACCCCAGGAAATGCTAGTATCCAAGAAACTGAGTCACCAACAAGAAAACGAAAAATTTCAGAGCTTCCTCCATCCCTAACTGTTCCACATTATCATATTATATCAATTAAAAAGAAAAACAGAACACTTTTCATAGCAGATGGTCACATATTAATCAGAAAAGCTATTTTTAAAGTAGCCAGAATTAACTTTGAGCTCAGTGTCAAAAAACAGTAACACAGCAGAACTTTATTTCAAGCAGATAAAGTAATTCAAAACTCTAGTTTAAATTCAGCTTACTAACTCAGGAATTGAAGCTGCAAAACTCATCAGAAAAAAGTAATTCCAATATGTATTTTATGGACACAAATATAACTAGGCTTAACAAAAGAAATGGAGAAAGCCTGACGCCAAGTAAGTCAATCTTGGTTGCAATGAAAAATGAGCTCAAGCATGATGTAGATCTGTACATGGCCACACTAAAAACAATTGCCAGTAAATAATTACCTCCTGCTCCAAATGTGGAAAAGACAACCATAACTCAACATCTTGTCCTGCTTCTGAGCCATCCTGCTATTGCAAAAGTTGTAAGACCATAAGACACAGTGCATTTCAAAATGATTTATGCCCCACCCACCATCAATGTGCAGACATTCTGAGAATCTCAACTGAGCAGAATATTCCTTTCTCAATTGTTGCAGGTAAAATACCCAAGACACCAAAGCCAAGTGCTGTCCTCACCCAAATTAAAGAGGTGCAGAAAACCTCCAGCATCCAAGCTTATCATTATGCAAGCACATCCTATGCAAACACCCTTACAGGTAAAAACAACAATGCAGATGTCCCATGAATAACCCAGTTGGCCAAAGGTAAGACCTGGGGAAATAATAATAATAATAATAAACAAAACAATCTCTACCAGATTGTTGAACAAGCTACTAGAGGCCAACTTTTCCAGAGACCAACTCTACTGGACCTAGTGTTCTTATGGGATAAAGACCAGCTTCAGAACATAAATTACTTACCCCCTCTAGGAAAGAGCAATCATTTAATCCTAGAAGTGAATCTGTCATTTTGCAAGATAAAAAATGATTACATAAAGAAAACTTATGTAGATTACAGGGCAATCAGAAAAGAGCTGGAAGGCGTAGTTTGGTCACTTTTACTTCAAGGGGATGTCAACCAACAATGGGCTAACCTAAAGGACAAGCTACTTACACTTCAAAAAAGCATATGTCAGTAAAATTCATGCCAAAGCCCAAAACACTGCCTTTCATGAACCCAAGATATACAAGGAAAAAAACACGAGGGGATGGTACTGAAGAAAATACAAAAAGAGGAGGAAAAGAAGAACACTACCAAAAGTTTGCAAAAGCTCAAAACAAACTAAGAAGCCAAACTAAACAACTTTATACAAGTTACAAGTCCAAGCTAGCTGTTGATAGTAAGAATAACCCAAAGAAGTTCTGGAGGTACATATCTAGTAAGGACCTCAGCAGTGGCAAAAACCCTTGAGCAGATTGTGAGTGGTGAGATTCTGACACATCTCCATACCAATAATATACTTTACCCCAACCAGCATGGCTTTCAGCCAGGAAAATCAGTTGAGACTAATCTCCTTGAGACATACAGCATCATAACAGATTACCTGGAGAAAGGAATCCCTGTGGACCTGATTTTACTGGACATAGCCAAGGCTTTTGACAAGGTACCACAAAACCATCTCAGATTGAAACTTTAGGCAGCAGGTACCCACGTGGACATGATCAATTGGGTCATGCACTTTCTGACTGGTGAGACTCAGTAGGTTTAACTGTTCACAGCTAATGGCAACAAGGTTTTCTCCAAACCATGTGATATTGAAATTGGAGTCCCCCAAGGTACTGTTTTGGGCCCTACCCTATTCCTCATATACATCAACTATATGGTGAACAGAACAGAAAACAACATTACTCTCTATGTTGATGACTCCAAGCTGTTTAGGCCTGCAAATAAACAAAGTCTTCAATGTGACCTTCATAAAATCCAAACATGGGCACAAGATTGGCTACTTGAATTCAACACATCAAAGTGCAGTGTCCTTCACTTTGGAAGCAACAACCCCTGTCACCAGTACAACATGTCTGACCCCATTTCACTGGCTGACTTAGTACTAAAGACAAGTCCTGAAGAAAGAGATCTAGGAGTGCTGATAGAGAACAACTAAAGTTCCACAGCCAATGGCATCAAACAGTCTCAAGAGCAATTTCAATCCGTGGTCTCCTCAAATACACCATAACCAGCCACTCCCATGCAGTCTTTCTAAGGCTCTATAAGGCTATAGTTAGGCCTGTTTTAGATTTCAGTACATGTCTCACCTCCCCTTCCTATAAGAATGATACCAGTCTAATTGAGGGAGTTCAGAGGCATGCCATGAAGTGCATAGCTGGCTTACAAGATCTCACATACAACAAGAGACTGGAACACATGCAGCTGCCAACACTCGTCTTCAGATGCTGCTGTTTTGATATGATGCTGACCTAGAAGTATAATGCACAACCAAATAGCCCCCTTTTTTCCAAACAATCAAGTCAGCACCATACAAGAGGACACTCACAAAAGCTGTCAAAATGTTCTGTCAATACACAAATGTTGGAACACTTCTTCTCTGAGTGTGTTGTCAACAACTGGAATGGCCTTCAAGCTGAAATGGTGACTGCACCCATGGCTGCGTCCTTCAAGTCCAGACTGGACAAGGAATGGAATGATAAGCCATGGATATATGAGTGGGACTGTCTGTCCCACTCAACTACTGACTGATGCCAACTTCATCATAATGAGTGTCTTGCTAGGAGGCTGATGCTGCTTTGGGCTTAAATTGCATCTCTCCAGCAGACCTCTCTTATGGCGTGTCACTGGGCCCTAAAACAGAGACGAAATTTTGCCATCATTGACCCAGAGCACAACAAATCCAGTATGGACCTTAATTTTGCGCCAAAGTGCAAACTAAGGTAATAATGTCCCTTCAAGTATAATTTATTTGTTTACAAATTGAATTGCTGGCAATAATAAAACTTATAATTCAAAGATCCCCTGTCTTACAACAACAGGAACCAATGGACCAACAAAGACATTACCAAAGCATTTGCTATTCATTTCAAAAAAGAGGTCCCCACACTACAAAGAGGAAGGCCTAAAGTGTGCAAGTTTTATAAGAAGATAAATTTCAAGAAGGAACTTGTATGTATGTTTACCAAATCCGAGCTAAAGGAGGCTTTAAGGTTGTCTAGTTCCTCTTCAGCATCAGGAGAAGACGAAATAAGCATCCAATGGATCATAAATTCAGGAGAAATTTTTCATGATGCCTTACTTCATGTATGCATAACTACACATGGGTTACAAAATATTCCCAAGGATATGGAAACAGGCAATTATAATCACAATTAGAAAACAAGGTAAACTTCCAGATTTAATCAATTCCTACAGGCCTATTTAACTGCTACCAGTGCTGGGAAAACTTTTAGAAAATATGCTGAATAGGAGGTTAGAATGGTTTATGGAAATTAATAGAATTCTACTTAATCCCCAGACTGTCTTTTGTAAGGGGCATAATACTGTAGATAATGTAATCCAGCTTGAAGCAGCTGCAAGAAATGCCATAAATAGCAGTCTTAGCTGACTTTGAATCAGCTTCTGATTCCAGCATTGCATGTTGGGCTCCCACAGCAGTCCATACTCAGCCCCTTTCTTTTCTTATTAGTTTTAAGTGAGCTTAGTTCTTTGGTCAGCAAGCAGAGATGTAAATATTATTGCCAATAATATTAATATGGGATTGGAGAGGTTAGCAGCCTTTTCTGCTGCAATTCCCTACCTATCTCCAAATCTAAGACAAATGCAATCATATTCCACAACAAAAAGTCTGTCATACCACTAAAATTATTTGTCAACAATGTGGAATTAGAATGTTGTAGAGCCTGAATTTCTAGCTGACTTAACAAAATCAAGTCAACAGTGTAAAAAAGATTCATGTATGCAAAGGAAACTCATCCTTAAGTGTCTGACAGGGTTAAAGTGGGCTAATTCCCAAGAAATACTCTTTGATTTTTACAAGAGATTTATTCATTCAAAGATTGAGTATGCCATTGAATCATATGGAGATTGTAGTAAGACTAAATTTGCAAAATTAGAAACAATCCAAACTATGGCTAGCAAAATTGCCCAAGGACTTTGTGCTCAATGTCCCTCTAGCAAAGTGAAACAATTAACTGGTCTGCCCTCTATTTTAGAAAGACAGAATAAATGGAACATCAAACGTTGCAGCAAGATACAAGCTATAAGTCATGAGCATGATATTTGTAAGCTTACTTTTGCAAAAGATGGTACCTTGCATATTTCAACATCTATATGGTCATGGAAAAAATTTAACAAGCTTGTCCTATCTCAGAAACTTGACTCACACTGTTTCTGCCATTTTCTTGTCCCCCTGGGATTGCAAATGTCACCTCCAAGTGTTTCACTAGAGTTAATACCATTGCAAAAGACAAATTACCTGCCAATTGAAATTCAGGCACTTTTTCATGAGAAAATGACCACTTTGTATCCAGATTATCTCCAAATTTACACTCATGGCTGTATTAAAGGCAGCAAATGCAGCTCTGCATCTGTTATCCCAAGTTATTCACTGAATACAAAAACCAGACAACCTGATAATACTTCCATCCGCACAGCAGAGCTATTGGCAATAAGAGGCTTGAAAGGTCATCAATATTAATCCACTGGCTTCCAAAGGAGTAGTATTGCAATCAGACTCCAAAGACACCCTTCAGCTCATTGATAATATCCATTGGAGTGCCATAGATACAGACCCAAGGACAATCAGAGACCCAAGGACTTTGTGCTCAATGTCCCTCTAACAAAGTGAAACAATTAACTGGTCTGCCCTCTATTTTAGAAAGACAGAATAAATGGATCACCAAACATTGCAGCAAGATACAAGCTATAGGTCATGAGCATGATATTTTTAAGCTCACTTTTGCAAAAGATGGTACCTTGCATATTTTGACATTTATATGGTCATGGAAAAAATTTAACAAGCTTGTCCTATCTCAGAAACTTGACTCACACTGTTTCTGCCATTTTCTTGTCCCCCTGGGATTGCAAATGTCACCTCCAAGTGTTTCACTAGAGTTAATACCATTGCAAAAGACAAATTACCTGCCAATTTAAATTCAGGCACCTTTTCATGAGAAACTGACCACTTTGTATCCAGATTCTCTCCAAATTTACACTCATGGCTGTATTAAAGGCAGCAAATGCAGCTCTGCATCTGTTATCCCAAGTTATTCACTGAATACAAAAACCAGACAACCTGATAATACTTCCATCCTCACAGCAGAGCTATTGGCAAGAAGAGGCTTGAAAGGTCATCAATATTAATCCACTGGCTTCCAAAGGAGTAGTATTGCTATCAGACTCCAAGGACACCCTTCAGCTGATTGATAATATCCATTGGAGTGCCATGGATACAGACCCAAGGACAATCAGAGATAAATTCATCAGTCTCCAAAAGAGCTTTATTGAACTCTAGTTCCAGCATATCTCCAGCCACCAGGGCATCAAATATAATGAGGTAGCAGACCAGCTAGCTAGTAGCTCCTTGCATAATCCAATTAACCCCAATTTAAAGGCCCAGACCTTCAGGGACAAAATCTGAAGAAGAGTTCCTTCAAACAAAAATGCCCATTCTATCCTTATTTTCATCAGGGGTAGATAACATTCTTTATAATAGAATCAAAAGCAACTCTTTTATAATGAGAAAAGAGCAGTTTAATTAAGATAAACAAGCCAATCCATATTGCAGACTTTGCAACTCTATTCCAGAATTCTTTAAGCACCTGATTTTTGAATGGCAATCCATCCAGCAGGAAGTAATCAACATTAGGAGAATCTTCAGTGAGGCAAACCTCCAGCCTGACATCAACATGTTGCTGCTCTCAAGTCTACCAGCTAACACTGAAAGACATTTGTACAAAAGTATTTTTGATTACGGTATCTAAAACATAATAATATCTGCAAGTAGATCAAATAGATGATAGCAAGACTCATTCCTGACCCATCATCACCTGCAGATTGAAAATTGTTGTGAAGCCAATAGGAGACCAAAGTGGACTCCAGAAGACTTGGCACTCCAAGAAGAATCTGGAGGAAGGAATGATAACTCATAAGAAAGATATTCAATCCAGTCTTTTTTAGAATGGACTAAACAGAAAGAAACTGTTGAATTTATGTTTTTGGACCATAATTTTAATTCTTACTTTTTGTCTAGGTACAGCAGCAGCCTTAGCAAGACTCAGAGTGTGCACAATTTCAGCATGATATATATTTACTGAGGCCTACTTATCTTGCTGATCTAGGTTGGAAGCAGCCTGAGGAGGGTGATAAAGGACTTTGATTTTTGACAATAACAAGTCATACTGACCAGTTAGCAGATAAATAAACTTTCTCCCACTTGGTATACCTTATCCTGCTTTTAAAATTAGCCAAAACACTACTTGGGGTATGCAGGATTTCACAATCATTGAAACAGGGAAATGGTCAGAAAACCCAATGAACTATCAACACAAGAGCAGGAGGAAGCTAAAATCAGTTTAAATTTAAAAACAAAGTCAAGACTTGCTGTTCAGCCACTCTTATACACACACATAAGATCCTGATGAGCACAAGCACTCCATTTTTTTTACTGGGACATATCACATAGATTAAAGCTCATATCACCTGCAACAATAGGGATAACCCTACTGTTGAGACAGTACAAAAGAACTTGCTAGTTTACAACATGCAATGTTGAACCTCTGCTCCAATCTTGTGACATGGTAATCACTACAAAGATAAACTGAATAGAGAAATCCTTTGATTGCTCCTAGCTACAATTTAAGGTAAGATCCACATCTATAAAAGGGTGAGGCTTTTAGTTTCTATGTATTAGGCTATATGTTTCTAAGTTGATGGCTAATTTATTTATTTTATTCAATAAAGGAGGAAGTCATAGGCTTGTTGCATAAACTAATGTCCCAATATTTTTACTACAAAGGGGAATTTGGGAAGAACATTTGCCAAAGTCCTGGATAAAACTATACAAAATAGGATGTCAATAAGCATTAGCAACTTTTCTCTAGACTTTTACTAGCTTATATTATGAGCATACATTAACATTGTAAATGAAAGGTAAAGGTATATCAAGAGTTCTAAGCCCTTCCAATTTTTGATGGGGAAATACAAAGCTTTATTTAGGCACAAAATTCCAAACTATGGAGGATACAACTTCAATGCCAATGTAACCAACATTTTTTGTGGATTTTTTGGTCTTACTGCCAAATTAGTAAGAAAATTTCTGGCTCCATGTTATACCTTTTCTTATTTTGATCCCTATAGTAGCAAAAATGCCCTGATAGCTCTGGACTGTCATTTTGGATTTTGCTGTGTTATATTGTTGCTAGACACTGATAATGATAATTAACAATACTTCATAAGAAATGTATGGGTGCAACCAGCAAAGGATAGGGAAACATTGACAGTGTTATCTTTCCAACACAAGAGTTACTCCTTCAGCAGACATAGAAGACAATATGGCTCCTTGTTTGTGTTTTCATCCTGACTTCTGTTATTAGCTTAGGTACAACATCTCCAATTTGGTTTGTGTGATGGGTTCCAACATTACAAGTTTTCAACCATGCTGGGATCATCTCCCAAAAGAAACAGAGGTAAAGAAATTGTTAAAGAACACTTTGGTGTTTGCATATCAAATCAACAAGTGAGTTTCACAACTCTGTTTCCTAATTCATACACTTGGGGTTGAGGCATAGACCAGTGGGCTTCCAATGTAGATGCATAGCTCCACTGTTGGCAAAATGACTTCAAAACATTGAAAATGCGTAGATATAAGACTTTTTGACAATCCCTTTAAAATTTGGTTAGAAAGAAGTCCCTAAAACAAGTCAATAGGATCCAACTTGTAACTGACATTGATCAGCCATTTCTAATGAATGATGGACAATTTTATATTTTGTGCAGTCTTATTTAGCTATCCCTGACTAATCTACTAGGAAAGTTGTCTGCAAACAATATATAAACTTTACTAGTTATTGAACAAAGGGTAGAAGTGAGGATAGATCAGAAACAATGCAACATGTAGCATATTTAGGCAAGTCTGCTTGTATAATTTTACTGTTTGTTTCTTCTCCTTCTTTCAGTAGTTATTATATTTTTAATTAGGCTATTGTTGTTTTTAGAAATGTCTTTTTTCTGTTTTATTTTGTTGCTGTTTTCTTTTTGCTCTGCCAGTGTTTGATAGGTTTTTAAATTATTACTGCTACTACATTATCATTCTACAAAACAAAATCTGCTTAGAATGCTGGTGCTAGGCCTATTGTAACTTTGTAGTCTTTATTGGGGGTAACTCAGAGCAATATCCTCATGTGTGGATGCACATTAAATGGATGTCTCACCCATAAGAAATAATTATAAGCTGAGAAAAGTATTCCTGACACTTCTAAAAAGTCCATTTATCTGTGGGAAAATTCCTAGCATTCCATGGATGTTTGGAATTATCATCTATTCATTCCTTGTAAAAACCCAAATCAATTTTTTATTTAAATTTATAATTATTTATCATGTTGTTACATGGAATACAATGTTTTAAGGCTATAAATTTAGAATTGTGACTCCTGATAAAGAGATATGTTAAGAAAACTATTCATACTTTAAAATATGTATAATGATCCCAGGGTAAAAGACCTCTTTTTGGGAAAGACCACTTTTCTTTGGCATTCCGGAAAAATAGCAATGGGTTTTTGGACCACCCCTTTTTACTACAACATGAGGCAATGAGAGGGCAGTAACAAAAACCCTGCCTTATTGGTCAAATTTTCACCTATGATTTGTCAGCATATTTTGAAAATATGGTCTCTGTTTTGAAAAGCATTGAAAAAGAAAAATTATATTTAAATATTTGTGATGTATAGAGTGTACATCAATCAACAAAAGTTACATTTTTTGAATCAGAAAAAAATCTGCTTTCTGTTAATATATGAATAAAAATGAAGCACTAAAAGGATATATCCATCAAAATAGGATAATTGGTATTTCCAAAAAGAGGTTCTTGCCGGAAAGTCAATAGATTAATAGTTTCTAGTGGTTGATCTTAAATAATTTGAATAATAACCCTATTGATGCATAGCTTAGACTTTTAGCTATTCATTAATATACCCAATCCTTCTCAATTCCTCTTTGGTAACAAGATGTGAGGGTTTTAGTTTTACATAATTTTGCTCAATTGGTTTTTTATCCTAGTTAACATATTATCCAAGGGGAGAACCTTTAAAAAGTCTTTCCTCTAAAAATCCTTCTTTTTCCAGCTTAAAAGAAAAAAATTATAATATTCTCATTGCTAAAATGCAATGTGTAAATCTTTTGAAATTGCTGCTATGAATTGCCAAATAAGTTGTTCTAGAGATAGCATTCATCCTAGTCATTGTTAATTTTTTTTTACTGAGCGGTGGTGGAAATACAAAATATTAACACAACAGTGGCGAAAAATACAAAATATTGCTATAAATATTCATATACATACAGAGTATATACCCAGAGTATATAGTATAGGTTAAGTTTTTATATCCATTTCATTTCTGTGCATATTTTGTATTTTCACCACTGCTCATTAAAAAAATGGAATTACCAATGACTGGGATGAACGCTAGCCTATCTATAGAACAACTTATTTGGCAATTCATAGGGGCAATTTCAAAAGATTTATGCATTGCATCTTAGCATGGAGAGTATTGACAATTTTTTCTTCTAGGTTAGAAAAAGAAGGATAAAAGAGGAAAGACTTGATGATAAAGGTTCTCCCCTTGGATAATATGTTAACTAGGATCACTATACACATTTTAAAGTAAGAATTGTTTTCTTAACATGTCTCCTTATCAGGAGTCACAATTCTAGATTTATACCGTTTTAAGATGTCAATAGCTTTAGTATTACCTTGATAAAGACTGATTGGCTTCACAATAAGGAAACCTTCTGATTGGCTACACAGGCCAAAGATAATGTGCTCCAATTCTAACATGAGGCATTTCTAGAGACACAAGATAAAGTAACAAAAAGCCTCCAGAGAGGGTAGTTAATAGTAAAACCAAAGCTATACTTCCTAAAAATACGATTGTGATAGATAACCTAAGAAAAATAACCTAACCAATTTACGAAGAATATTATGAGGACTTCTTCTTCAAATGTATTAAGTCTACTGTACAGTGTTTCAGTGCTTATACGATGCGACTTTAAAGGCTCACTGAATCCATTTCGGGCCTTGAGATGCATTACTATATACAAATGGCTTATGCCGGTTGTATATTACTACTTTATCAGTTATGTTAAGTAGCTAATGCTATGGAGCTTAAGCATCGCTTTCACATTTAAATTTCACACATCACACTGACACTTCCATAAGCTCCGCAACGTAAGTTTTGTATAAATTATCTAACTTTCAAAAACAGATATGAAGAAATATTATCCATAAAATATTTTTATCTAACAAAAGGAAGACTTGAGAAAGAAATGAAATCCTTTGAATAAAGTTAGATTAGTTCTGGCTCTACCAACAATGAATTATTTGCTCTGTTGGCTGTTTCCTGGAGCAAGAGGCGGTCAAAACTTAAGAAAAGGATTAGTCTACAATGGTAGTAGAATAGGTGGACTAGGTTGGATGAGCCTTGCCTTTAAAAATTCAATTACTAGATAATGAAAACATATATATCTAATTATCATAATTCAAATAACTTTCTATTTTTGTCAGGCTGCTTATGTTACGGACCTTAAGTTAAAATTTTTAATTTGTGTGATCGTCCTATGTTTCGGAGCTTAATCCGATTAGTAACCATTCACACGAGGCTTAAGCGTAGTCATAGTCGTGCCTCGGCTCCAAGCTTCTTTGTTCGAAAAAGCCACATCAAATGCACCTTATTTGCCGTTTTGAGCCATAAAAAGTACCAAAGGCGACTGGGGTTTCCTAAGAAAAGCAGAAAAGCACGCGTGACTTTGCCTGAAAAAACTATAATGAAGACACGGTTTTATGAATTTGGCGCAAGAATTAAAGATTGAAAAATGGACGAGGAGGTTCAGGAACTTGGGAGCACTTGCACAATAATTATAAGCTTAGAATATAGCTTCACTTTCCAGTAATTCAGTTCAATAAATCCATTTTGTGTAAAAATATGCGTGAGTAAACAATACTTCGAATAATGTAGGTAGAAACAAAGTATTAAGTTTACATTGAATTTGATATAATCTGCTTCAAAGTACTATCCCTGACTAATAATGTTCTTAATCCACTCTTGAATCTGTACCTGAAAATATTCTGGGAAGACATTTTCTTAGAAGAGGCTTCAGTTACTCTGTAATGGCCTTCTTAAAGTCAGAACCAGTGTCAAAAGAGTTTTATTTAAGTAGTTTCAATTTTTGGGAAGGAGCTAAAGCCGAATATTAATAATTCTGGGTGGGAATATGGGTGCAGATATATAAGAACACTTTCTGGCTAAAAAGGAATTACGCAATTTTAGTTCTGCTTATGCTTTTGGAAGAGATTTCTACAGAATCCCCTCATTGTAATTTATTCGGTAAAATACTTTTCATGAACCAGATCGAGATGCTATTCTCTCCATTAAGCTTTGGAACGGCTGTTTTTTTTTTTAAACAAACCATATATGCATCGTACATAATACCAAAGTGTAAATTGATTAACTGCTAATAATCCTACAAAAATGCTCTAGTTGGAATTTTTAGGGGATCATCAATCAAAAACATAAATTATATAATAGACAACAAATTTTATTATTTATAGTACCGTGCCAATACTCAGTTGAAAATGTCTTCAGTGAGCATTAAGGGATCATTAATGACCATTCGTATAAAGCTCAGTTGTGACTAAAACTTTGATAAGTCAAAATCAACATTCTTACAGGTCCAATTAATATAGAATTCTTTGTTTGAAGGATGAAACCTGTAGTAAAGGCACACATACAAGTGTGCCTAGACCTCTAATGAATGGTGGCTGAGCGACATTATGTCCAGAAATATATACAAATAATAATATTTATTCAACCACTGGGCTCAATTACCAGAAAAATTTCCAATTTGCAACTTATGATTATGTCCTATCCAAAATCATTATTTGTCCCTGGTCCAAACTATTAGCTAAAAGTCCTTTTGAGGTTACTCTAAAATCATTTTTCTTATTTTCGGCTGCAAATACTTTTTATAAATGAAAACTTGCTCATCAGTTAGTGTTAGAAATTCCACTTCTGGAGATGAGTCAATTGGCTAGCCAGACAGGGAATTTCGACCGCCTGACACGCAGTTTCACGCAGGGCCGCCGGCTTCCCAATTGGTCGAATCACTATGGGGAAGGCACCTCTTGTAAATATGCAAAGTAGTTTTATCTTTGTGCAGTTCGGTCCAGTTTTGCAATTTAGAAAACAAGTAGGAATTTTCTTACCGTTTACAATGATCTATAGTTTAAACCCTAGCCTAGGTTTCAGGTTTTCGAAGATTTGCCTCAATCTTTTTTTCGGAAAGGTTACTTCTTTTATGTTATTATGGGGATATCTCTTATGAGAGAAGAAATCTGGATGCACGGCTTCAATAATTAAGCCGGCTTTTGAGTATGGATAAAGTTAACGGTTTGGTTATACCTGAGGGATCATAGCCTAGCACTGTGTGCGGTAATCAGAAGTCACGAGTTAGTAGATACGGCGAAAGAGAATTTCGGCGGAAGAATTGTTAGGCTAAAAGTACAATAAATAGAGACGAATGTGTTCGACCTCTATCTACAGCACTATTAACTTGTACAGGTAACACTTTTTTTGTTATAATTTATCTTCTATTGACCCTGAAAATTTAAATAGGGTGCACAGAATGGCATGAAACTTAAATAAAATTAAGGAAAAAAATAGAAATCTTTGCACTAAAAATCAATTTAACTGCGTTTTTTCTTCGGAAGTTTATAATTCTCGTTAAGCTTCATTGGTTTACTCTAATTAAGCTGAAAGCGCTATGGAGGTCGGAGAAAAACAACCTGTGGCCCATCTTGGGGCTTCACGAACCGATACAATCTACATTTTTTTAAAACCTTTTTTCTCATAGGATTTTCCGCCCCAATATACATGCCCTGTTAGTTGCTACCGGATTGGAGACAACAAAACTGGGCCTTTTTTGGGCGCTACAATAATATATAACAATATTTTCCATAGCTTGCGTCTTAATCAGGCTTCTTTATTCCCTGTCTTTATCGCCTGTATGTCTTAGCACATCTGAATCGAAAAAATTTGTTGGTCGAGTATGAGGTGTTACAAATGCAGAGTGGGTGGCATCAACCAGACTTGGGCTCCTTCGTTGGCGTTTTCACCCCTCAATCTCTGTAACTAGTGAAACTTTCGGCCTTCTGGGTGAGGGGGATGAACTTATAACCAACCCCTTGATTCATCCCTAGACAATCAGTGTTTTTTTACGCCAAGTCACTTATTACGTCATATATGGTTGACAATCGGTCAACCATATATGACGTCATCATTAGTAGACAATCGGTGTTAGAAATTAGACTTGCTTCTAAAATCATATATCTTTGAAAAGACTGCAGTATGTAGAGACATCAAAAATACAGTTTTTTGTATAAAGTGATTCTATTTTTAAAAATTTGTTTTTCCGGGTTGCAGCGGTAGCTAGCATCCTAGTAAGAGACGATCATGCCCCATAGTAAAAAAATACAATAGCCCATAACTCCTTAAAATACAGTCTGATATTTACATTAAAGAACAATCAGTAGTCCATTGTAAGTAAAGTGTTAAAAGGAATCATTATATAGATTAATTAAAAACTTGTCAATATAAAACGAACAGACATTAACTAAAAAAACTTTTTCCACAAAATAAGTTTTTCAAAGAAAAGTAAAGAACTCCATTAAACCAAAAATGAGCAAAAATAATATCAAATAATCCACCAAGTGTGAAACTACCAGACGAACTTCAAAGAATCAGGCAGCCAACAAAATCCAAAAGGTGTAATGGTTTATTCTTTACCAGGTTTCAGGCATTTCTACAGCCTTAATACCAATTAAACTTCCACAGTTCCCAATTATAATTAAATAGACTCATCCTTTATATAATTCTGTATTATATTCTAAGCTCCATCTAGGTCGCTATCTGCAGCTGAAACCCAGATATAATTAACTAGACTGATCCTTCATATTAGTCTAATGGTGTGCTTTGTAGTTCAATTATTATAGTCTATCTCAATCTATATGTAGTTAAATCTATATAATCTATTATCAAGGTTGTACACGGAAATGTGGTTTTTGTAAAAATTGATTCTATTTCAAGAAATAATTTTTTTTAATTAAAAAAGGTACTAGATGTAGCAATTTCCTTTAAAATGAGCCATTACACAGCTCTTTATAATTTTCCAGTTCACAGCTAGCTGAGGAGAAAGAAAAAAAAAACGGAAAAAATATACCGTTGAAATAGAATTATCGACGTAGTTGTAGTAGTTCAAGCAAACCTATTGTAGTTCAAGCAAACTTTCTTGTTTTTCAAGCCAATAGATTTTCCTCGTTATTCAAGCCAACGGACAGTTAATCATAGGCAGCGCAATAGTGCTGTGCAAGTAAAGGATTATGTGGGCACAATGTATTATTTACTATTATTTTTTTGGTTTTAGACCAGGGCCCTTCGTATCGAAGGAGTTGTCGTAGGAACTTCAAAAAGGGCCCATTGGATTGGAAATTGGAATGGCTAGTGCCCTTTTTAATAGTCGAAAGTAGTTGGAAGGAAACTAACACCTCTTCCAAGCCCACCATTTGCCAAAACACATCCAATCCCAATTTTGAGATAGCCATTTTGTTCAACGTTGTTGATTTTCGAAAAGAAATTATGTTTTTGAGGAGGGTATTCCCCCCACAGCCCTCAGGGCAAGGGCTGTAAGTTATACCCTGGAGGAATATAAGGTTTTTATAGAAAGCGTTGTTGTAAAACTTCAAAAATGACTCATTCGATTGGAAATTGAAATAACTAGTCCCCTTTTAATAGTCGAAAGTGATTGGAACTAACTAACACCCCTTCCACGCCCACCACATCCCCAAACACATCCAATCAAAATTTTGAGATATCCATTTTGTTCAACGCAGTTGAAAGTTCTGCAAAATTACATCTTTGAGCAGGACACTCCCCCAACAGTCTTCAGGGCAAGGGTTATAAGTTATGCCCTGGGGGCATAATAGATTTTTATTTAAAGCTTTGTCGTAGAAACTTGAAAAAGGGCTCATTCGATTGGAAATTCAAAGGGCCAGTGCTCTTGGTAATAGTCGAAAGTGATTGGAGGGCAACTAACCCCCCTCTCACGCCCACCTTTTCCCCAAACACATCCAATCAAAATTTTGAGATAGCTATTTTGTTCACCGTAGTTTAAAGTTTTGAAAATTAGGTCTTGAAGGATGACAACCCCTCCCCCCAAGCCTTCAGGACAAGGGTTGTAAGTTATGCCCTGGCAAGGGGGGGGGCATATAAGATTCTTATAGAAAGCGTTGTCATAGAAACTTCAAAAAGGGCTCATTCCATTGGAAATTGAAATGGCTAGTGACCTTTTTGATAGTTGAAAATGATTGGAGGGCAACTAACCCCTCCCATACCCATCATTGCCCCAAAGACATTCATCAACCTTTTGAAACATCCATTTTTTTCAACGTAGTTGAAAGTTCTGGAAATTATGTCTTTGAGGATGACGAACCCCCAAGAGCCCTCAGGACAAGGGTTGTCAGTTAAGCCCTGGGGGTATATAAGGTTTTATATAAAGCGATGTTGTAGAAACTTCGAAAAGGGTTCATTCGATTCGAAATTAAAAGGGCTAGTGCCCTTTTTAATAATCGAAAGTGATTGAAGGGCAACTAACCCCCTCTCATGCCCAACATTTCTCCAAACACATCCAATCAAAATTTTGCTATATCCTTTCTGTTCAACGTAGTTAAAATTTCTGAAATTAGGTCTTTGAGGATGATAGCCCCCTCAGAGCCCTCAGGGCAAGGGTTGTAAGTTAAGCCCTGGGGGCAAATAAAGTTTTTATAGACAGTTTTGTCGTAGAAACTTCAAAAAGGGCTCATTTGATTGGAAATTGAAAGGGCTAGTGCCCTTTTAATAGTCGAAAGTGAATGGAGAGTCACTCCCCCGCCCTCTCAAGCCCACCATTTCCCCAACCACATTCAATCAAAGTTTAGAGATAGCCATTTTGTTCAACACAATTGAAAGGTCTAGAAATTATGTGTTTGAGGAGGATGACAAACCCCCCAGAGCCCCCAGGGAAAAGGTTGTAAATTTTACCAGGGGGTATATAGGTTTTTTATAGATAGCGTTGTCGTAGAAACTTCAAAAGGGGCTCATTTTAATTGAAGATTGAGAGGGCAAGTACCCTTTCAATAGTTGGAAGTGATTGGAAGGTAACTAACCCCCCCCCCCTCTCACGCCCATCATTGCCCAAATTACATCCAATCAGCATTTTCAGATAGATATTTGGTTCAACGTAGTTGGAAGTTCTGCAAATAAGATCTTTGACGGTGACACTCCCCTAGAGCCCTCAGGGCTAAGGTTGTACGTTATGCCCTGGGAGCATATAAGGTTTTATAGAAAGCTTTGTCGTAGAAAATTCAAAAAGGGTGCATTCAATTCGAAATTCAAAGGGCTAGTACCCTTTTTAATGGTCGAAAGGGATCGGGGGGCAACTAGCCCCCTGTCACGCCCACATTTCCCCCAAACGCATCCAATCAAAATTTTGAGATGGCCATTTTGTTCAACGCAGTTGAAAGTTTTGGAAATTGAGTCTTTTAGGTGATACCCCCCCCCCCACAGCCCTACGGACAAGGGTTGAAAGTTATGCTCTGGGGGCATATAAGGTTTGTATAAAAAGCGTTGTCGTAGAAAATTCAAAAAGGGCTCATTCAATTGGAAATTGAAATGGCTAGTGTCCTTTTTAATAGTTGAAAATGATTGGTGGGCAACTAACCCCTCTCACACTCACCATATCCCCAAACACAAACAATCACAATTTTGAGATAGCCCTTTTTTTAACGTAGTTGAAAGTTCTGGAAATTAAGTCTTTGAGGATGACAACCCCCCACAGCCCTCAGGGCAAGGGTTGTAAGCTATGCCCTGGGGGCATATAAGGTTTTTATAGAAAGCGTTGTCGTAGAACTTCAAAAAGGGCTCATTCGATTGGAAATTAAAAGGGCTAGTTCCCTTTTTAATAGTGGAAAGTGATTGAATAGCAACTAGCCCCCCTCTAACGCACACCATTTCCCAAAACACATCCAATCAAAATTTTCAGATAGCTATTTTGTCCAACATAGTTGAAAGTTCTGTAAATTAGATCTTTGATGATGACACTCCCCCCAGAGCCCTCAGGGATAAGGTTGTAAGTTATGCCCTGGGAGCATATAAGGTTTTTATTGAAAACTTTGTCGTAGAAAATTCAAAACGGGCGCATTCAATTCGAAATTCAAAGGGTTAGTACCCCTTTCAATGGTCGAAAGTGATTGAAGGGCAACTAACCCCCCCTCACGCCCACCTTTCCCCCAAACACATCCAATCAAAATTTTGAGATTGCAATTTTGTTTAACGTAGTTGAAAGTTTCGGAAATTAGGTTTTTTAAGATGACACCCCTCCCCCACAGCCCAACGGGCAAGGGTTGAAAATTTTGCCTTGGGGGCATATAAGGTTTTTATAGAAAGTGTTGTCGTAGAAACTTCAAAAGGGGCTCACTCGATTGAAAATTGAAATGGCTAGTGCCCTTTTTAATAGTTGAAAATGATTGGAGGGCAACTAGTTCCCTCTCACGCTCACCATTTTCCAAAACGCATACAATCAAAACTTCGGGATAGTCCCATTTTTTAGCGTAGTTGAACGTTCTGGAAATTATGTTTTTGAGGATGACAACCCCCCACAGCCCTCAGGGCAATTATTGTAAGTTTTGCCCTGGGGGCATATAAGGTTTTTTATAGAAAGCGATGTTGTAGAAACTTCAAAAAGTCATTCAATTGGAAATTGAAAGGGCTAGTGCCCTTTTTAATAGTGGAAAGTGATTGAAGGGCAACTAACCCCCTCTAACGCCCACCATCAAAGTTTTGAGATAGCCATTTTGTTCAACGTAGTTGAAGGTTCTGGAAATTATGTATTTGAGGATGACAAAATCCCCAGAGCCGCTAGGACAAAAGTAGTAAGTTATGGCCTGGGGGCATATAAGGTTTTTATAGATAGCGTTGTCGTAGAAACTTCAAAAGGGGCTCAATTAATTGAAAATTGAAAGAGCTAATGCCCTTTTTAATAGTCGAAAGTGATTGGAGGGCAACACTCACGCCCACCACTTCCCCAAACACATCCACTATTTCCACTTTGTTGAACGTAGTTGAAAGTTCTGGAAATTAGGTCTTTGAGGATGCACCCCCCCCCCCCACAGCCCTCAAGGCTAAGGTTGTAAGTTTTCGCTGGGGGCATATAATATTTTTATAGAAAGTGTTTTCGCAAAAATTTCAAAAAGAACTCATTCGATTGGAAATTGAAAGGGTTATTGCCCATTTCAACAGTCGAAAGTATTCAGAGGGAGAATCCCTTCCACGCCCATCATTTCCCCAAACATTTCCGATCAACATTTTGATATGGCCATTTTGTTCAACGTGGTTGAAAGGTCTGGAAATTATGTCTTTGAGGATGGAAATCTCCCCCCATAGCCCTCGGGACAAGGGTCGTAAGTTACCCTGGGGGTATGTAAGGTTTTTATGGGAAGTTTTGTCGTAGAAGCTTCAAAAAGGGCTCATTTGATTGGTAGTAGAAAGGGATCAAAGGGCAAATGCCCCCCCTCCCCCCCAACGCCCATAATTTCCCCAAACACTTCTAATCAAAATTTTGAGATATTCATTTTGTTCAGTGAATCTGAATGGTCTGTAAAACATATCTTTGAGGATAACAAAACATCAGTCTTCAAGGTAAGAATTGTAAGTTATGCCCTGGGGATATGTAAGGTTTTTTTTTTTTTTAGAAAACATGGTCATACAAACTTCGGAGGGGGCACATTGAATCAGTAATTAGACGCCCTAGTGCTCTTTTTGAGAGTCAAAGTGATCGGAGGGCAGCTATCACCCCCTCCCAAACACAGTCCCAAACACACGCACCCACACGTCGTATTGTCCTGAAATACATTTAATCAAAATTTTGAGATAGCCATTCTATTCAAAATGGTCTAAATATCATATAACAATGTCTTTTGGGTTGAGACAACCCCCAGAGATTAGAGGCAAGGGTTGTAAGCTATGCCCAGGGAGCATTTAAGGCTTTTATGGAAGGGATGGTTGTTTAACTTTAGAAGAGAGTCAGTCTTTCTCCCTGAAAAAGACTATGTCAATATAAAACGAACAGAAATTAATTAAAAAACTTTTTCAGCAAAATAAGTTTTTGAAAAAAAAGTAAAGAACTCCATTAAACCAAAATAAAAAAAATAGAATCGAATAATCTACCAAGTATGCGATCACCACACATCATTATCCGTAAATAAATAAAAACAAAAACAAACAGAAATTAAAATAAATAAGAGTCAAACTCAAAACGAGCAGAAATTAATATGAATAGGGTTCTAAGCCCCAAGCTTTCTAAAAGCTAGAATATGATTTATACTTTACTGAAAAAATTCTTTTAAATGTTTCCACTTTTCTAGCTTTAAGAAATAATTAATCAATTAAGATTTAAAGGAATAAATATTAGAATATGTATATTAAACTGACAATGCAGATTTTTGTCAGTAAATCCACTGTACTTCTCTTTTTTTATACGAGGTATAAAAGGGTATTGGTATATAGTGGTATATAGGGAAATTGAACGATGTGGTTCCAAAAGTGTACTTTTTTTATTATCTAATTCTAGTTTTAGGAGTTATGGGTTATTTTATTGTTTACTATCGGGGCGTGATCGTTTCTTACTAGGTTGCTAGCTACCGCTGCAACCCGGATATAATATAAAATCTTGTATCATCTTGTCGAAAGATAAGCGTGTATAAATATTGCATTCACTTATTATGTCATAGTTGTTTAAACCTACGATTATGACGTCATTCAACAAGCTTGAACATGAAAATGCAGTCTTTCTGAAAAAAATATATTCTATTTAAAAAACAATTTTTTTTAATTGCAAAAGGCACTAGATGTAGCACTTTCCTTTAACATGAACCATTAAACAGCTCTCTATGATTTTCCAGTGTCCAGCTAGCTGAGGAGAAAGGAAAAACGGAAAAAAAAGATGCCGTCGATGCAGAATATCGTAGATCAAGCCCCTTATTTTTCAAGCCTATGTATTTTATTTGTTGTTCAAGCCAAGAGACTGTAAGTTTCCTATATAGAAATCTCAGACATGGCGGTTCTAATAGTCTACTTTGTGTTTCGATCTGACATTATTTTAGGAGTTATGGGTTATTATATTAATTAGTATGGAACGTAGTCGTTTGTTACCAGCCTGCTAGGTACCGCTACGACCCGGATCTTACTGGGCTGCTGGTTACCACTGCAACCCGGAAGATGAAATTTATATATTCCCCATTTATAATATAGTCAATCCTTAATGTAAATTAGATAAAAAAAAAACAAGTTCTTTTAACTGAAAGTAAGGAACAACATTAAAACTTAAAACGAACAGAAATTATTCCGTATATGAAAGGGGTGGTTCCCTTCTCAACGCCTCGCTCGTTACGCTAAAGTTTTTTATTCCTCAAAAAATAAAGTAGGGAGACAGAGTTAAACTTTAGCGTAAAGAGTGAGGTGTTGGGAGGGGACCGCCATTTTCATATACGAAATATTTTCTGTTCGTTTTAAGTTTTAATGTCGCCCCTTACTTTCAGTTAGGAAAGCTTTTTTTTATTTAGTTTCTGAACGTTTTTGAATTAATGCAGCTTTGATTTTGGCTCACCGTACATGAATAATTAAAACGAAATTTGCATATCAATTTTACTTTTATTTGGCTAAATGGCTTTCTCAAAATTTTGTTCTGACGTAAATTACGAATCAACTTACGTAACGAACTTCTATATTCGTATGTTTTTATTACGTATATTAGGGAGTTCACCCCCCCCCCCCTCTAGTCAATACCTCACTCTTTATGCTAAAGTTCGAATTTTGTTCGAATCACAAACGCTTGAATAAAAAAGGCCGGCTAATTAGAATAGATAGTTCTTTTGAAAGTACTAAAAACAACTTTGGCGTAAAGAGCGAGGTAATGACTAGGGGATGACCCCCCTGATATACGTAATAATTTCTGTTCGTTTTAAGTTTTAATGATGCTCCTTACTTTCAGTTAAAAAAAATTGTTTTTTTTATTTAATTTATGATCTTTTTTTAAATAATGCTAGGAAATCCGCCGTCCCTTTCATAGAAAGGTCCCTTTCCCCAAGAAAACATCCTCCATGGAAAGATCCTCCCCCGTAACCCCCTCCTCCGACGTCCCCCTACCAGAAAAATCCCTCCTGAAATTGTCTGTATACGTCCCATTAACCAATACTACAAGGGCGGATCCAGGATTTTTTTTTCGGGGGGGGGGGGTTACTAATTTTTTACTCAGTTTTCGACTAATTTTACTGATTTTTACCTAGGTTTTACTAATTTTCGAATTATTTTAGTCTAGGTCAAAAATTTAGGGGGGGGGGGGGAGGGGGGGGGTCAAACCGGGTACCCCCCCCCCCCCTGGATACGGCCTTGCAATACTATATGTAAACAATGGGCAAAGTTCATAACTTGCAGCCCTTCCCCCGGGAATTGTCGACCATTAAGTTATCCTTAAAGACATATCTATTAGATTTTCGGCTATGCTGAAGATAATGGCTATCTCAGAATTTTGAATGGGTGACTACGGGAGAAAAATGAGCGTGGGACGGGGCCAAGTTGCCCTCCAATATTTTTGGTCACTTAAAAAGGGCACTAGAACGTTTAATTTCAGTTCGAACGAGCCCTTTTGGGATATTCTATGACTACTGGATCGATTCGATACCCCTGGAAGAAAAAAAAGGCTCATCCGGGATCTTTCTTTTGGCAAAAAATAAAAAATTCCATATTTTTGCAGATAGGGGCTACAAACTTCTCTGATAGGCTGAATATGTTGGTGTGATTTTCATTTAAGTTCTATGACATTTAGGGGTTGTTTTCTCCTATTTTCGAAAATAAGGCAAATTTTCTCAGGCGCGTAACTTTTGATGGGTGAGATTAAACTTGACGAAACTTATAGATTTTAAATCAGCATAAAAATAAAATTCTCTTGATGTATCTATTGGTACCAAAACTCCGTTTTTTAGAGTTTCGGCTACTATTTGGTTTGGGTCGCTCCTTACTTACAGTTCGTTACCATGAACTGTTTAACTAAGTTGCTAGCTATCGCTGCAGTGCGGATTATTCAAAAATTGAATTTGATATTTTAGTTAGTATTGGATATAGTTTGTTCTTTACTATGAACACCATTTTAAAGTTTTTGGTTATTGTTTTTATAGCAAAGGAATTTTGGTATGGGAGGTTAATATTGAATATAGTTCGTTCTTTACTATGAACACCATTTTAAAGAATTTTTGGCTATTGTTTTTGCTACTATGGGGTGTGTTCCGTCTTTTACTAGGTTGCAGCTACTGTTGCAACCACAGTTTTACTGATAAGGGCTTAAACAGGTCCTTAATTGTATTTTAATTTAATATTCAGTTACAGATGATAGAGTTCGTTCTTTACTATAATTCTAAAAAAGCACTAGATGGAGCAATATTCTTTAAAATGGTCCATAAAGCAGTTCTAAATGATTTTCCAGTCCCCGGCTAGCTGCAAAGAAAAAAGGAAAAAATAGATGCTTCCGATGCAGACTATCATGGTCGCAGTCTCTTTCCTTTTTTTAAAGCCCATGGATTGTCCTTGTTTTTTAAGCCAAAGGACGGTAAAGTTCTACGAAATCATATTATTGAGTTAGGACTAAAGTGAATACATCATTCGATGCCTTTTTTTATGGTGATTACGAATATAATAAGCATTTCTATCGGAAATGAATTTCAGCCCCCCCCCCGATATAGGCCAATTCAGGGTTAGGGTAGGGTAGGTTGGGTTATGTTAGGTATAGCCTATATAGGGGGGGGGGGGGCTGAAATAAAATTACTACAGAAAAGCTTAGTAAATTTTTAATAAGCATAAAAAAAGGCAACGAAATGTGTATTAACTTTATTCCTAACTCAATAATATGATTTCGTAGAACTTTACCGTCCTTTGGCTTAAAAAACAAGGACAATCCATGGGCTTTAAAAAAAGGAAAGAGACTGCGACCATGATATTCTGCATCGGAAGCATATATTTTTTCCTTTTTTCTTTGCAGCTAGCCGGGGACTGGAAATAGCCGAGGACCATAAGCATCCTTTAGAGGGGTTTCGGCCGAGTCAGTTTTAATGGTTTACTTTGTGTTTCTATCTGACACTATTTTCTGGAGTTTTGGGCTGTTTTTTGTTATTATCAGACGCTTTCGTCTCTTGCTAGGTCTGAAACCAATGCAACCCCGATATATTCTACTTTCTAAATTATACTCAAAATTAGGGCATGGTTTTCGCTAAAACCCTAAAAACCCTATTGTATTCTATATAACTATATCTATATGCTGTTCATATTTTTAAAATTAGATATTTTTTGACAAAAGCCTCATCTTGATATGCTAGATGATATTACGTGGATATTAGATTGATTAGTCTTTATAGTGCTATTTTATACTGCAAAAGATAAGTGTGTTACATAATAATGAATGTTTAGTCTTTGCCCAAAATTGCATTTCAATGTAATATTTTAGTTACTATAGGCTAGCGTTCATTCTTTGCCATAAGTTTTTGAATTGCAAAAGGCACAAGGTGTGGCAATTTTCTTTAAAATGAGCCATTAAACAACTCTCAATGATTTTCCAGTGCCCCGGTAGCTACGGACAAAAAATCGAAAAAAAGTGCCTTCGATGCGGAATATCGTGGTTGCAGTCACTTTTCTTGTTTTTTAAGCCAGAATATTTTACTTATTGTTCAAGTCAAGGGGTTTCGGACAGAGATGGTTTTATTAGTGTACTTTTTGTTTTGATCTGACTGTATTTTTAGGGGTTATGGTTTATTGAAGTTTTCACTACGGGACGTAATCGTCTCTTTCTAAGTTGCTAGCTACCACTGCAACCCTGACAAGTATTATACGAAAATGTAGTTTTTTGTGTTAATTACAAACCGTACTAGAAGTAACAATTTCTTTTAGAAATGAGCCATTAAACAGCTCTCTATGACGTTCCAGTACCCTACTAGCTGCGGAGAAAAAATCAGAAAGAAAAAAAGATGCCTTCGATGCAGAATATCGTGGTTTCAGCCATTTTTGTAGTTTTTGGAGCCAACATTCTTTGTTGTTAAAGTCAAAGGAATGTAAATATCGTTTATAGGGGTTTCAGACAACGCGGTTCTATTAATATACTTTGATCTGACAGTATTTTTTAAAAGTTATTAGTTGTTTATTTCTTATTATCGATTGTGATTGTCTTTTACTAGGTTATTAGCTATAGCTGCTACCCGGATGTCCATAGATTATTTCAGTTAATATAGGCTAAAAGTCGTTCTTTACTATATTTTTTTTATATCATCTTGCTTATGATGATTTATTTTATTTCTTCAGTTAATATTGGCTATAGTCCATTCATTATTATAAAAATTACAAACAGAATAAAGCCTATGGCGTTTTGTTAATTTGAATAGCAAGAGACAACCTGGCTAGAACCTATGATTATAACGTCATTTATCAATCTTGTACACGCAAAATGCAGTTTTTCGTAAAAATCGATTATATTTTGAAAAATATTTTTTTCAATTAAAAAAAGTTTTTCACCATATCAATTTCCTTTGAAATGGGCAATTAAACAGCTCTCTATGATGCTCCAGGACCAAGCTATCTTAGGAGAAAAAAAAAGTAAAAAAGATTTATTATGCAGAATATCGTAGTTCAAGCAATTTGTCTTGTTTTTCAAGCTAATAGATTTTCCTCGTTATTCAAGCCAAGGGATCGTAAGTTTTCTAGATGTTTTTTGGACAAGGCGGATCTATTAGTGTACTTCTTGTTTTGAACCTAACCTGAAACTTGCCTGTGAAGTATAAAGGTAAATTATTATTATTATACTTAAACATAAAAAGCAGATGACAAGAATCCCATAAGCCAGCAGCTGATAAAATTTGTTGCCTTCCGTACTCCAATCTCACAAAATCATTATAAGATTTATTGCAGAGTAAATGGATCGCCTTCTTTTTGATAACTCGTGTTGGATTCACTAGTGACGGGCACGTCCATAACCAGACTGAAGAACAATACAAAATATACGGAAGTATTACAGAGAAATACGACAGCCTTAAAATGCGATGCGGGAATGTGTGACTTTTCTAAGTATTCTGATCTTCCGTGGTAAAATCGTAGACATATTTTAACATGTTCCCTAAATAACAAAGTTTCATCAAGCGTAGTACTTCAATGCTTGATACAAGATTGAACAATTCCTTTCAATCTCGCCACAACTAAATTTTAATCGAGAAATCCATGGATTATATGTAGCTGTTCTCAAGAATATAATAAAACTACTCTTAACCGGGTGAACTTGTAGTTTTTTTCACACGCATCCAAGCTGTAACTTTGTATAAAGATTGTTTGCTTAATTCAAGTAACCCATTCTCATTTCTTCCAAGATAAACAAGCAACATGTCACCAGCAAATATCTGTACTGTCACATCTTATGGATCATGGAATAATTCACTGAAATCGTTTTTGACACTTGGCATGCAAATATGCAGAATAATAGCGGACCAAGAAGAGGGTCTTTTGGAACTCCATGTGTAATAAGAAAACTTAACGAACGCTTTTAATTAATACGAACACAGTGTAGCAGTCCTGCTAAGAATGCACACAGAATGTTAAGCCCAGGACCTCTTATGCCATAAAACTCACATTTTATAAGCAACAGGTCATGATCTACTGCGTCAAAACCTTTAATTGTATCTAGAAATATTGCTAAAACCCTGTATTCTTCATCCAGTGATTGACTGACTATGCTGCTTAAATAGGCAACAGCTTTTTCTGTTGTGCAACCATGCCGAAATGAGAATTGGATAGGATTTAACACATTACGACGTCATAAATATGCATTAAGACGATCAGCAAAGTACTTCTCCAAAAATACGTGATAGCACAGGAAAAATAGAAATCAGCCTGTAATTTCTTACACTATTTGTTTTATGAACACCCTTATGAACAGGAGTCACACGATCTACTCGGGAAGAAACCCTCTTTTAATGCACAGTTAATTAGGGACAAAAGTGGCTTCTGGATTAGTGGTAGAATCAATTTAACCACTCTTAATGGTATGACATCACTACCAGAGGCATTGCTTATCATTTCCTAGATGATCTGCTTCATCTCAATTAATGGTACAGGTGCTAAATACATTGACACTTCATATTCAAAATTACCAGGGTAGCCTAATCAAAAATGCTTGGATCATGTTACATCGGAGAGGAATTTAAGAATATGGCTGAGAAGGAATTTAAGAATATCTCCGAGACACCATCACCACTTTTTGACATTTCACCTTCTTGGCTACAATTTCAAGTGGGGTCGTTTTCGCTGGCTGCTGAAGTACTTCCTTAATCATGCGCCATGTTTTTGCCGGACATCCCGATACTTCCCAAAAAAAATCGAAAGAAAAATAAAGAGCCAAATTAAAAGCTATGAAGGGCAAACTTAAAGTCTCAGAATAATTCAAACTCACAGAACGAACAGAAGTTACGAAAAACTACAAAAGAGCTACTTTCCCCTAAACTTCTATAGACCAGTGTGTCATTTCCTTTTTACTGGACATAAAATGTGTTTGAAACATTCTCTCTTTTATATTACAACAATGAAAAATCAAAACTGCCAAGACAGCCTGGAATATATGTTATGACACATTAAATTTTATTACTTTTCTTCTGTAAACTTGATTACAACAACTACTACTAAAAATTCACCGCAGCACGAAGCCACCTGAGGCCAACAAAGCTACGCACACTCCTCCTCCATGACAATTTATTCAAAGCCTCCCTCTTTACAAACTCCCATGGAGTTCCAATTTCCTTTAAATCTTTCTTTATAACATCCTCCCATACCAACCGTGGACGACCTGCTTTCCGTTTTGCCCTAGACGGTTGGCCAAAAAGGACAATCTTCGGCAATCCCTCATCCGTCAACTGTAGAACGGGCCCTAGCTATCTCAACCTTTCCCTCATTATAGCTCTAGAAAGTAGGATTGAGCCACACTTTTCGAACAGCCTACTGTTTGAAATACTGTCAGTCAGCCGGGTACCGAGAACAATTCGTAGGCAATTTCTCTGGAAAATATCTAGCAAATCTTCATCTGCTTTTCGGAGCACCCATCCTCCCCATTTGATTCCGTGTTCGCCCATCGCCTTTCCTGTGCTCCTTAAGACAAAGTCCATCAAAATGATCCGTATAAAGGGAGATAGAACCAGAGACGTCGCTCCAGCATTTTTATTTGGGAAGCAAGAGGGGGTCCACATCTGGATATTCAATGGGCATGGATTCTCCTTCAGGGGAAAGCAATAGTGGTTCTAGCCACTTCGATTCGCTTATGCTTACGCTAAGTATAAATTATTATTATATAAGTATTACAGTAGTCCAATAGTCCAATAAACATTGGGCTGTTAATAAACCAGTGCGGCAAGTTTTTCTTTATGAACAGGACACTTATATTTGATAATACTTTTGAACTCTGGTTAACTGTTTTTGTGGCTTATTTAGAGTTATTTTGGACTCCTGACCTGGTTTGTCTCTTCCGAATAACTATTATGATAGAGCCTGTGCATTCTGCGGTGCTAAATTTTGTGCAGTCAAATATTCATGAAGGGGCGGATAATGAAATTATTGCCAAACACGCGGCTGACTTTTTTGATGAAAAGTCTACTATGATAGCTAAAACTGACTTATGGTCTCTAGTGTTTGTGGGCGAACGCGTGCCTCGACAGGAAGGTGATCTAGTTAATTACCTTCACATAAATAATATAATTAAGACTTTTCAGAAATTTGAGTCTGATGATCTTGTTTTGTCTCCTTACGTGATTATTTTGCCTGCCGAGGTTCCTGTCATTCCAGGCGTTGCATATTCAAGCCTCGCATCAAGGCTTCTCAACATTGACTCCGAACTCAAGCAAATCCGTGAGAAAATTGTGTCTTATGATCTCAACTTTCCTCATATTAATGACCTCGACTTCAGCCAATTGTTGATAATCATACAACTATTGTCATTTCAAAAGTTCCACCTCACCAGAACAATCCTGTAAAACGCCGTGATGTGATTGACCTTATACCTGGCCATGAATGTATTCATAGCATAAAACCCTCCGGCAATAAATTGGTGGTGTGAATTCATGAGACTGCTTCTAAAGACTTTTGCGATTCTGTTCCCTCTGTAATGAGCAACTGTAACGTCAAAGTAAATGAAACAAAATATCTCGGTATTGTGAAAGGTTTATCAAATGCTTTTGACATGGGCATGCTAATTCATTGCGGCGAAATTAAGGACACAAAACGAATTGGCAATTCCGTTGCTGCTAAAATGTTTTTCGAAAATTCAATTGCTCTTGCTAATGCGCTGAAGCTTGGCGTGAAATTTGGTTATGATATTTTCTGAGTTCATGAGTTCCAGCGTCCATTTAAGTTCTCTCATAACTGCCAATTGCCAAATAACCTGAAGGCCACTTGTTATAACCCTAAAGGTTGCTCCTGCTGCGCAGGAGAGCATGAATCGTCCCGTGATTCCCCGTGCTAGGCTACCCCCAAATGTGCTAATTGTCATGGCGATCATGTTTAATTTTCTCTGACATGCTGAATTCCACGTAATGTTGTAGCTAAACGTTCTAGCCAGCTAAGAAAATGACTGTTAAAATTGAATTTTCTGTATCCTAAATCAACCTTAACGGAACGAAGGATAAGGATGATCCTTTGGACCAGAAAATATCTAATTTCGACATTTTGTTTCTACAAGAGAACCTCTTGCCCTTAGTGAGCTTGAACACCCTTCGCAAGAGTAAAGAACACTTAGTTTTCACTGGAAGTGCCCGAAAAATTTCCGGGAGACCTTTAGGCGGGCTGGCCTGCCTATTCAAACAGAAAGTAGTCCCAATATCCCCATGTGTTATTTTGAATATGATTATTTCTTTGCAATCCGTTTTGCTAACATATTTCTTATTAATGTATACCTCCCTTGCAACCAAAGATCCTTTTCCTCTCTAAGAAAGTATACTAAAGTACGTGCATCGCTAAAGACCCTTCTTGTTAGTGTTGAGAGTAAAAGATTGGATTGGATCCTGTTAGACGAATTGAACTGTGATAGAAACTCTACCTCAATACGGACTGATTTATTTTTAAATTCGCTACCTAATGGCTATCGAATTTCCGATGAAGATGCATCAGATTCATAAATACTTGATAGTGGTTCATTGTCTGATATCGATCATTGTGCTGTTTCTTTTAGTGTTTCTCAAAGTAAATAGCGAAGTTGAAACTTAAAACGAGCAACAATTATAAAGTTACTTAATAATTTTTTCTCAAAACTATTGGGGGAACTGCCCCTCCCCTCAACGACACAACTAGATGGAACAACAATGATTAACTCCTGATTTAATACGAAACCAGCTACTAACCTTATTTCCTACGTTGACCGCAGCAGTGCTAGTCTCGTGTATAGCACTAATCACTTTAATGTATTTGTCTGGTATACCAAACAAGGATACGAACTTTGCTTTAGGTCTTCTATCAACAGAATTGAAAACTTGCTCAGAATCTATAAAACTGAGGACCAAAGGTGTTTGATGACTCAGGCACTTCTCAATTATTAACAACCTAAGATTGAAAATTTCTCGGCACCTCCTCTACCCTTTCTAAAACCACACTTTTCTTTTCTTATAGCTTTGTCTTCAGCACCTCTCAGTGTAAAAAGTATCATATTACTAAGTAATTTGCTACCTACAGAGACCAGACTAATACCTCAATAATCATCACACTCGTTCTTATCATCTTCCTTATACAGTATTTTAATTACTGTTTTCCTAAAATTTCTGGGTGCAAAAATTAGACCGAGCATAAAATGAAAATGAAGAAGAAAAGAAACATTACGATATAAGAACAGTACAATCACGATCTTTGACACCAACAAAATGTGGCTCAAAACCCAGTACAAATCTTCAAAGATGCCAAAAACAACGCAACCCTTTATTGCAAGTCCTGGGATCATTCATCGTTTTATATGTTCCCCGGGGAGCCCTCTATTTTGCCTAGGAAGGAGTAGCAAATAAATCTCACTCATTTAGAGCTTCTTGCATAGAATGAAAATTAATGTATATACTAGTTTACTACTTGCCGAGTTTCGGGGCTGGTATCGAAATCGGCTTCATAGTTTTCCTTAACGGGCACATTAACATTTCTGGCCAGTAAATCCGATCTAAAAAGGTTACAACTTCAAGGAAGAATCTGTTTTTTTCCCATTACGGTTGTCTTGATGCCAAGGCAGCAAGAAGAGGCTCATATTGTTAGATAATTATTTTTATGTTCATGTTTAATAACATATTTATGCATATGAGAGGCTCATTTTTATAAACAAGAACTGATTACTTAAATAAACCATTCGTTTAATAGGCATTGCAATATTATTTTCCAGCGTACCCATTACAAGTGCAAGTAACTTAAAGGCATGCCAATACCTGACCTTTTTCTAACATCGAAGCTTAAGCCTGTTGGGCATTTGCATAAGTTATGTCTTCATTATGACTTATTCAGGCGAGTTCGTGCGTAGCTGCTTACTTTTCTGGAATCTCCTGTCCCCATAGACACTTTTTAGGTTCAAAACGTAAATTAGGCACATTTTAAGTGACCTTTTTTTTTAAAGGAAAGTCTGTTTTTCAATGAATAAAAAGTAGTTTTACTTGGCCGACTTAGCCAAAAAAAAGTCAAAATGAAGAAAGGGATTTAATGAAAAGTCAAATTTAATGGACGGAAAAGCTGTTCCCACTTGGCGGACTTCGTGTGAAACCGCCATGGTGAAGACAGCGATTCATGCCAGATGTACATTGTTTTTTCCTGTTCACGTTAGCTTCAAAAATTCCCTTTTTTTTTACTCTACATAAACTATGTTTTCACTTATCTTACGTAACTTCACTGTTTGTTTCTGACCTGAACGGTGCCTTAAGAAAGTATGGAATTTAGCCGCATTCAAGGTTTTAAGGATTTCAATGCCAAATTAAAAAATTGACAATTATCCTTTTCATCACTACGGGCAGCCATTTCTAGCGTGGTTAGTTGAAAATTTAGAATCTAAGTAATATACTATTTCAGCAGACAAGTTAACCGTAAGTGAATTAACGTTCTTTTCAGTCCTTTTTCAATTTAACTGCATGAATGGGACTAATTTCAATACAGTTTGAATGCGCAATGTAAAAGAACTGAGTTGAGCTTTTAGAATTAGCATCCACATGTTCCAATTGAACTTCCGAAAAATATAGAAGATAATATAATAGCCAATCTTTCTTCTAATGCTAGTAATTGTGATTGGTTAATTTCTAGATTAACAGTATTGAATTAGCTAAGAAATAGACATCTTTAGAAGCAGAACTTGATCCAAATATAATATTCATTCTCATTGCAAGTTCACTCTAACCCTCCCCCTAATGGTCTAATCTATAATGTGTCCTGAGTTGTATATTTAGGATTAATTGTCCTCTGTTTCAATGAACCACTAGGCTAGATCAATTTGAAGAAAAGAATGATAGCCTATAAGGAACATTCATTGCATAGCCTATCCTGTAGGTTAAAAGGGTAAATATTTACCAAATCATATTATTGAGTTACAACCAAAGTGAATATACCATGTGATGCCTTTTTTGTGCTCTTTATGAATATAATAATCATTTTTGTTGGAAATTAATTTTAGCCCCCACCCCTATATATATCAATTAAGGGGTGAGCAATGTTTGACTATTAAAGTTGTTGGTTCTATATGCTCTAAGCAACAAATATTGTCATTTACCTTTATATAGAAAGTACTATAAAGTTAAACAAAAGACAATAGGATATTGTGTTTCCTTAAACATGGAGAATGATATAGTTTTCTGTATGACTTTTAAAACATTAAATTATTATAGAGAAGTATGAATAAAGTTATACAGAAGACTTTTTGGTTTTCTTATTTCATATAGGCTATGATCCACTAAAATGCCATACAGAAAAAATTGTATCAGCCTACCCTACTTATGCATAGGCTAGAGAAAATAACAAAGTTAAACAGATGGACTTTTACAGCCTATGCCGACCTGATTTCATTTATACGACAGTCTAAATAGAGAAACACAGATGAATTTATAACATATCACCCAACTACAAAGCATAATGAAAAAAGTCATACATATGTCTTTTTATGTCTCCTGCTATTATAGAACAAACATAAATAAAGTCATACAGATGACTTTTTATGTATCCTGCTATTATAGAGCAAACATAAATAAAGTCATACAGATGGCTTTTTATACCTCATGCTATTATAGAGCAAACATGAATGAAGTCCTACATATGACTTTTTATGCCTTTCTTTTATAGAGCAAACTTCAATAAAGTCATACAGATGACTTTTTATACCTCCTGCTAGTACATAGAGAAAACAACAAAAAGTCATACAGATGGCTTTTTATAGCCTATGCCTACAGGATTTTGTATATAGAGCAGCCTAAATAAAGTCATACAGATGACTTTTTAATAGGCTATATCATTCTACTATAAAGCATAATGAATAAAGTCATACAGATGACTTTTTATGTCTCCTGCTATTATAGAGCAAACATAAATAAGGCCCGTTTTTTAGCACTGAGATCTTACATCTTTCTGTAAAGATTATCGTTTTTTCAACTCATCTTTGTTCTAAGATCTTACAGCTCGCTGATGTTAGCAAAATACGTGAAAGACGCCATCTTTCTGCCATATAGAACAATGATGAAAGAACTTTGATGATCTACTCATCAGTTTTCAGACCGCTGATCAGAGCAGAATGATGAAAGACGTTTGCACAAAAACAACCAAAGATGTAAGATCTTTGTTCAAAGATTTCACTTTTAAGCGTTTTCTGACAAAAGATGTAAAATATTAGCACATTGATGAGTGAAAAAACAGGCCTATAGTCATACAGATGGCTTTTTATAGCCTAGGTCTACAGGATTTCATATACAGAGCAGCCTAAACAAAGTCATACACATGACTTTTTATGTCTCCTGCTATTATAGAGTGAACATAAATAAAGTCATACAGATGGCTTTTTATAGCATATGCCTACATGATTTCATTTATAGAATAGCCTAAATAAAGTCATACAGATGACTTTTTATGTCTCCTGCTATTGTAGAGCAAACATGAATGAAGTCCTACATATGACTTTTTATACCTCATACTATTATAGAGCAAACATGAATTAAGTCTTACAGATGACTTTTTATACCTCATATTAGTATAGAGCAAACATGAATAAATTCTTACAAATGACTTGTTGTTTTCTCTATGTATCAGTGTGGTAATATAATTTCTTCTGTATGACATTTTAGTGGATCTTATTACCTTAAATACCTTAAATCGCACTTGCTAGCGATAGGACGAATCCTGTGTCCGCCAGCTTCAGTGATGATAGTTAATCATCATTTGTGGCGTCCCCAATGGTGCCCCACGGTTTGTTGAGCCACTCTCTCTTCACTGATGACTTAAACGCATCCACGCTGGTAGAGGTTACTGTTTTTTCACTAAGGGAGTTCCACAAGCTGACAACTCTATTTGAGAAGAACTTGTTCCTTAGTCTGGTGTTGGCTCGTTTTCGGAATTGCTTTTGAGAATGACCACAAGTTCTGTTTGAATTGTCCGGTTGAAAAAGGCCAGGAATGGTATACTCAGCATTTAGAAGCTTGTATGCTGTTATCACATTACCTCGTTTGCGACGATATGTTAGAGATAGTATACTAAGGTTACGAAGATTGGATGGACAAGGGACATCATAGAAGTCTTTAACACATTTCGTTGTCCTCCTCTGGACTGATTCTAAAGCTACTTGGTCTGTCTTATTGATTGGGTATGCGATACCCATTCCAAACTCTAGCCTTGGTCAAACTAGACTCTTGTATAGCATGGTCATAACAGTTGGAGATCTGCTAGTGAACTTTCTCTTGATTAAGCCAAGAGTCTGATTAACCTTTACAATAGTCACTTGTGCATGAATATGAAATTTCAATTCGTCGTCTACCAAGACACCAAGATATCTCTCCGTGTGGCTACTGAAAATGGCATTTCAGGACCCATCCCTACAACCCAAACGGTACTGAGTGTGTGGGTTTTTCTTCCCAAGGTGGAGAGTCTTGCATTTCGATGCGTCGAATTCAGGCCTCCAAATATTAGTCCAGTGAGTGAATGTATCGAGGTCCAGTTGGATCGACTTAATATTCTCTGCTGTGTCTGCACGACCGATAAGTTTCGAGTCATCAGCGTAGAGGCTTACTTTGTTATTTAGGATCTTTGGCACGTCATTTATATATATATTAAATAAAGTCGGACCCGAAACTGTGCCCTGGGGGACACCACTTCCAACAGTGGCCACCTCGGTGAAAAACGTCCTTCCATCCTCGCCAAATACTTTAACTATCTGTTTCCTATCTGTTAAGAACTGCATCAACCCCCCCACCACTCACCCCAATCGCTTGGAGCTTGATTCGAAGTCTTTTATGGCAGACTTTGTCAAACGCCTTTGCCAAATCGAGTAGTATAATATCGACTGGGAACCCCTGGTCTAGAAGATCGGTGATATAATTATAAGAATCAATCAAGTTTGTTTCAACCGACCGACCAGACCTAAAGCCATGCTGACATGATGAGAATAGTTTATTGGTTGTCAAGTGTTTCAGGATTGCAGTGTTAACAATTGCTTCTAGTAGCTTCCCGACTGCAGAGGTGACACTGATTGGCTGGTAATTGCTTGCGTCCTCTTTGCTGCCACCCTTATGTAAGGGGGTTATGTGGGCCATGCGCCAATCCTGCGAGATACACTTTTCATCAAGGGATTTCTGAAAAAGGTAAGTGAGTGGGCCTGATAGTTCAACATGCAATTCTTTAAGAAGCCTTGGGTGTACACTATCAGGTCCCACCGAATTATTTGGATTCAATTTTTTCGGCGTGCCGCCACAACGCCCCTATTGCCGGGACGCGGAGGCATCGGGGTTATGAGGGTTTGGATAGGGGGGGGGTCTGGACGAGGGGCATTATCAGGTGGAGTAAAAACAGATGTAAACTGCCTATTTACGGCATAGGGAATTTCTATTGGGTCATCTATTATACGGTCATTATCTTTAAGTGGCGTAACAGAGTGTCTACCAGGTTTACGGGCTGAGGCATAATTCCAAAAAGCGTTTTGGATTTAACTTGCTTGCTGCTGCTACAGCCTCCTCATGCTGTTCAAATAACTTTCTGGATAGATTTCTGACTTGATTTCGTGTCTTGGTATATTTTGTGTAGTGGTTCTTATTGTGTATATTCTGTTTATATAGTCTCCAATACCTTTTCTTCTTATTTCTTGCTCTCTTCAATTCTTTGGTCATAAATGGTAGCGTTTTGGTTTTACGAGCCCATCTTACTGTAGTATTTTTCTCTGAGACCTCTAGCAGTATTTTCTTCATCATATTCCACGATTTATCAACATCATTCTCAGTGATAAAGGACCAATCGTGCCCCGCCAACTCTTGCTTCATCAGACGGTAATCTCTGTACACATGTTTGGTAAAAACTGATTTTTCTGGATACAGTCTAAGGGAGCATCGTATGGCAGCGTGATCGCTTGCACCAAAGGGCGGTAGTGGGGCCACGTTTAAGAGCGCTTCATGGTCGTTTACAATTACGAGGTCCAGCAATGTTATAGATGTTATATTAAATAAGAAAACCAAAATGTCTTTTGTAAAACTTTATTAATACTTCTTAACAATAATTTGATGTTTAAAAAGTCATACAGAAGACTTTATATCATTCTCCATCATTTCTCTAGAAATAGAAACGTATAATTACAAACATACAAGGCATAAAAAGTCATTTGTAAAGCATAGCATATATTAAATATGTAACCTAACCTAACCTAGGTACCTTTTTCTCCTCTTAAGCCCCAATAAACAACAGTTTAAATATTGTCAACACATTGGAAACCATGCTAAGCATTCATTACTGTATAGCAGTGTCTTGAATTAACCCATACAAAATGGGTTTTCTGTTGTATCTCCAGTTTGACATATATAAAAGAGTGCATTTAACATAAAAATACCAAGTTATCTGTAGGACTTGTTCATGTTTGCTATATAATAGTACAAGGTATAAAATGTCATCTGCATTACTTAATTCATGTTTTCTCTATAATAGTGTAAGATATAAAAAGTCATCTGTATGACTTTATTCATGTTTTCTCAATAATAGTGAGATAGGTATATAAAAAGTCATCTGTATGGCTTTATTTTTGCTGGCTCTATAATAGCATGAGGTATAAAAAGTAATTTGTATAACTTTATTTATGTTTGCTCTATAAAAGAATGAGGCATAAAATTTTATCTGTATGACTTTTTTATCATTCTACATAATAGGAGAAAGCAAGATATTGTCTTCTGTTGGACTTTATACTGCATTCTATATAAGAGTAAATGACAATTTTCTATTGCTCATATATAAAGAAATTTATACCCCCATAAAACCCCCAATTAAGGGTATATTTTTGCACATTAGGAGGGTGGGGGGGGGAGTTTAAACTTACCTCTCATTTACATCAGAAATAAAATTACCCCCACCCCCCTAATGTGCAAATATATACCCTGAATTGGTTTATATAGGGGTGGGGGCTAAAATTCATTTCTGACCAAAATGATTATTATATTCATAGAGCATAAAAAAGGGCATTGAGTGGTATATTCACTTTAGTTGTAACTCAATAATATGATTTGATAAATATTTACCAGTAAAAGACCTCTTTTTGGGAAAGACCACTTTTCTTTGGCATTATGGAAAAATAGCAATGGGTTTTTGGACCACCTCTATTTTACTACAGCATGATGCAATATGAGGGCAGTAACAAGAACTCTCCCTTCTTAATCCAATTTTCACCAATAATTTGTCAGTATAAATTAAAAATATGGTCTCAGTTTTGACAAGCAATTGAAAAGAAAAAATAATATTCAATGTTTGTGATTTATAGAATAAATATCAAGCAATACAAGTTAATTTTTAGAATCAGAAGAAAGTCAGCTTTCTGTTATTATGCAAATAAAACTGAAACACTAAAGCAGTGTTCACAAGTGTGTTTAGCTAGAATCCCATGTCTAGCCAGAATCAAATGTCTAGGAAACAACTGTTCACAAGTGAAATTTGGTGCTTAGCTAAATCTACAAATTGTCATATCTAGCCAATCAAGATGGCTTATATCAGCAAAACTTTCAAAATTGTAATCCCTATTTTTACTGTCACAAGATCATGGATGAGATAAGCAAAACAATTGCCTTAGTTTGCTTCACTACTATGTCTGGTGTTGCATATCTGCCTAAAATGAAAAAAACAATTAATGGGAAAACAAAAATTAAATATCAGTTTAAAAATGTAAACATAAATGATGAAAATAGTGGAACTTGACACATTCTGATTGGCTGTAACTAAAAATCCTAGACATTGAGTTCTAGAGTCTAGAATGCAATGTCTAGCCAAGCACTTTGTCTAGCATGTCTGGCTAAGCACCAAATTTGATGGCAAATTTTTACCAAATCATATTATTGACTTATGAGTAAAGTGAATATACCACTTGATGCCTTTTTTATGCTCTTTCCAAATATAATAATCATTTTTTTTTTCAGAAATTAATTTTATCCCCGCCCCTATGTACCAATTCAGGGTATATATTTGCACATTAGGTGGGGTGGGGGCAAATTTTATTTCTGATCTAAATGGGAGGTAAGTTCAAACTTTACCCCAACCCCCCTAATGTGCAAATATGTACCCTGACTTGGTATATAGGGGTGGGGGTAAAATTCATTTCCAAAAAAAATGATTATTATAAATAGAAAGAGCATAAAAAAGGCATCAAGTGGTATATTCACTTTATTTGTAAGTCAATAATATGATTTGATAAAAAATTTACCAATTTTACTTGTGAATGGTTAGTGCCTAGACAATGAATTCTGGCTAGACACATGTCTAGACATTGGATTCTAGCTAGACACACTTGTAAACACTGCTTAAAAGGAAATATACATCAAAATAGGATAATTGGTATTTCCAAAAAGAAGTCCTTGTAGGTCAGTCAATAAACTAATAATTTCAAGTGTCTGATCTTAAACACTTTTAATAATGACCAAATTGATGTATAGCTTAGATTCTTAGCTTTTTTATGATATATAGAATTCTTCCCAATTTCTCTTTGGTAACAAGATGTGAAGGTTTTAGTTTTATGTAATTTTGCTCAATTGGATACTGGTTTTTTACCCTATAAAATTAAAAGTACCTGTTTGACCATTATGGGGTAAGTCTTCCAGTTTTCAACATAATTTAGCTAGGATGAAAGGGAATAACCTACCTCATTTGGGCAAAAATTTACATTTGTGGCCTATGATAAAGAGACATGTTAAGAAAACAATTCTTACTTTTAAATCTGTATAATGATCCTAGTTAACATATTATCAAAGGAAGAACCTTTATCCTCAAGTCTTTCCTCTTTTTTCCTTCTTTTTCCAACTTAAAAGAAAAAAATTATGATTTTTTCCATGCTTCAAGAAAATCTGTAAATCTTTTGAAATTGTTGCTACAAGTGTGTTTTTACAGATGACATTGAATCCTGTTATTAAGTTCTTTTTTTTAAACAAGATTTTAAAATACATTAAAGAATATCTTAGAACCTATATACTAACAGAATATATACCTTCACCCTCCTAGTGTGCAAATGTGTATGTAAAATTAAATTTTGAGTCTAAACATATTCTTCATTTGAATTACAGATGAATTTTATCCCCACCCCCATGATGTGAAAATATATACCCTGATTTGGATATATATAGGGGTTAAGGTAAAGTTCATTTGGTTATATTTAGATTCAGAATGCAATTCTGGGTTTATATATTCACATTAGGTAGGTGGGGTATATATTCTGTTAGTATATAGGTTCTAAGATATTCTTCAATGTATTTTAGAAGCAAATTTAAAAATTTTGTATTAAAATATGGAACTTAATAACATGTTTCAATGTCATCTATAAAAATAAACTTATAGCAACAATTTCAAAAGATTTACACATTGCATTGAGAGCATGCAAAAATAAACTTTTTTTCTTTTAAGCTGGAAAAAGAAGGGAAAAAGAGGAAAGATTTGAGGATAAAGGTTCTCCCCTTGGATTTTAACTAGGGTCATTATACATATTTTAAAGAAAGAATTATTTTCTTAACACGTCTCTATCATAGGTCACAATTGTAAATTTTTACCCTCACTTGATGCATATGTTTATGCTTTTTCTTTATTCAATAATTGGTTGTTGGGGAAACTACATTTTAGACCCCTTAAAGGGCTCAAACAGTCCATAAAAACCAAAAGGATATTCTAATTTAGCTACTTTTGGCTGTCTTGGAAAGGGGTTAGGTTAAGAAAATGAAACCTCCAGGGATGGGTCTACAGAGTGTAGTATGTACTGGGAAGGTATTTTGAAGTACCTACCTTCACTCCTTCTCCCTCTAGAGGTCCTGAAATTTGCCTACATGACAGGTCTATACCTATTGAAATTTTGACAAAACAACATTTTACCTTTATTTTTCAGTTATAAGTTCCTTTTTCTCTGGCTTAGTTCTGAAAATGCAATTCCTGTTATTTGAGTAGAATTTAAGGTAAATTTTTTGCTGATCATATTATTGACTTACAAATAAAGTAAACATACCAATTGATGCCTTTTTATGCTCTTTCCAAATATAATAGTCATTTTTGTTAGAAATGAATTACTCCTGCTCCTATATATACCATTTCAGGATATATATTTGCACATTAAGGGGGGTGGGGGTAAATTTTATTTCTGATTTAAATGTGAGGTAAGTTTACACTTTACCCCCACCCCCCCCCCCCCTCTAAAGTGCAAATATATACCCTGAATTAGTATATATGTGGTGGGGGTAAAACTCATTTCTGACAAAAAAAAAATTATTATACTTGGAAAGAGCATAAAAAAGGTATCAAGTGGTATGTTTACTTAATTTGTAAGTTTAAAAAAGAAGTTTCCAAAAATTTATAGCAGAGTATATGAACTACCAATAAGTCCTTTCACCCCTTTGATACTCCAAAAGATGTCATCAGATATTTAGAAATCCATTGTCCTCAACTATAATCCAGTCTTCTTATCAGTGAAAACAAACCAATCATCCAAGTCAAACTTCTAAATTCTGCTGATGGGTTGTGGGAAGTGTGGGTACTTGAGTCACCTTTCCCTGGCAATTTAAGACCTACAGTCCAGCCATTACCAATATGGCTCTTCATGCTCACTCCTGCTCTCTTCTGCATTCTCCAGAACAAATGACAAATAGCCTTCATCTTTTTAATGACATCATTATCCAATAATAAACACTAATCAATTAGCCTCTTCTTTAAAATGTCAATAGATGCCTTAAAAATCTTTCTATCTATGTGCCAAGACAGGTTCGAATTCAGGATTGCAGTGTAGGTATAAGAAATATTAGCCATAAGGCAAAGACGTTTAAGGGAAATAGTCTTCACACGCAGTGGCTGACAATAAAATAAAATATGCTGTATCATTTCATCCGTTGCAAAACAGACCCGGCATAGAGGGGAGTGATGTAGCTTTCAATTAAATATCATACTATTGTGAACGGCACCTGATTTCAGACGGTAATATAGCACTGTGTGTAATCTAGAATGAAAAGGAGATAAAGGCAATTTACTGTGTTTAACATTAGATCTTTGCCTAGTAATATCACATGAATTGAGGTCATAGAGAGGGCTTGGGTTTAACAAAGAAGCCTTGGCTGCCAGTAAATCCACAGTGTCATTATATTTGATACCTTTATGGCTTGGAACATGTCTACCTTCATATTTAGAAATCCATTGTCCTCAACTATAATCCAGTCTTCTTATCAGTTAAAGCAAACCAATCATCCCAATTAAACTTTTAGATTCTGCTGATGGGTTGCGGGAAGTGCGGGTACTTAAGTCACCTTTCCCCAGTAATTTAAGACCTACAGGCCGGTTGGTACCAACACGGCTCTTTATGCTCAATCCCGATCTCTTTTACACTCTCCAGAACTAATGACGAATAGCCTTCTTCTTTTTAATGACATCATTATGCAATAATAAAGACTAATCAATTAGACTCTTTTCTAAGATTTCAATAGATGCCTTAAAAATCTTTTTATCTATGTGCCAAGACAGGTTCGAATTCAGGGTTGAAATGTAGGTATAAGAAATATTTGCCATAAAGCAAAGAAGTTTAAGGGAAATAGTTTCCACACTCAGTGGCTGACAATCAACTAAAATATGCTGGATTATTTCATCCGTTGCAAAGCAGACCCGGCATAGAAGGTATTGATGTAGCTTCCAGTTAAATAACAAACTACTGAGACAAAGGGTACCTGATTTTAGATGGTAATATAGCACTCTATGTAATATGGTATGCAAAGGATATAAAGGCAATTTACTGTGTTTAACATTATATCTTTGCCTAATAATATCACGTGAGTTGAAGTCGGAGAGAGGATCTGGATTTAACAAACAAGCCTTGGCTGTCAGTAAATCAGCAGTATCATTATATTTGATATCTTTATGGCATAGAACATGTTGGAAATAAATCTGGTTGCCTTTAGACTGGAGGTTCAGAAGCTGTCTTCTAATGTTGAATAGGTCCTTATCATTGGCAACTCATATTAATTTTTTTGAGCAAAAGTATTGCCAATTTGGAGTCAGAAAGGCAAAGAATATTCTCCTCCACAATGCTATAATTTAAGAGAACATGTAGGGTCAAGCAAATAGCACATAATTCAGCTGACAAAATGGAAGGTCCCAAAGGGAGGGGTGAAAAAAGGCTAAGGTTCAGTGATGGAATACATACTCCTGAACAGATCCATCAGAATAGATTTTCCTGTGATTAGGGTACAACTTCGAAATCTGTTCAGCCAGAATAGTCTGAATCTCATGATTGGGAATTTGGTTTTTATTTATTGGAATAAGTTCCGCTTGACAAATAGGTGGGCTCATTTCCCACGGTGGAGTGTCAGTAAATGGGTGCGCATGGGGGAAATACTGACTCCAATCGAAACTGATTCCAAGACGAATGGCCATTGGTGCAAGCTGCCTTCAATGCAAAGGTATGATTATACACAAAATGCTTACTTCCATAAGCTTGAAGTTGCTAGACATATTTCTTCCTTTGACTGGATGCCCTTTCACTTAGGGAAACCAAACCAGAAAGCTGTTTTAATTTAGACAGAGAAGTATGCCTGTGCAAAGCCAGAGCAATTCAAATAGCAGAATTTTGTAATGATTCCAGTGTTTTAAATGCAGATGATGAACGAATTGAGAAGAATTGGATACCATGTTTTAGATTAGATCTGATCAATCTCAACAGCAGCAATATTTTAAGAAATTTAAAATAAATTTCTGTGAATTATTATCTCAATTAATCAGTAGTTGTACCAAACCAATCGGGCTCAAATCCTCCACAGGGCCATACTGTGGTGTTTCTTTTGATCCTGAAACTTTCCCTACAGTAGAGTGCAGACGGTTTGTTATCATTGTAATATCCTTTCTTGTTTTTGTTTAAAGCTTATTCCAATAGGCAATGCTTAGAAATCCTCCAAAAAAAAGTCCCCTTAGACTCCATCCCAAAGACCAGTGAAAGTGATACCCATCCTGGCTGGTCAAAATCACTATCAGAAAGCTCACATGATAACTCCAATTCTGAGAGTCGGCCGCTGATCGGTGTAGGGGCCAATGTCACTATAAATGATGATAATGGGTTTCAAGAGGTCCTTTCTAGAAGCTCTAAAAAAGGGAAAAAAATCTCCCCAATCAAAAGCATTTCCCCTCTCCCTGCCCAATATCCTCCCTCCCAAAACTTAGGAATTTACCTTAAAATTTCTCATATTACCCCCTTTGAAATAAAAAAGATTACTGCAATAAGAGTTGCAATTTTCAAATTGCTAAAATCAATGTTCTATCTTAATATTCACTGTGATGGATCTCTGCTAATAGCTGTCCAAGATCAGAAATCAGCAGACACAATAATTAATCTAAAATCCCTTCTGAATACCCCAATTAATGCATCTAAATGGAACCCAAAACAATCCCCAACAAAAATAGTAGTTTATAATGTTCTCCCAGAAATACCCATTCAGGAGTTAAAAGAAGGGCTCTCAGATAGGGCTGTAAACACAATCCCAGTTGAAAATGTTGCCCAACTTGGTAAACCTAACTCTAATGGCCTAAAAAACAAGTAGATCCTTCTTATTTACACTGAAGGAAAAAATTAACATCCCAGAAAATTTATTCCTATTTGGGCAAATCAAACCACACAAGGAATACAAACCAAAGCCTATCCATCGTCAGAAGTGTTTCAAACTGGGACACACAACAAACAAATGCAATGAAATTCTTCTGGAGTGTAGCAATTCTAAAGCATTCAAACCTAAAAGAGTTGACAACTTGCAACAACACTCAGCCTACATGTATCAATTGCAAAGGCCCACGTGAATCTACCAATAAATCACTGCCCTGCATATAAGAAAAGAGCACTAACACTCCAAATAGCAACAGAGAAGGCCATTCCATACCCCTTTGCAGCAATGGAAGCAAATGCTGCCCAACAATACCAAATAAAGCCCGTAATGAAACAACCAAAACCCCTCAAGTCAAACGCCCTCAATGCATCAAGTACCCCATATACAACCCCATCTTCTACGCCCTCTACGTAAAATCTCTATCAGAAGTAATAACAACTTAAACCCGCCCCCCGGCGTGTTGATTATAAGTCCGCGTGGCCCCCCCCCCCCCTCCCAAGAAGAAACAAACCAGAAACACAACTAGGAACTCTTTCCTCAACCGACGAACGGGATCCATAACCAAATATGCAATCCCCAAATATTTACTTTTTTAATCTGGTCTATAATGCACTTCAGGCCATGAGCATACATCAATTAAAGAAACCAAAAATAATTTCAGAATCGGCAAAAATCTACATCCCTGATGATATGCTCATTCAAGCAAAAACAGATCTTGCTTTACTTTTAACAAAGCTGAACATTGATACACAGTCATACGAAAAATAAAGCAACAACACAACACATATCAATACTCCAGTGGAACGTAAGATCACTCACAGAAAATAAGCTAAATGAACTAATATCTTTTATGAATAATAATTCCATTAATATTGCTTGCCTCCAGGAAACTCATTTAACCCAAAATCAACAAACTAAATCTCTGGGATATACTATCCTGAGAAAGGATAAATCATCAGAGAGAAAAGGAGGTGGAGTAGCTTTATTAGTTAAAAATAATATAAAATTCTGTGGCATCAATTTTCCATATTTTGCAAATGATGTTGATGCAATTGGTATCAGTGTTTGGCTGAATAATACAAAAACCTACATAATAAGCTTTTATAACCCTAATGGTCAAACTAAAGATGCCATGGATTTCTTTAATTTTATAAATAATTCTAATATGTTAAAAAATATCATTATTTGTGAAGATTTCAATGCCCACAGTCTTTTGTGGGGGAATAAACCAGCAAATAAAGCTGGTAAATTGATTGAGCATATGAATTCAAATAATACTGAATTAGCTGTTGCTACCCCTCCAAACCTGAAAACATATTTCAACCCCAAAATTGGCAGATTCTCCACAATTGACCTACAAATTGTGTCATTAAACATTTTGAATAAAATTTATATAAATAAAATTGATAGTCTATGTACTGACCACTTTGCTATAGTTTGCTCCCTAAATGAACCTGCTGAAACTCTATCACATACCTCCAAATATATCAACACTAAAGCAAATTGGTATATGTTCCAAAATAAGCTAAATGATGAAATTACAAGTTTCACCCAAAATTCATGCATTTCAAACACAACAGTTGACACACATGCTGAAGTCTTGACATCTTTACTAATAAATACAGCTAATCATGCTATCCCCAGGACAACACCCTAGAAAACCTTCCCTAAACACATTCCTAAAGCATGGTGGACAAACGAGTGCCAAAATAAATGGAGAACAAAAAAGGCAGCTAGGAGAGCATTCATAAAAAAAACATCACCTACTACATATTTAAAAAAATTACAAGCAGAATATAATCTAAAAAGGACTATAATAGATGCTAAACATAAGTACTGGAATAATTTTGCAAATAATCTCTCCAAAGAGACACATGAGCCAATTACACATAAATTAACAAGCCACGTCTGTGGGAAAAAGACTTCCCCAACCCACTCCTGTATAAGCTTATTCATAATAATACCCATTATGACTATGATAAGGAAGTAGCTAAGCTGTTTGCAACCCAATTTGTTAATAAATGAACAACAAATAATTGAAGCAAAATATTCTCAACTCCCATAAACTAAAGTTACCAACAACGCCAAGGATCCGAGTATATAACTAGTCCATTTTCAATCCAGGAAATGAATAATGCAATACATCATATTAGGACCAAAACTAGGGGCAGCTATGACAATATACACCCTACATGGATAAAGAATCTCACCCCTTCATACAAACAGGAACTGCTAAATTGTTATAATCACGCTTGGGCATCTTCTGTGTTCCCCAATATATGGAAATGTTCGTCCCTCCTACTAATCCTAAAGAAAAATAAACCCGAAGATAACCCTGAGTCCTATAGGCCCATAATGATTACTCCTGTGATGGGGAAAATAATTGAGAAAATGATCTATTACAGACTCCTCTGGTTTGTTGAAAAAATAATATGATCCCTCACACTCAAACTGGATTCATGAAACACCACTCCTCAACAGATGCTTTCATTTTGCTAACAAATGCAATAAATGAATCATTCTCAAAAAATAATGTTCTAGTTGCAGCTTTCCTAGATTTTGAAGGGGCTTATGACAATGTGAACCACCAAATCCTTTTAAACAAACTTGCAAACCTTGGACTACCCCCCAAGTATCTTAGTAGATCTAGTATCTTATAAAATCCTTGATAGAAGTGCGAAGTTTCATTGTTTGTGTTGGTTCAGCCTCTTCACCCCAAAAGACAATAACCAAAGGCCTACCTCAGGGAGCAGTCCTCAGTTGCCTCCTGTTTGCCCTATATCTTTGGGACATGAACCTCCCCCACACGAATCTACAATATGTTGAAGATCTGGTGCTATGGTCATCTGGCAACACCTTTGAGATAGCACAGTCAAATCTGCAAAAGTCACTTTTCCAATTTGAAAAATTCTCTCAACATAGAGATTTACCCATTGCACCTACCAAGGCAAAAATAATCCAATTTCACCAAAAGCAAAACCATGTTAATGCAAAACTAACTTTAAATGAAAAAACTATTCCAGAAGATAATCATAATAATTACCTAGGTCTCATGCTTGACCAAAAACTTAATTTCCACCTCCACATTTCCAACACAATAAAAAAATGCTATAGAAAAACAAATATACTAAAAAGACTTCTTTCCACGCCCTGAGGCCGTAAGGAGAAAACCTTACTCCAGTTTTATAAATCACATATAAGACCCCATATTGACGGGCTCATCATCTATGGTGCATATGCAAAGACCCAGATGCAAAAAATTGAAACAACACAAAATGATATAATACGTCTCATATTTGGTCTTAGGAAACCCAGAAGCACCAAGTTTCTGCTTATGGAGAGTGGATTAACAACAATAAGGGAGAGATGTAGCTTTCTCTTAACAAAACATCTTACAAAAATTGAATCAAATAGCTCACACACCCTACATAATTGGTTAAGAAATCCAGCCATGTATAGAGGCATTGCAGATGAGTATGCCAATATTCAGAAGAAGTTTCCCGTACCAGCAAAGTCTTGCACCTACTTTCCCCCAATCCCCACCATGGAATTGGTCAATTCCCATAATAAATACTGATTTCTCAAAGTGGAATAAAGATTTAACCCCCATTGCTTTTGTCCAGAAAAAATTTGCTGAACTTAATACAATTACCTATAAAAATCTCTTCCAAATATTTGTTGATGGGTCAAAAATGAATGAGAAGGTAGCAAGTGGTGCTTTCCTTCCTCATCTGAAAATTGCAATGGGCGAGAGATTATATAATAATTTATCTATAATGTCTGCTGAGTTAAATGCCATAATCATGGCATTAGAACACCTTAAGGAAAACCAACCTTTGATTGCAAATTCAAATAATATTATTGTATATTCCGACTCTTTATCAAGCCTTGAGTTGCTGGCCTCAGCTCCTCTTTATAAGTTGGACATTGACCCTTATCATTGTCTCAGTATTATAGATAATATTGCTTCAAGTGGCATAAGAACTAATTTTCAGTATATTCCTAGCCACTCTGGCATAAGTGGTAATCATCAGGTTGATGAAATAGCAAAAAATGCTATAAATATTGACCAGCCAAGTCGGAGACCAATCCCGATTAGAGATATTTACCAATGGAGACTATCGGATATTAATTTTAATAAGAATAATCCTATCCTTTCCCCCTTTCCCAATAAGTATTTTTCTAAAATTTATCATAGAATTCGTTCTGGAACAAATGGACTAAATTTTCTTGCATTCTCGTATAAGTTTTCTAATTCAAGTGGTTCAATTCCCCTGTCCCCACTTTGCAGGCAGTGTAATATGAATAATGAAACAAATGACCATTGCTTAATTGAATGAAATAGTCTGACGTCTACACAACATACCTTGCTTTGTAAACTGTTAAATTGCTTCTAAAACCACAAAATCTCACTATCAGCCAAGAGCCTAGCCAACTATACCTGCACACAGAGCATAGAAATCGACATCTATCATCTCATAATTGAACTCCTAGAGTCGAAAGATCTACTGAAAGATATCTGAAAATATTTAATAATTATAAGGCAATTAAGCCAATGGCTCTGTAACACATAGAGTGAAGCAAAAGGAAAAGGGCTAAATAGTATTACTGAAAAGCCCGGCTGCTGTTAAACAAAAGAAGAAAATTTATAAAAATCCTAGATTTCTTTAGGGTGGCATCCCCATTTACTTCCAGCCAGTCTCTTTAGAACACAAAGTCTCTGAATGATCATGGATTTCAAAGAATTAATATGTGCATGCAATAACATTTTAGAATCTAACCATAGGCCGAGTAGCTTCACTGAGTTGCAATATAGAATTTAAGTAGAGAAAATTTTTTGAAGATTATCGGGAGGATCTCTTGAGCAATTTGCAAATATAATGGCTTTGGTTTTACTAATTGAAATTGAAAGCCAAAAGCTGAAGAAAATCTCTGAACTAATCTTATATCCTGTTGAATAAGACTTTGGAGAATTTCTATATCCTTTCCCGACTTCCAAATAATCAAATCATCTGCATAAAGGCTAAACAAAGAGTGAGATAATTGGAATTCTGAAACCACAGTATAAAGATATAGCAGTAAGTTTACTGCAGATAATTTCTAGCTCTTCATTCTTGGTGCAAACAAACAGCTCCTCCCACTTATTTTTGCATTTGTGCATACAAACAGCTCCTCTCATTTGATCTGCCATCAAAAGTCCAATTACCCTGGAACATGTATTTTGGCAGAAACTTTCTCAAAATGCTTTTGAAACCAACTTGAGACTGAAACGTACTTTTAATTCCTAAAAAAAATCTAATAATAACATTGCACTACTAATTACCGATTTTCATATATGTATTGGAATAAATTAATATAAAATTAGTTTCTTCAAAATTTAGTGTTCCAATGTTGAAGCCAAGTTTTGCATTCAAGAGAAATCTGACTCGTCTACCCATGAAAAGATCTAATGTTGCTTATGTTTGTACGTTCTCTGAAGCACTTGCACCTTGGTCCAGGTTTTTATAATGGGTGAGATAGGGAAAGATCATACTGCCTATAATTTATATACTGTGTCTGAAACATGCAAATTGAACAGAAGGGGACTCAAAATTGCTCCTTAAGGAAGGCCTCTTGTAATGGGGTTCGTCTTTTCCCTTTAGTCATTGGCTGGGAAATAAAAACTTCTTTAACTTAAAAAGAACTTCATGAATCTTATGAAAGATCACGAGATATCAATGTTAATGAAAAGACCCATCAATTTATCATAGACTACATTTCCATGAACATCTGACCAGTCAAACTATGTCAAAATCAGTCAAAACATATAGACTAAACCTACTTTAGTCTATAGATCTATCCTCAAAAGTTTCATTTTTCCTAACCTAACCCCTTCCCAAGATACCAACAATTAGCCTAAATCAGTAGCATTTTACCTTAAATCATGTTAAAAACTACAAATTTACCAATTTGGGTGAGTAGGGGTAAAGCAAGTTTGCAAAACACAATATAAGGCTATATTTGAATTCAAAAGGAAAAATCTGAATTAAGTATGTTTATTTCTTAGCTATCACAATTACCAGTTAATCTAGAATTATAAGATGTGATTTAGCAAAAGGCATTCTAAAGATTTTGAGGTAGATTTTGGAAATCATAGTATCCTACTCTTCAGTGCATAACCCTTTAGGCTAGTCTAATATTCACATCAATAACATAGCAGTTTTTCCTGCTGTTCTGGGTAATTTTATTTTTTTACATAGAAATCAGGTACAAAAAAGAAATATGGACTCATCTATTATTTAAACCTCCTGTCAATGCTCTACATAAGCAAAAACAACCTGGAATTCAATTGTTAGTTCCTCCCAGTCTCCCTCCTAATGCCTAGGTATTGGATAAGTATTTACTTGATGCCATTAGTTAAATAGGGACAAGGTGAACACACTAGGCCCTTAAATGGTTTTTATGTTCTTTTTAAATTTAATAATCATTCCACTCAAAATTCAACTTGACCCTCCTTCTGATTGGATATAGGGCAATATGCCCAGCATATAGGCAGCAGCCTACCTTATCTCAGACAAATACTCAGCCAGTACCTAATCTTGAACAGATATCTTGATTTAAAAGTATCTTTCCTATACAAAAATGCATATATGTTTAGATAGTTGAGATTAGCTGATATCTAGAACAAGAGTAGTTGGGGGTTGAGAGTATCTTACCCTAGGTTTGCACAAAACTAAAAAGAGAAAAATGGTGATAAGACAAATATTATTACTCCATAATATGCAGTATGATAGGGTGTTTCTATCAATCAGATTATCATGTTGACTTCCATTACTATTTGTGTTTATAAATTGTTATAAACAATATTCAACATCTCCCCCTACTCCCCCCACAGTCTTCAGGGCAAGGGTTATAAGTTTTGCCCTGGGGGTATATAAGGTTTTTATTGAAATGTTTGTAATAGAAACTTGAAAAAGGGCTCATTTGATTGGAAATTCAAAGGGCTAGTGCCCTTTCTAATAGTCGAAAGTGATTTGAGGGCAACTAACCCCGCTCTCACGCCCACCTTTCCCGCAAATACATCCAATCAAAATTTTTAGATAGCCATTTTATTAAACATAGTTGAAAGTCTTGGAAACTAGGTCTTTAAGGATGACAACCCCTCCTCCGCACAGCCCTCAGGGCAAGGGTTGTAAGTTATGCCCAGGGGGCATATAAGGTTTTTATAGAAAGCGATGTTGTAGAAAATTCAAGAAGGGCTCATTCAATTGGCAATTGAAAGGGCTAGTGCCCTTTTTAAGTCAAAAGTGATTGAAGGGCAACTAACCCCCCTCTCACGCCCATCGTTTTCCCAAACATATCAAATCAAAATTTTGAGATATTCATTTTGTTCAATGTAGTTGAAAGTTGTAGAAATCAGGTCTTTTAGGATGATAACCCCTCAGTGCAAGGGTTGTAAGTTATGCTCTGGGGGCATATAAAGTTTATGTAGAAAGTTGTTGTAGAAATTTCAAAAAGGGCTCTTTTGATTGGAAATTGAAATTACCCTTTTTAATAGTCGAAAGTGAGTGGGGAGTAATTAACCCCTCTCTCACGCCCACCATTTCCCCAAAAACGTTCATTGAAACTTTGGAGATAGCCATTTTGTTCAACGTAGTTGAAAATTCTGGAAATTATATATTTAAGGACGACAAAGTCCCCAGGTTAAAGGTCGTAAGTTATATCCTGCGGGCACATAAGGTTTTTATAGATAGATGCATTTGATTGAAAATTCAAAGGGCTAGTGCCCTTTTTAATAGTCAAAAGTGATTTGAGGGTAACTAACCCCCCTCTCACCCCACCATTCCTCCAAACACATCCAGTCAAAACTTTAAGATAGCCATTTTGTTCAAGGTAGTAGTAAGTTCTGGAAATTAGGTCTTTGAAGATGACACCCCCCCCCCCCCTCCCAGCCCTCAGGACAACGGTTGTAAGTTATGCCCTGGGGCATATAAGGTTTTTATTGAAAGTGTTGTTGTAGAAACTTCAAAAGGGCTCATTTGATTGGAAATTGAAAGGGCTAGTGCCTTTTTTAATAGTTGAAAGTGATTAGAGAGCAACTAACACCCCTCTCACGCCCACTATTTCCCCAAACATATCCAATCAAAATTTTGAGATAGCCATGTTGTTTAACGGAGATATATATATATATATATATATATATATATATATATATATATATATATATATATATATATATATATATATATATATATATATATATATATATATATATATATATATATATATATATATATATATATTGAAAGTTCTGGAAATTAGGTCTTTGAGGATGACAACCACCCTCACAGCCCTTAGGGTAAGAGCTTTAATTTATGCCCTGGGGGCATATATGGTGTTTATAGGAAGTGTAGTCATAGAAACTCAAAAAGGGCTCAATCGACTTGAAATCACAATGGTTGATGCCATTTCTATTAGTCGAAAGTGATTGGAAGGCTTGACATTTTTATAGTAAAGATCAATGTGGGTGAAATGTGTTGTTTTTTGTTGTTGTTGTTGTTTAGACCAGGGCACTTCATATCAAAGGAGTTGTCATAGGAACTTCAAAAAGGGTTCATTCAATTGAAAATAGAAAGGGCTGATGCCCTTTTTAATAGCGAAAGTGATTGTGAAAGTGATAAGAGGGCAACTAATTCTCCTCCCACGCCCACCCTACCATTTGCCCATTATGTTTAAAAACTAAATTTTCCATTAAGATTAAATCAAAATGCGCTGTGCTAATGCTAATTCCCAATAAAGCATCTCAGCAGTATCCCAAAAACAACTGAGGGTATTATGTTCATACTTTCGGGGCTACTTCTGCACTTAAAATTTAACCATATCAAAATAGCATAGGTGTATCCAAGCTATCAAAGTAAGTAAACAGATTTTTTCGCAAATGGTATCAAGTTTTCCATTTCAGGTCAACCTGAGGAGGTCCTAAACTAAATTAAACACTACTATTTGTGGCCAGAGTTTTAAAACACTGCATGTTGTTAAAAATTGCTGAAAATTTTTCTCCAGCGTACAAATAGCAGGTCAAACTATAAAGTCTTAAAAAAACGAAAAGATTTAAAGTATTATTGTCTTTTTCCCTGATAAGACTATGTCAATATAAAACGAACAGAAATTAATTAAAATAACTTTCCACAAAATAAGTTTTTCAAAGAAAAGCAAAGAACTCCATTAAACAAAAAATGGGCAAAAATAAAATCAAATAATATGCCAAGTGTGAATCTACCACAAATCAGCATCGTTAAATACATGAAACCCAAAATGAACAGAAATTACAAGAAATAACCAAGTCAAACTCAAAACAAGCAGAAATGAACTTAAGTTGGGCTCAAAACCCCTATGCCTTCCCAAGGCCAGAACATAATGTGCACTTAACTGAAAAAAATGCAAATGAATGTGCATTGTCAGTTTAATATACATATTCGGATATTTAGTAATAAAAATGTTAATATTATTTGATTTATTAAAGTTTTAAAAGTAAACATTTATGATGGGTTTGGGGAAATGGTGGCGTGAGAGGGAGGTTAATTGCCCTCCAATCACATTTAAGTATTAAAAAGTCCACTATTCCTTTTAATTTCCAATCAAATGAGCCCTTTTTGAAATTTCTATGACAACGCTTTCTATAAAAAACCTTATATGCCCCCAGGGCATAATTTACAACCCTTGCTTTGAGGGTTGGGGGGGGGTGTCATTAGCCCTTTCAATTTTCAATTGAATGAGCCCTTTTTGAAGTTTTTATGACAACGCTTTCTGTAAAAAGCCTTATATGCCCCAAGACCATAACTTACAGTCCTTGCCCTGAGGGCAGTGGGGGGGAGGTCTTCCTCAAGGACATCCGGACCTTTCAACTACGTCGAACAAAATGGCTATCTCAAAATTTTGATTGGATGTATTTGGGGAAATAATGGGTGTGAGAGGGGTCTTAGTTTTCCTCGAATCACTTTTGACTATTAAAAAGGGCACAACCCCTTCCAATTTCCAATTGAATGAACCCTTTTCAAAGTTTCTATGACAACTCTTTTGATACGAAGTGCCCTGGTTTAAACAAAAAAAATATACATTGTGCCAACATTGTTCTTTACTTAGGCAGCCCTATTGCACTGCCTATGAAATCTTATAATCCCTGAGGGCATAACTTACAAACACTGCCCTGAGTGCTGAATTTCAAGACCTTTCAAAGTTAGTTGCCCTCCAATCACTTTCGACTATTAAAAATGGCACTAGCCTTTTGAATATCTAATTGAATGAGCTTTTTTGAAGTTTTTACAATAAATGGCCTCTCCAAAATTCTATCAGATGCATTTTGAATACAAGGTGAGGGTGGGTATCCACCCTCCTATCACACCGAATTCCAAAAATGGCACTAAAACTTCTGATTAGCAATCCAACAAGCCCCCTCCTGAGTTAATACAATCACCCTTTCTATATAAACCTTATACACCCCAGGGCGTAACTTACAACCCTTGCCTTGAGGGCAGTATTTTGGTTGTCATCCTCATAATTTTGATTGGATGTGTTTGTGGAAACTATGGGTGTGGGAGGGGGATTAGTTGCCCCCCAAGGACTTTAGACTTAAAAAAGGCACTGGCCCTTTTAATTTCCATTTGAATGAGCCCTTTTCGAAGTTACTATGACAACTCCTTTAATACAAAGTGCCCTGGTCTAAAACGAAAAAAGTAAATAAATAATACACTGTGCCCACATCTCTCTTTACTTAGGCAGCGCTTTTGTGCTGCCTATGATTATTATTAATATCTGTTTTACTACTTATGAGAAACAGTACAGAAGCAAGAGACAATTGTAATGTACCTCTACTTCTTTTTAAGGTTCAGCAGTTTTATTATATACTTGTTGAACAGCAATGGTGAGGTTATCCCACCTTGATGCACACCTTCCTTAACATGGATAATTTCTAGTCAGATTAGGACCTGAAGGAAGAGAAATGAGGATAAAAGCCATGAGCATATGCTAAATATTGTACTACGACAATGAAATACAAGAGATTGTGCTGCAGTCATAGACTTCAAGCAAAATGTGGCCATGAATGCCATAACCAAAACCTTCATGCATCAAGCCATTCTTAGATTAGAAGAGTCACTCTTATCTACATTGACAAGCACGTTTACAATGATGTGTTCAATTTGTTCTCATCCTGAATACTTTTGAATCCTAACTGTTTGTCTTGAATAGTCAACCTTGGTACAATTTCCTAAAATAAGGGGTACAAACTGATTTGAAAATGTGACTGAAATTCTACTTTGTCTTCATTTAAAAATGAGTGTTCTTTCATATATTGCTCCAGGAATATTGCTCCATGGCCATAACCAGGGCTGTTTGAGAAAGGAAAGGCGGTCAAATCCCCAAGATCTCAATCTCCAAGCAGTCAAGAGAAATTTTTTTTTAGCTAATATTGAAATTCATACTGCATTTTTCTATTTCAGAATCAGTTGTGACTTCTTTGTTTTTATAAGAATAGAGCACTTGAATAGAAAATTACATGCTGTTAAATGTTTGACTTAATTTACATTTATGTATGAAAAACAGTTGCATGAGAGTTGAAAAGTGCTTTGTGCAGTTCTTTGCTTCCATTGCTCAGAATCATTGATATGACCAGTCACAATAATCTAGGTATATTCATCTAATTCTTTAAGAAAGAGACCACAAGACATTTTCTGTCTGGATGTCAGACTGTATTGATGTGTTTTGTATCAGTTTGTCATACAGGCACAGGTTGTTCATGATATACACAATAAACTTCTGAAAATCTACATTTTTGTATATTATTCCACACACCATAATCTTTTTTGTTTAAAGATAGAAATTAATATTAAAAGGTATAATACAGATGATGAATATTATGATAATTAATGTTAGGGCTTACTCAAATTTTATAATCCAGCAATAACTGGTGAAATAGAGAGCACCATTAAGTGGCAAATCTGATCAAGGTTTCCAGGGTTTAATCTCTGTCAATAGTAAAAAGTTGAGAATGTAAAATAACGGACAGTCAAACAATAATTATTATTCAGCAATATCTTCTAAGACTATACTCACTGTATATGATGTTTGACAAAAAACTAAATTAAAAACCAAAAAAGTGATTTTTTCAGCAAGTAAAAAAAAGCACATTTTTTGGCTAATACTAAGTTAACTACATGAACCAAAAAATTAACTCAATTCTTTGGTTGTGTGTAGTTAACTTCAAAAAGTTAATCTTTTTTCTTTTATTCTTGCTTTTTTGGAGTGCTCATGGCAGTTTAGAAGAAATATGCCAAAAACTTTGGTTTGTCTTTTCGTTTTTTCTTGTTGGAAATCATCCTTGTTTCTTTTCTTTGTTTTCTTGTGAAAGGTCTTATTCTACTTCACCAATTGTGAAATTGAATTGCTGGTGTCTATTCACATCTATCTTAACACTGCTTTTTAACAAAATATATTTTTCAGGTACTTTATATTTGGAGCTAGAAAAGTGGGCAGTTTCTGAAAGTTGACCAAAGTGCGGACTTGCCAGTTTGAAACTGGTGTAAAGGTATATTTTTAAATACATTTGTCCTCTTATTTCGATAAATTGCAAACCACTGAAAAAAGATTATAAAAAAGAATATCAAGATTTGGAAATTTACTAAAAACAACAAAATCCTGTATTCATGCATATTTTCTGTCATTTCAAAGCTCCCTAATTCTAGTTTTTTTACTTCAATAATTATGGGAACACTAGGGCCAGCAGAACTTTCAAGGTAGGGAAAGATTAGAATGCATCACTTAAAATATTTGTGCTTCATAGTTTTAACTTCTCTATTGCTTAAATATCCAGGTTTGTTCTTGTTCCCTTGGGTTTCAATCTGATGTCTTACTTAAACCCTCATTATCTACTCAAAGGTGTAAGACCCTTCCCTAAGATTGCTTCTAGAGACTCACTGAAAAAACTGGAAAATAGTGGCCTAAAAAATGTTTTTTTTTTGTTTTTTTTTTGTATATGTTCCCCTCCATCCTGTATGAATTATGAAACAATTTTATCTGTCAACACTGTTTCCTTAGGAAACCTGAATGTATAAGAAAACTTCTTTAAAAGATATATATTGATACAATATTAAAAAATAAAACTAACTAATATTAATTGGACAGACTGACATGTTGTAAGGCGAGTTGACTACTGATCTATTCTTAATTGCTAATTTAGAAGTTTAGATTAACCACTACAATTCAGTTGGTAAAATAGAAGTTGTAAATACTCCCAGACCTCACTTATCCATTGGAGAAAGTTGACAGAGACAGATGTCTCCACATCAATTCATAAAATATCTGATTGTTGTAGATTTTTATGGTATAGATATTTCAGAAGATAAAATTGACAATTCTGAAAATAAAGATCCAGTTCGTGTACTTAGCATTACCTAGAGGCTGTTAAAAAAGTTCCCGATCGCTGCTCTAGGCTAGAGCAGCGATCGGGAACTTTTTTAATCATTCCCCCGAAATATCTTTGTGTAATTTGATATTACCCCATGGTGAAGAGCAAAAAAAAGAAGAAATCGCCTCCTTTTAGCATCTTTCATATTATAGCCCCTCACGGTAATTCTGAAAAGAAAATAATAAATAAAAATTTAATTTAAACATAACTTATTCAATTTATCAATGTAGTACCTAGTACTAGTAATGCATAACGGTAATAATAGTAATACAAGCAGTATATATAACAAATTGAAACCTATTGGGGTACAATTGAGGGTTTACATTTTGGGGTACCATAACAAATTATAATAATAATGGTGGTACAAAAAAAAAGAATTGAAAAAATTAGCACAAAAGAATAATTGAAAACATTCTTCCTTCACGTTTTGGAGAAATGATGTTGTTTCATGTTTGATACAATTGCTTCAAAATTGGGACTCTTTGATGTAAGTGCGATTTGAATACAGTTTTCGGTGTTTAATCGATTTCTGCTCTTCGTTTTTATGTTCATTAGAGTGGAGAAGCCTTGTTCGCACAAATATGTTGTTCAAAATGGCAGCAATTTTTTAAACGCCTCATCATGAGGAATTTTAAAGGCTTTTGACATCCAAAAAGACGACAGGTTTGGTTTACTCTCAAACTGAATGCGTGCTTCAGTATTAGATCGAAGTTCAAAAATTGCTTCTGTCAAACCTGAACGATCTTCTAGTATCATAGCAATTTGCCATTTAAAAGGATCTACAATCCAACCGACAGTACGTGTATCAAGATCTGGAAAGTAATCTGGAAACAGATTTTCGAGTTGGATAAGATGTCTTACAATTGTATCCTTGATGTCAGCAAAAGTAACATTTTCGTAACCTCCAAAAAACAAAGCTAACCTTGAAAAAGAAGCTGTCTTGTTCTGTTCTACTTTCTGTCTCCAATATTGCAGCTTTAATCCAAACGCTGACACTATTTCTCTCGCTGAAATGATATTGATATTCTTTCCTTGCAATTCTTTGTTTAATATTTTTATACCCTCAAAAATGTTCGCTAAATATGCGAGATATGAAACCCAGGAAAAGTTTTTAACTTATCTGCGAAAATATTTTTTTGATCAACCATAAAAATTTGGACTTCAGTTTTGAGAGTCCGTGCTCGATTTAGTACATTTCCAAGAGAGAGCCACCTTACTTCTGTATAGTAAAGTAAGTCCGTATATTCAGCTTCACCGTCCTAACATTATTCACGAAATAGCCGAGTGTTTAGTGTATATCCCTTGATAAAATTAACAATCTTGATGACATCATCTATGACGGCTTCCAGTGTAGGTTCTAAATATTTGACCATAAGGGCTTGACGATGGATCATACAGTGAGTAACTTCAATATTTAAGGTTTTTTTTTTTACGAAAGCTGAAAAACCATTTATATGACCCACCGGAGCTGCATCCAAAGAAACAGAAATACAGTTTTCCCATTTTAAACTTTCTTCATTGAAGTATTCATTTACTTTATTCTAGACATCAATTCCACGAGATCTCAACTCGAGAGGAGAACAAAACAGCAATTTCTCTTCAAAATTATCTGCACCGTGGTAGCGAACATATACCAGTAGCTGTGAATTGCTACTAAGCTGAATAGCGAAATATTTAGCCTGTTTTAATGCGAAAATAACCTGTTCCTTCACATTTTCTGCTAATATAGAAATTCGTTCTTTCACAATTCTCGCAGACAAGGGCACTGAATTCAGTTTCTAAAGATTCTGAAGTCAATATCTTCATATATACAATACAACGTGGTTTCATTGTACCATTGTCTTCTATCTGTCTAAAACCGTAGTTAAGGAATTGGTCTTGGTATGCTCTTTTTCTATTTGCTGCCATCTGAAGGGAGACAGAAAATAATAACTAATATACTTGAATTAAATTTTCAAACTGCAGCTAACCTTTATCGATATGTTGATGATTAATGGTAAAATGGTGGTCTTGTCAGCAACTAACTAGAAAAACTGGCTCTGACTCGTCAATGTATTTGTATCTTGACGGCATGGCACGGACTGAGCAGGTAGCTGGGGCTGTCCTTTACTGCGCAAAAATTTAACTCGAGAGCACTCAAGTGGTGGGGAGTGAAGTGGCGTGGCCTGCATGTGTCGCTAAATTGTTAAGTTGGAAAAAAATACCAACAGGTTTATAAAATAGCAAACTAAAAATACATACTTTTCTCTCACAAAAGTTTCGTTTTTACCCCATTTGGGGTAATTTACCCCGGTTCCCCGATCGCTGACCTAGAGGATGACTGCAGTGTTAGTTGACTTTGAGTCAGCTTTTGGCCAAGTTTGCAAGAAATTCATTTGCCAAATTCTAAAAGGACGACTTAGTTCAATGGTCAGCAGTTAAAGATGTAAATAGTATTGTCAATAATGTATTACGGTAATTACTTAGCTAATAAAAAAAAACGAACAGAAATTACTCTGTATATGAAGGGGTTGCCCTTCTCAATACCTTGCTCTTCATGCTAAAGTTTGTTGCACTTATAAAAAAAACTTTTTATTCTAATTGAACAACTCTTCTGTTTCGGGAGTTGTTCTTTAAAATTGGGACAAACAGTCAAACGTTAGCATCAGGAGCAAGGCATTGAGAAGGGGGCCAACTCTTTCATATACTGATTAATTCCTGTTCGTTTCGAGTTGTAATGTTGCTCCTTACTTTCAGTTGGAAACAACTCGTTTTAATTTAATTTCTGATCGTTTTTTCAAATAATGCTGGTAATCTGGCTCACTCCGTGGATAGTTCCTCTCACGTAAAATAACCCCCCTCTCTATAAAGTTTCTTGCAGATGTTTCAACCTGAAAAATTCTCCTTATCATGCTTTCATTTGAAAAAGACTTAAGTTCTATTTTTTTTATTTTTTTTCGATCACTCAGATTTTCCGCCCTCTTCTTCCATGAAAATTATTTCCCGGAAATCAAAGCACGCTGAAAATTTCCCGCAGAACATTTCCACATGCAAAATTGAGTAGGCAAAGAGAAAATACGACAAATGGAAAGAATTTCGTATAGGAATTCTGGAATACCCGGAAATTTCTCTCCATGCAGTAAAATATCCCCATCAAAACCCAACCCTAGCACAAAATTTCTCTCTCTCCCTCTCGAATAATGTCTACTTCCCAATGACCAATAATAATTTAAAACTTAATTTAGAATACATTTTTTCTTTGACTTTATTTCTAAATTTTCGAACCTTTTTGTTTCATTGATTGTCTTCCCATTACTATTCCATAATTTTATTCCTCGGTAAATAAAGGAGAACTTAGATTTTACTCATAACCGACCCCAGTGGCTGGGGAGGGGGCATATTATCTTCAAAAGCATAGTTTTGGGACTTTTCAATTATGCTAAACAAAATTGCTATCTCAAAAATTTGATCGGACAATTTTGGGGGAAAAGGGCACATCGTGTGGGCTAGTTGCCCTTCAATAGTTCTAGGAACATTGGTTTGATGCAATCGCCCCTAGGAAAAAAATAAACACGCATCCATGATCTTTCTTCGGACAACAAATTACAAATTTTTAAAATTTTGCAGATAGGAGCTTGAAACCTCTGCAATAAAGTTCTCAGATACACTGAATCTGACGGTGTGATTTTCATCAAGATTTCTTAACTTTTAGGTGGTGTTTCCCCCTTTTTCGAAAACCAGGCAAATTTTATGAGGCACGTAGCCTTTTATGGGTAACACGTTAGCTTAATGAATCTTATATATTTGGAATCAGCATAATAAGCCGATTCTTTCGATATATTTATTGATAGTTCCGTGATAAATTCCGTTTTTAGAGTTTTGGTTACTGTTTAGCCGTGTTGCTCCTTACTGTTCATTACCACGAACTGTTTGATTTGAAGGTTTGTTTGAATGTTGACAATGCTATTGAAAACATATGGAGAATGCAGTGAGACTAATCTTGCCAGATTACAAACAATTCAAAATGCAGTGAACAAAATGTCCTAGAGCTTCAGGCTCAATGCCCCTCAAATAAAGTGATTCATTTAACTGGTCGGCCCTTTATTTTAGAAATACAGAATATGCTATTCACTAAATATTATAGCAAGGTATAAGCGATGGGATACGAGTATGATATTTTTAAGCTTGCTTTTGCCAAACGTTGTTTCTCACATAGTTTGACATCCATAAGGTAATGGAAAACATTTAATGATCTAGTCCCATCTTTGAAACTTGAATCACCTTGTTTTAGCTATTTCATGTCCCACCTGGTGTGACAAATGTCACCTCCAAGTGTTTCACTTGAGTTTATACCCATTTAAAAGACATGTTACCTGCCAATCCGAATTCAGGTGCTTTTTCATTAGAAATTGACCCCTTTATATCCAGAGTTTCTCCAAATATATACTGATGGTTTGATAAAAGCCAGCAAATGTGCCTCTGCATTTATTGTCCCAAGTTATTCATTGAATATATAAACAAAAAAGACTTCCTGATAGCAGTTCCACCCTCACTGAAGAGATGTCAGCCATAAAAGAGGCTTTAAATGTTGTCAATATTAATCTGCTGGCCTCAAAAAAAAAGTACTAATGCTTTCAGATTCCAAAGGTGCCGTTCAGCTCATTGATAATATCCATTGGAGTGACACATATAAGCAAGATGACAATAGGCGGACAAATAATCGGTCTCCAAAATACCCTTATTAGTATCAAGTTCCAGCACATCCCCAAGTTCCAGCAAATATAATGAAGTGGAAGACCAGCTAGCCAGTAGCCCCTTAAATAATCTATTTAAGCCTGGACCTTCATAGACGTGCTCAGAAGAATGATCCCTTCAAACACAAGAATGTCCTTATTTTCGTCAAGGGCAGGCAATATTCATCATTACAGAACCAAAAGCAACTCTTTGATTCTGAGAAAAGAGGAATTTACTTGGCATAAACGAACTGATCCATACTGCAGATTTTGAAACCCTATTCCAGAATCCCTGAGTAAATTAATTTTTGGATGTCAATCCATCCATCAAGAAAAAGTAAATATTTGGAGGATCTTTAACAATACAAACCTCCAGTCTGGCGCTTTTAAGCCTGCCAGGTAATTTTTTACGTCAATTTTAGTCCCTAAAATGTCCACCTTAATGTTTTGCGCTTGGATTGACATGACCACCTTATCATATCTAGGGTTTTATCTTCACTAGGTCTTATTATCAGTGGAAAGAAAAAACTTTTATCATTGTAATTTGTCTTGCCCTATAGTAATAAGTAGTCTGCAACAAAAAAAAAGTTCTGGAGTCCATTTCGATCTCCTTTTGGCTTCACGACGGTTTTCAATCTACAGGGGATAATGGGTCAGGAATAAGTCTTGCCACCATCTATATGAAGTACTTGCAGATATTGTTATGTCTTAGGAAATCGAAAATAATTTTGTATAGATGTCTTTCAATGTTAGCTGGTAGGTTTGAGAGCAGCAACACGTTCATGTCAGGCTGGAGCTTTGCCGTACTGAAGATTCTCCTAATGTTGATTTCTTCCTGCTGGATGCATTGACATTCAAAAATCAAGTGGTTCAAGGATTCTGGAAATGAGTTGCAAAACCTGCAATATGGATCGGCTCGTTTATGCCAAATAAACTCCTCATTCCTCAGGATCCAAGAGTTGCTTTTGATTTTATAATAAAGAATGTTATCTGCCTGTGATGGAAGTAAGGATCGAATGGGCATTTTTGTTTTTAAAGGAACTCTTCTTCTGAGGATGTATCTGAAGGTCTGGGCCTTAAATTGGGATTAATTGGATTATCCAATGAGCTACTAGCTAGCTGGTCTGCTACCTCATAATATTTGATGCCTTGGTGGCTGGGGATATGCTAAAACTTGACTTCAATAAGGCTATTTTGGAGACTGATTAATTGATCTCTGATTATAAAATAAAAGTTCAAAATAGGGATAAAATCCTTTTTAATAGACAGTGTATGGAAATTCACAAAAATACCAGATATTTCGGTCACACGTACAGTGACCGTCATCAGTAGTAAAAGTAAAAGTTTAACTACTGATGACAGTCACTTTATATGTGACCGAAATATCTGGTATTTTTGTGAATTTCTATACACTGTCTATTAAAAAGGATTTTATCCCTATTTTGAACTTTTATCTTATCGTCATGGAAAGGCAGTGTGGTCTCCGAAATTATCTTGATCTCTGATTGTCCTCAGGTCTGTATCCTTAGCACTCCAATGGATATTATCAATGAGCTGAAGGGCGCCTTTGGTGTCTGAGAGCAATGCTACTCTTTTGGAAGCCGGTGGATAAATATTGATGACCTTTGAAGCCTCTTTTATTGCCGATAGGTTTGCAGTGAGGATGGAAGTATTGTCAGGAAGTCTGGTTTTCATATTCAGTGAATAACTTGGGATAACAGATGCAGAGCCGTATTTGCTGCCTTTATCCGAGCCATCAGTGTAAATTTGGAGAGAATCTGGACACAAAGTGGTCATTTTCCCTTGATCATTTATTTTTATTGATTTAAATTTTTTGCTCACCTACTCAAAGATTTAATCCATATTAGTTTATCGCTCACAAAATGACGTCCTTTAAAATGGCCATTCATCTCATTGTTGCAATATTGGCTAAGGTGAGATACTTCACAAAGATGTGCAAAGTTCATCTAGAGCTGTTACTGGAAGCCTGTACTTTCTGGCTGAATATATCTCATATAAAGCCTATACTGTGTAAGGATTGGAGTTGTGTCCTAAACAATTCAAAATTTCTATTGTATAACTGTGTTCCCTTCTGCTATGGAGGGATATAATCAAAGGAGGCTCATACTTAAACAGTTTTTTTTTTTTTTTTATTAAATCACTAGTCAAGATTCAATTGGCTTTAATTTGTTGTAAACAAACCAGGTATAAATTGCCAGCAAACTATTAGAACTAAGCTGGGATGCATTTCAACAAATATAGATGATTGAGAGAGAAACACAACATTTTGGTAACATTTTCGTGAAAGATTCTTTAATTTCTGCAGGATTCAAGCATTTTTTGGTATTTTATTGTTAATAAATGTAATATAATACTCGTATTTAAAACTGAGGCATTCATCTACCATGGCGGTTTAATCCACTCTGCCACTCAATACCTTCAATCCAGGAGTAAAGGTTTGCTCTTCTATCAAGCAACGTTGGTTTTGTTTTTCTTCTTACTAATAATCAGTCTTTCATATAGACTCATTTTTTGATAATCAACCACCTTTGTTTTATTCAATTCTTCTGATAATCTGTTGTCTTTGCGGATTTTGTCAATTGAGTGTTTTCATCAAAAATTTGGAAGTATTATCCCACTATTTATTATCAGTTCATCTTATTGCTGACTCCTGTCTTAAACATCTTTAATGTTATTTATGCATACAAAGCACAATAGCAAACCCAATACAAATTCTGGTGGCATACTGCATGTCCTGACCATATCTTCTGATAGTAGTGTGACCAGTTATATTATTAGTTCCTTCCTTCAACATATGGGAGTTATCACAATAAGGGTTTTAAAACAGAATCCACTGTTCCCTGTTGGCTTTATTTAATTTTTTGTTGTTTATATTTGTATGAAGTACAATTTATCTATCTATCTCAAGTCTAGCTAATAAGATTTTCTGTTCAACATAACCAAAAACTCATGATATCCAGAATAACTGTAACCACCTTTTAAAACTGGATCAAGGCCATTATTGACATACATCAGCGGTAGGTGTTCTTTCTCAATTGGGCTTCTGCGAGGAAAGGGCTAAGATTTTTGTCATCTGTTTCCATAAAAATTACCTGTAGGATTTCAGTTGAAATTAGTAGGGATTAGCAGCTAAGACTTGTTTAGTTGGAGTTGGACAGCTGTGTTGAAACTATGTTTTTAAAATGTTTCTATAAATTTCCTGGTTTCGTTGTTCTTTATTTTCTCTCTTTTGCTTCGTGTTCACAGTTATTATCTCTCCTTCTCATTCCAGGAATTACTATTGCTACTTGCAAGCTATTCTAGGATGATTTGACTGCCAAGTTTGTAAGATATTTTATACTAAAATTTACACCTGCTAATATCTTTTAATAGGAGATATTGAGTTTTATTTAGTTTTTTTATTTCCAGCTGCAAAGTCTTACCATCAAAATCAACCGAATTCAGAACCCAGAGGCCAACGGAGGCCTAAAAAGACCGTTGGAGGAGAAATTAAATCCAGATCCAAAAAGAACCATGAGTGATGGCGGTCTTGGAGCCCTGCAAAACGGCAACATTATACCAAATATGGCTGCACCGTTGACAGGTCTGTAATGTAACTCGTAGCATCTAAACCTGTACATACATCTATTTAATTTTTTGATGTGCTTAATACGTATCAAAAACTTTAAACATATTGCTGAATAATATGAGTGGCAACTACATTTAACTGATTTTGCTGCGGTTTATTTAGTTACGACTTATTTAAATGTTGATGTTTGGTAAATAATTTGCAATTGGGAAAGAAAAAGTAGGGTTCAATGGGATTTACTAAAGTAGGATCATTATAAAATTGGACTAATATATTTAAAGATTCCACGATAGATTGTCTTGTCCGGCTTGATTAGCATTTCGCCTGACCTGCCTGCATTTTGTGATTGTTGAGAACAATTTGTATGTGAATCTCAATTCTTGAGTTTTGAAGGTTTTAATGATGACTTAAAAATTTGCTATGATTTTAATCCTCTTTCACGTGAAAATTATCTTTAACCTAAGTAGTTTTCAGAAGAACAGAGTTGTTCAAAGAATGTGTTCTAACTATGTTTATGATTTACTTTAAAAAGAACTTCAGTATTCTCAATGTCTTCAAGCCTTTTTTTGTGAATACTATAAATATTGCAAAAGCGCTCAACATTGGGGTTGAGTAAAGAATGTGGAAATCATTTTTAGAGCTTGGTTTGTGAACATATTCTGGGAGGGCGGTCAGCGTCATGGGAGGATGCTCTCCTTTCTTTTTTATGATTTTAGTGTCCGTTAACAATATTTCAAATCAATGTAGGTAATTTTTACTTGTAAATTGCAACAACAAAAAAGTGTCAGGGATATGTGGAATCTAGAATCAGAAAAGGGCTGCCAGTAAACCAAAATTTTAGTGTCATTGTATTTCTGATGCATTTTAATGAATAACAAGAGAATTAAGAGGCTTCCTTTTTCCTGAGCAAATATTTCCTTTTCTTTTCCTAAACTACTTGAATACTAAGGATTCCTTAGTTCAAATTTATTCCTCTGGTTTTTACAATTGGCTGCCCAACGGCAAATATTTTTTTTATTTTTATTATTATTACTTTGCTGATTTGTAAATATGTATGACTGCTTAAGAATGTTTTGCTCTGACTGAAATTTTGTTACAATTAAGCTAGGAGTAGACTCTCATAGGGTAGTCCAGTCAAAAACAAAACCACTCCTGGTAAATGAGGATCAGTATACCAATTTTTGTCTAATGATTGCCAATTGAAAAGTTTGTCTCTCCTGGTGTGTGTTAACAAAAATCACTTCACTCGCTTCAAAAATTATCGATATTCCTAACAGATTTATTACCCACCTGGTGTCAGCAGTTGGTGACCAAGATATCCGCAAAACATTAAAGTACTCGTTCTATGGCACTATAGGCTGTTTCTGAATGTTGAAGCAGTCTTTCTAGGTTAAAAACATAGCATACCTGAAAAGTCGTCAATGATAAGTAGATTTGGTGCCAACATAAAGGGCTCTTAAACTTGATGGTGGATTGTGTTCTTTATAAAATCACTATTTGTCGACGCTGTCGTAAAATTATACTATATTAATTGTCTAGTTTTAGGACAGTTTATAGGGTTTCTCCTTGAAAGGGTTTTTGAACTTTATTGACTCATAATAACCATAACCAATATGGGAATTCGTCTAATAATATTGGTTCAGAGGTTTCCTGTGTATTCAAGAAAAAGTCGAGTATCGTGATATGTCTGGAGAGTAGGAGCCCTCAAATTCCCTGAATATGTGCTGGGTGTAAATTTATAGTTGTTAGAATTTCTTATTGGGATAAAAGTGACCATGAAACTATTAAGTATAAAACAAAAATTATAAAGTTATTTATCAAATCATTGCAAGAAAATGAAATTGGAGTAGGTTAAGTTAAAGGTGTTCTTGTTTTTCTTTGTTATTTTACGTATGACCAATCTTATATTATGTTTAACTTGTTTGTAAGAGAAGTATAAAGACTGTCAACTTATATCATACCGAGCATGTGCAAGAATCGATATTTAAGGCTTATAAAAAAGATCATGATTTTGTTTAATGTTCATATGTGCCCTGTACTAGTTGTGTCTTTCACATTTGAAAGTAGTAACTGCTCCTTATAATGATTGATTTACCTTTAATGGCACTTTCTAACGACAAGGACAAATTATAAACTACGATATATATATTTTATTTTTTTCCTTTTTTAAGCCCAAGTAGTTATCCACCATGTTCTTGAAGCTGTTGTATACGAGGCTTAATTTTAGCCACTGCCGATATTTAGGAAATTAACTTTACAGTTGACTATTCTTGTACCTACATATAAAGTAAACAGAAGAAGATTCCCCACTAAATTCGTTAAAAGGATCCTTATGGAGAGCATTAAAAAAATATGTCCTCAATTTTACTTTTTTCAGGTTTTGAACCCCCCCCCCCCTTACTCAAGGGATGAAAAACTTTGAACCTACTTGCTGCAAGCATAACTGAGCCTGACAAATTTTTTATAAATCTAGGTTACAGCTAAAAACGAGTTAAATTGATACAATGAAAATAATATTTCCAAAGCACATATTTCTTTGTTAATAACTATAAAACATACAAATAGTACAATATGAATACTGCAGCGTTATTCATAACTCGATAATATCATGAAATGAACCGTCTTTATTGAGTTATTAATTTGAAAAACTTTCCACAAAATAAGTTTTCAAAAAAAAGTAAAACTCGGTTAAACCAAAAATTAAAAAAAAATGGAATCAAATAATCTACCAAGCATATAACTACCGCAAATCTGTATCAATAAATAAATGACCCCCCCCCCCAAAAAAAAAAAACAAAAAAAAACAACAACAACAGAAATTAAAGTAAATAACAGTCAAAATAAAAACAAGCAGAAATTAATATGAATAGGGTTAAACCCCATGCTTTCTAAAAGTCAGAATAAAATTTGTACTTTACTGAAAAAATTCAAATGATTTTACTGAGAAAAAATGTGCATTGTCAGTTTAATATACAAATGCTGATATTTATACCTTAAAATCTTAATTAATTTTTTATTTCATAAAGTTATAAAAGTGAAAACATATAAAAGATTTTTTTCAATAAAGTACAAATTATATTCTGGCTTTTAGAAAGCATGGGGTTTAGAACCCCTCTCATATTAATTTCTGCTCGTTTTGAGTTTGACTGTTATTTATTTTAATTTCTGTTTGTTTTGGGTTTCATTGATTTATAGATACTGATTTGCTGTAGTTGTATTCGTGGTAGATTATTTGATTCTATTGTTGCTCATTTTTGGTTTAATGGAGTTCTTTACTTTTTTTTAAAACTTATTTTGTGGAAAAAGTTTTTCTTAATTAAGTTTTGTTCGTTTTATATTGACTTAGTCTTTTTCAGGGAGAAAGAATGACCTTCTTCTAAAGTTAAACAACCACCCCTTCCATAAAAACCTTAAATACCCCCTGGGCATAACTTACAACCCTTGCCCCTAATCTCTGTGGTTTGTTTCAACCCCAAAAGCCTTGTTATATGATCTCCGATCACTTTGACTCTTAAAAAGAACACTAGAGCGTCTGATTAACAATCCAATGAGACCCCTTCGAAGTTTATGTGACCATGCTTTCTATAAAAGCCTTATATGTCCCCAGGGCATAACTTACAACCCTTGCCCTGAGGGCTGGGGGGATTTGTTATCCTCAAAAACATAAGTTCCAGACCTTTCGGATACGCTGAACAAATTAGCTATCTCAAAATCTTTATTGTAAATGTTAGGGGAAATGATGGGCATGGAGGGAGGCATTTGCCCCCTGATCACTTGCGACTAATAAAAAAGGCACTAGTCCTCAATTTCCAATGGAATGAGCCCTTTTTTAGCTTCTACGACAAAACTTTCTATAAAAAAAAAACTATGCCCCAAGGGCATAAGGTAGGATCCTCGTCCTGAGGGCTAAGGGCATAAGGTAGGATCCTCGTCCTGAGGGCTATGGGGGGAGGGTTGTCATTCTCAAAGTAATAATTTCCAGACCTTTCAACTACGTTGAACACAACGGCCATATCAAATTGTTGATTGCAAATGTTTGGGGAAATGATGGGCATTTGGGGGGGGGGATTTTCTCTCCGATTACTTTCGACTATAAAAACGGACAATAGCCCTCCCAATTTCCAATCCAATGAGCCATTTTCGAAGTTTTTACGACAACGCTTTCTATGAAAAATATTATATGCCCCCTGGGCATAACTTAAAACCTTAGCCCTAAGGGTTGGGGGGGGGGGGTTGTCATACTCAAATACTTAATTTCCGGACCATTCAACTACGTTCAACAAAATGGCTATATCATAATGTTGATCATAAGTGTTTGGGGAAATTGTAGGGGGGGGGGGCATTTGCCCTCTGGTCGCTTTTAACTATTAGTAAGGGCACTAGCCCTCTCAATTCCCAATTGAACGATTCTTTTTTGAAGTTTTTACGACAGCGCTTTCTGTAAAAACCTTATATGTCCCCAGGGCACAACTTACGACCTTAGCCCTAAGGGATGTGGGGGGGGTATCAAAATGAAAAACAAAATTTCCGGACCCTTCAACTACGTGCAATAAAATGGCTATATAAAAATGTTGATCAGAAGTGTGAGGGGAAATGATGGGCTGGGGGAGGGGGGGGGTATTCGCCCTCCAGTCGCTTTTGTCTATTAATAAGGGCACAATCCCTTTCAATTGCCAATCGAATGAGCCCTTTTTGAAGTTTCTACGACAACACTATAAAAAAAAAGCCTTCTATGCCCCCGGGGCATCTCAAAATTTGATTGGATGTGTTCGGGGAAATGGTGGGCGTGAGTCTTTCTACTATTAAAATGGCCATTAGCCCTTTCAATTTCCAATCGAATGAGCCCTTTTTTGAACTTTTTACAACAATCCTTTCTATAAAAAACTTCATATGTCCCCCGGGCATAACTTAAACCCTTTACCCTGCGGTCTCGGGGTGGGGGGGGGTTGGTAATCATCCACAAAGACCTAATTTCCAGAACTTTCAACTACGTTGAACAAAATGGCCAACAAAAATTTTGATTTGATGTGTTTGGGGAAATGGTGGAGGGTTAGCTGCCCTCCAATCACTTTCGACCGAATTAAAAACGGCACTAGCCCTTCCAATTTCCAATCACTTCTTTTTGAAGTTTCTACGACAACGCTTTCTATAAAAAAAAAAACCTTATATACCCCCAGGGCATAACTTACAACCCTTGCCCTGAGGGCTGGGGGGATTTGTTATCCTCAAAAACATAAGTTCCTGACCTTTCGGATACGCTGAACAAATTAGCTATCTCAAAATCTTTATTGTAAATGTTTGGGGAAATGATGGGCATGGAGGGAGGCATTTGCCCCCTGATCACTTGCGACTAATAAAAAAGGTACTAGTCCTCAATTTCCAATGGAATGAGCCCTTTTTTAGCTTCTACGACAAAACTTTCTATAAAAAAAAAACTATGCCCCAAGGGCATAACGTAGGACCCTCGTCCTGAGGGCTATGGGGGGAGGGTTGTCATTCTCAAAGTAATAATTTCCAAACCTTTCAACTACGTTGAACACAACGGCCATATCAAATTGTTGATTGCAAATGTTTGGGGAAATGATGGGCACTGGGGGGGGGATTCTCTCTCCGATTACTTTCGACTATAAAAACGGACAATAGCCCTCCCAATTTCCAATCCAATGAGCCATTTTCGAAGTTTTTACGACAACGCTTTCTATGAAAAATATTATATGCCCCCTGGGCATAACTTAAAACCTTAGCCCTAAGGGTTGGGGGGGGGGGGGTTGTCATACTCAAATACTTAATTTCCGGACCATTCAACTACGTTCAACAAAATGACTATATCATAATGTTGATCGGAAGTGTGGGGAAATTGTGGGGGGGGGGCATTTGCCCTCTGGTCGCTTTTAACTATTAGTAAGGGCACTAGCCCTCTCAATTCCCAATTGAACGAGCCTTTTTTGAAGTTTTTACGACAGCGCTTTCTGTAAAAACCTTATATGTCCCCATGGCACAACTTACGACCTTAGTCCTAAGGGATGTGGGGGGGGGTGTCAAAATGAAAAACAAAATTTCCGGACCCTTCAACTACGTGCAATAAAATGGCTATATAAAAATGTTGATCAGAAGTGTGAGGGGAAATGATGGGCTTGGGGAGGGGGGGGGGGGTATTCGCCCTCCAGTCGCGTTTGACTATTAATAAGGGCACTAGCCCTTTCAATTGCCAATCGAATGAGCCCTTTTTGAAGTTTCTACGACAACACTTTCTATAAAAAAAAAAAGCCTTCTATGCCCCCGGGGCATCTCAAAATTTGATTGGATGTGTTCGGGGAAATGGTGGGCGTGAGTCTTTCTACTATTAAAATGGCCATTAGCCCTTTCAATTTCCAATCGAATGAGCCCTTTTTTGAACTTTTTACAACAATCCTTTCTATAAAAAAAACTTCATATGTCCCCAGGGCATAACTTAAAACCTTTACCCTGAGGTCTCTGGGTGGGGGGGGGGGTTGGTAATCATCCACAAAGACCTAATTTCCAGAACTTTCAACTACGTTGAACAAAATGGCCAACAAAAATTTTGATTTGATGTGTTCGGGGAAATGGTGGAGGGTTAGCTGCCCTCCAATCACTCGACAATTAAAAAGGGCACTAGTCCTTCCAATTTCCAATCACTTCTTTTTGAAGTTTCTACGACAACGCTTTCTATAATAAAAAAACAACCTTATATACCCCCAGGGCATAACTTACAACCCTTGCCCTGAGGGCTGGGGGGATTTGTTATCCTCAAACACATAAGTTCCTGACCTTTCGGATACGCTGAACAAATTAGCTATCTCAAAATCTTTATTGTTAATATTTGGGGAAATGATGGGCATGGGGGGAGGCATTTGCCCCCTGATCACTTGCGACTAATAAAAAAGGTACTAGTCCTCAATTTCCAATCGAATGAGCCCTTTTTTGAACTTTTTACTACAATCCTTTCTATAAAAAAAACTTCATATGTCCCCAGGGCATAACTTAAAACCTTTACCCTGAGGTCTCTGGGTGGGGGGGGGGTTGGTAATCATCCACAAAGACCTAATTTCCAGAACTTTCAACTACGTTGAACAAAATGGCCAACAAAAAATTTGATTTGATGTGTTTGGGGAAATGGTGGAGGGTTAGCTGCCCTCCAATCACTTTCGACAATTAAAAAGGGCACTAGCCCTTCCAATTTCCAATCACTTCTTTTTGAAGTTTCTACGACAACGCTTTCTATAAAAAAAAAAACCTTATATACCCCCAGGGCATAACTTACAACCCTTGCCCTGAGGGCTGGGGGGATTTGTTATCCTCAAAAACATAAGTTCCAGACCTTTCGGATACGCTGAACAAATTAGCTATCTCAAAATCTTTATTGTAAATGTTAGGGGAAATGATGGGCATGGAGGGAGGCATTTGCCCCCTGATCACTTGCGACTAATAAAAAAGGTACTAGTCCTCAATTTCCAATGGAATGAGCCCTTTTTTAGCTTCTACGACAAAACTTTCTATAAAAAAAAAACTATGCCCCAAGGGCATAACGTAGGACCCTCGTCCTGAGGGCTATGGGGGGAGGGTTGTCATTCTCAAAGTAATAATTTCCAAACCTTTCAACTACGTTGAACACAACGGCCATATCAAATTGTTGATTGCAAATGTTTGGGGAAATGATGGGCATTGGGGGGGGGGATTCTCTCTCCGATTACTTTCGACTATAAAAACGGACAATAGCCCTCCCAATTTCCAATCCAATGAGCCATTTTCGAAGTTTTTACGACAACGCTTTCTATGAAAAAATATTATATGCCCCCTGGGCATAACTTAAAACCTTAGCCCTAAGGGTTGGGGGGGGGTTGTCATACTCAAATACTTAATTTCCGTACCATTCAATTACGTTCAACAAAATGACTATATCATAATGTTGATCGGAAGTGTGGGGAAATTGTGGGGGGGGGCATTTGCCCTCTGGTCGCTTTTAACTATTAGTAAGGGCACTAGCCCTCTCAATTCCCAATTGAACGAGCCTTTTTTGAAGTTTTTACGACAGCGCTTTCTGTAAAAACCTTATATGTCCCCAGGGCACAACTTACGACCTTAGTCCTAAGGGATGTGGGGGGGGGGTGTCAAAATGAAAAACAAAATTTCCGGACCCTTCAACTACGTGCAATAAAATGGCTATATAAAAATGTTGATCAGAAGTGTGAGGGCAAATGATGGGCTGGGGAGGGGGGGGGTATTCGCCCTCCAGTCGCTTTTGACTATTAATAAGGGCACTAGCCCTTTCAATTGCCAATCGAATGAGCCCTTTTTGAAGTTTCTACGACAACACTTTCTATAAAAAAAAAGCCTTCTATGCCCCCGGGGCATCTCAAAATTTGATTGGATGTGTTCGGGGAAATGGTGGGCGTGAGTCTTTCTACTATTAAAATGGCCATTAGCCCTTTCAATTTCCAATCGAATGAGCCCTTTTTTGAACTTTTTACAACAATCCTTTCTATAAAAAAAACTTCATATGTCCCCAGGGCATAACTTAAAACCTTTACCCTGAGGTCTCTGGGTGGGGGGGGGGGTTGGTAATCATCCACAAAGACCTAATTTCCAGAACTTTCAACTACGTTGAACAAAATGGCCAACAAAAATTTTGATTTGATGTGTTTGGGGAAATGGTGGAGGGTTAGCTGCCCTCCAATCACTTTCGACAATTAAAAAGGGCACTAGCCCTTCCAATTTCCAATCACTTCTTTTTGAAGTTTCTACGACAACGCTTTCTATAATAAAAAAAAAACCTTATATACCCCCAGGGCATAACTTACAACCCTTGCCCTGAGGGCTGGGGGGATTTGTTATCCTCAAAAACATAAGTTCCTGACCTTTCGGATACGTTGAACAAATTAGCTATCTCAAAATCTTTATTGTAAATACTTGGGGAAATGATGGGCATGGGGGGAGGCATTTGCCCCCTGATCACTTTCGACTAATAAAAAAGGCACTAGTCCTCAATTTCCAATGGAATGAGCCCTTTTTGAAGCTTCTACAACAAAACTTTCAATAAAAAAAAACTATGCCCCAAGGGCATAAGGTAGGACCCTTGTCCTGAGGGCTATGGGGGGAGGATTGTCATTCTCAAAGTCATAATTTCCAGACCTTTTAACTACGTTGAACACAATGGCCATATACAATTGTTGATTGCAAATGTTTGGGGAAATGATGGGCATTGGGGGGGGGGATTCTCTCTCCGATTACTTTCCACTATAAAAACGGACAATAGCCCTCCCAATTTCCAATCCAATGAGCCATTTTCGAAGTTTTTACGACAACGCTTTCTATGAAAAATATTATACGCCCCCTGGGCATAACTTAAAACCTTAGCCCTAAGGGTTGGGGGGGGGGGGGTTGTCATACTCAAAAACTTAATTTCCGGACCATTCAACTTACGTTCAACAAAATGGCTATATCATAATATTGATCGGAAGTGTTAGGGGAAATTGTGGGGGGGGGGGCATTTGCCCTCTGATCGCTTTTGACTATTAGTAAGGGCACTAACCCTCTCAATTCCCAATTGAACGAGCCTTTTTTGAAGTTTTTACGACAGCGCTTTCTGTAAAAACCTTATATGTCCCCAGGGCACAACTTACTACCTTAGCCTTAAGGGATGTGGGGGGGGGTGTCATACTGAAAAAAAAAATTTCCGGACCCTTCAACTACGTGCAATAAAATGGCTATATAAAAATGTTGATCAGAAGTGTGAGGGGAAATGATGGGCTTGGGGAGGGGGTGGGGTATTCGCCCTCCAGTCGCTTTTGACTATTAATAAGGGCACTAGCCCTTTCAATTGCCAATCGAATGAGCCCTTTTTGAAGTTTCTACGACAACACTTTCTATATAAAAAAAACCTTCTATGCCCCCGGGGCATCTCAAAATTTGATTGGATGTGTTCGGGGAAATGGTGGGCGTGAGTCTTTCTACTATTAAAAAGGCCATTAGCCCTTTCAATTTCCAGTCGAATGAGCCCTTTTTTGAACTTTTTACAACAATCCTTTCTATAAAAAAAAACTTCATATGTCCCCAGGGCATAACTTAAAACCTTTACCCTGAGGTCTCTGGGTGGTGGGGGGTTGGTAATCATCCACAAAGACCTAATTTCCAGAACTTTCAACTACGTTGAACAAAATGGCCAACACAAATTTCTATTTGATGTGTTTGGGGAAATGGTGGAGGGTTAGCTGCCCTCCAATCACTTTCGACAATTAAAAAGGGCACTAGCCCTTTCAATTTCCAATCACTTCTTTTTTAAGTTTCTACGACAACGCTTTCTATAAAAAAAAACAACCTTATATACCCCCAGGGAATAATTTACAACCCCTGCCCTGAGGGTTCTGAGGGGGTTATCATCCTCTAAGAACTAAATTCCAAAACATTCAACTACGTTGAACAAAATGGCTATTTCAAAATTCTGATTGGATGTGTTTGGGGAAATGGTGGGCGTGAGAGGGGGATTAGTTGCCCTCCAATCACTTTCGACCATTAAAAAGGGCACTACCCCTTTGAATTTTCAATTGAATGAGCCCTTTTTGAAGTTTCTACGACAAAGCTTTCAATAAAAGACCTTATATGCCCCCAGGGCATAACTTACAACTTTTGCGCTGAGGGCTGGGGGGTTTTGTTATTATATGCCCCAAGGGCATAACGTAGGACTCTTGTCCTGAGGGCTATGAGGGGAGGGTTGTCATTCTCAAGGTCATAATTTCCAGACCTTCAACTACGTTGAACAAAATGGCCAAATCGAAATGTTGATTGGAAATGTTTGGGGAAATGATAGGCATGGGGGGTCCGATTACTTTCGACTATTAAAAAGGACAAATGCCCTCCCAATTTCCAATCCGATAAGCTCTTTTTGAAGTTTTTACGACAACGCTTAATATAAAAAATATTGTACGTCCCCAGGGCATAACTTACAACCTTAGCCCTGAGGGTTGTGGGGGGGGGGCTTCATACTCAAAAATGAAATTTCCGGACCATTCAACTTCGTTCAACAAAATGGCTATATCAAAATGTGTATCGGAAGTGTTTGGGGAAATGATGGGCGTGGGGGGGGGGGCATTTGCCCTCCGATCTCTTATGACTTATAATAAAGGCACTGGTCCTCTCAATTCCCAATTGAATCAGCACTTTTCAAGTTTCAACGACATCGCTTTCTATAAAAACTTTATGTGTCTCCAGGGTATAACTTACAACCTTAGCCCTGTGTGCTGTAAGGGGGGGGGGACTGTTATACTCAAACATAATTTTCGGACCCTTCAAATACGTTCAACAAAATGGCTATATCAAAATTTTGATCAGAAATGTTAGGGGAAATTATGGGTTTAGGGGGGGGGGGATGGGAGGCAGAAGTTTCTACGACAACGAGTTCTATAAAAAAAACAACTTATATCCCCCCAGGGCATAACTCACAACCTTTGTCCTGGGGGCTGTGGAGTTTGTCATCCCCAGACATAATTTCTGGACCTTTCAACTACGTTGAACAAAATGGCTATCTCAAAATTTTAATGGAATGTGTTCGGGAAAATTGTGGGCGTGAGAGGGGGGTTAGTTGTCCTCCAATCACTTTCAACTATTAAAAAGGGCACTAGCCCCTTCAATTTCCAATCGAATGAGCACTTTTTGAAGTTTCTAGGACAACAGTTTCTAAAAAAAATAAAAAATCATTATATGTCCCCAGGGCATGACTTACCACCCTTGCCCTGAGGGTTATGGGGGAGGGGGTGTCATCCTCAAAAACCTAATTTCCAGAACTTTAAACTACGTTGAAGAAAATAATTTTCTCAAGATTTTGATTGGATGTGTTTGGGGAAAATGGTGGGTGTGATAGGGGGGGTAGTTGCTCTCCAATCACTTTCAAATGTTAAAAAGGGCACTAGCCCGTTTAATTTCCAATTGATTGAGCCCTTTTTGATGTTTCTACGACCACGCTTTCTATAAAAAAAAACCTTATATGACCCAAGGGCATAACTTACAACCCTTTGCCTGAGGGCTGTGGAGGGGTCGTCATCCTCAAAGCCCTAATTTCCAGAACTTTCACCTACGTTAAACAAAATGGCTATCTCAAAATTTTGATTGGATGTGTCTGGGAAAACGGTTGGCGTGAGAGCTGCCCTCCAATCCCTTTCGACGATTTAAAAGGGCACTAGCCCTTTCAATTTCCAATCAAATCAGCCCTTTAGTAAGTTTCTACGACAACGCTTTCTATTAAAAAAAATCTCATATGCCCCCAGGCCATGACTTACAACCCTTGCCCTGAGGCCTCTCAAGGGGTAATCATCCTCAAAGACCTAATTTCCAAAACTTTCAACTGGGTTGAACAAAATGGCTATCTCAAAATTCTGATTGCATGTGTTTGGGGAAATGGTGGGCGTGAGAGGGGGGGTAGTTGCCCTCCAATCACTTTCGACTATAAGGTAAGGGCATAAGCCCTTTGAATTTTCAACTGAATCAGCCCTTTTTGAAGTTTCTACGACAACACTTTCAATTGAAACCTTATATGCTCCCAGGGCAAAAATAACAACCCTTGCCCTGACGGCTGTTGAACAAAATTTTGTTTCAACTACGCTGAACAAAATGGCTATCTCGAAATTTTGATTGGGTATGTTTGGTGAAAGGGTGGGTGCGGAAGGGGTTACCTTCCAATCACTTTCGACTATTAAAAAGGCACAAGCCCTTCCAATCGAATGAGTCCTTTTCCAAGTTTCTATGACAACTCCTCCGATACGAAGTGCCCTGGTGTAAAACCAACTAACCAACCAAAAAAAAAAAAAAAAAAAAAAAAAAAAAAAAAAAAAAAAAAATATAATTTGTGCCAACGTCGTTCTTTATTTAGGCAGCGCTAATCCGCTGCCTATGATAGATATGTCCTTTACGTGATTTGCCTTCTAGATTTATTTGGAGGTTTTTTTTTTCAATTGTAATTTGTATTTTTTGCTGCAAGTTCCTCCTGCTAAATCTTAACCGAGTTTGGTTTCAGCGACGATGCAGTTTAATGCCTATAAAATACGCCCTTTTTCACAAGTAGGGGGTATTGTTTGAGAAAAACTACATGTTGAGGCAATTGGTACACTATTAAAATCTTCAGTAACTACATTTTAAGACCTAAAAATTATTTCTGAAATTAAGAGTAGACTACTTAAGCTTAACATGACAAGAATTCCTTGGTAAAGGTTGAAAATCTTGCTTTAAAAAACATGCTTCGAATGTATCTTTTTCGTGTTTTAACCCTCCCTCCCCTTTCACCTATGGCTGAATTATTTTACCTATTTAGTGTAGACATAACTCGACTGTAATAGCCTAGATTGTAATGTAGTTAGAACTTTCATGCATTTTATTCTCTCTAAATGTTTCTGAAGTTCTTTTTTCTTTTCTCGTCTTAAATCGTTTCTTTTTTTTTGTGTGTGTATGTGTGTGTCTGGCTTGAGTTCAACTTCTATTTCTGTGTATGTTTGTGTCTTTCAAATATCGCTTTTTTCTACATTGTTTTTCATCCTTGACAGGTCTTGTTTTTGAACTGATTTGTATTCTACGAAAATTCTGAGCTGCTATTAGATTTTGAAGTCCTGTAATATTATCATGGATAAAAGATTAGGTTTTGTGCAAGCCTAACATGATAGTAAATCTGTAGCAAGGGTTGGGAAGATTGGCTAATATCCACTTGACTTTATCTCCTAGAGCTTGGTAAAGCTGCACCTCGGGTTGATAACTGGATGTTATAAAACTGAAGGTATAATCTATAAAACAGAGTAGATACAAATGCTCAGAATAGTCATAAAAGTACATCTCTACACCTCACAGCTGAAAAAAGCACCTAGATGTTTGTGAGCAACTTATCTCAGCTGGAGGTCAAATCGATGCTATGAACAGTGAATATCTGACACCGTTGGCAAATATTCAAGTTGTCTTTTTTGTCAAATATCATTTGCTGTTGCACTTAATAAAAAGTCTTGTGTGGCAAATATGTAGCAAATAAATCTTATCAATCATGACTGCTCTGCCTTTGGGATCGATTGCTAAATACTGGCCAGGAACAATCCTTCTGTGCCCACTTTTGCCAGATGTTTCTTGATGCACTTTTTCAAATACATTCTTCTGTGGGTTGTATTCCAGGATAACAATCTGCCCCGAGTCAGAACCAACAACAACAAAATCTAAAACATAAAAATGAACTGATACAATACTCCGAGTGTTACAAAGATCATTAGGATATAATTCAGTATTCTCAGGTCAAAGTTGTTTTTATTTCCCAAAGGATCGAAAGTCTAACTTGAGTGAAACGTCATTGAAAGCGTTAGAAGAAAACCAACATTTTGAGATTCAAGTCTTACAGAACCCATTGAAAATAACGAGTATAGTCGCAGTTCAATTTTGCATTTATACATGCATCTGTTAAACTTTTAGCACAGTAAAAATTCCGAGATAATCAAGCTTTTAAGTGAAAATTTTCTGTCCATGGACGGTACCTTGTTCTTCAGTTTGAGGGCTTTTCTTATGGCTGATCGCGACGCATGTTATCAGCGGTAGAGTCTGAGGATCTTGTGTAGCTGCTCTACCTTTCTTCTAGAGATCCTCGGTTCGCTTCACTTAATTCGTTGGGGAGAGGCAAGATTTTGACATTGTGCCTGATGAACTATTTTCTGAATATCACAGAACTTGGCTGTATGGCATACCTAATAAAACATGCTTTTATTGTGACTTAAAAATTACAAGTTTTACGTGTTTCCTGTGGGGAAAAAAGGAAAATGGCTTTCAGGTTTCAGTTTTAATCTTTGCTGCTGAATGAATTCGGTATAAGTAATAGTAAAACTAGTTAGTGGTTACCATTTGGGTGGAAAAGCTGAAGAATGTAATCCTGGATGACATAAAATTTATTTTAAAGGTGGATCGAACTCTTGTAGTTGAGTATGCTTGCTTACTGTATCTAGACGAGACGCAGGCTGTTCAGTCCAACTCGGCTTCGAAAAACTGCTGGAACAAGTACCTGGTTTCTGTTTTCCGTGTGTGATAGAGGAAACTCTGGTCATGCATGGTTCAGGAAACCCTTAAACGGTTTGATATCCTTTCTGGCTACGTTCTGCCAACATTTGAACTGCATTTGGTTTTTTCGTCTACCAAGAAGGGGAGGTGGTGGTGCTCATAACACCTAAAGCGCCAGGGTCTTTTCCGGGTGTCTCATTACATGGATGACCCAATGAAGACGTCTTTTCTTGGTCATTTTGTAGAGGTCAAGCTTTTATCCGCATATTTTTATCGACCGTTGGTTGTTGACTCTCCCATCCATATAACAGAATTCATCACGCTCATGCTAATTGTATCCTGAGCCTTGTGACGAGGTTGATTACCCTTCTAGTTCGTAGTAGTTTGCGCAGCTGGCCAAACACCGAGCGAAGTCTTGTTTATTCTGGCTTGAATCTCATTTGTAGGTACAGGTCTAGCATCTATCAGTGACTCGAGATGTTTGAACTCTTCCACCCTTACATTAGGTTCCCAGTTGAGGTGTATAGAATGCTTTATCTTGGGGATACTTATCGCGAGTCCTGTCTCACTATCAGCATTTGCTACTCTTCATGTATCATATATTTTGCTTTTGGGTAGTCTGCGAACAACATATCGTCTTTACCATGTTCAATGTCAGCACTGGCTTCTTGTACTGAGATGGTGACACCATCATCTTTTTTCAATATAATTACATTTTTTGTAATCCAACTTATTATAGTTACAAAAAAATTGACAATGCCGAATGTCCTTGGCGAACGTCCTATATTGTGTAAAACAGTTCCATTAGCTCACCATACTATTCTCATAGTATTCACTTAGATTCTTTCCGGGCACCATCTTAGATGCATTATTTAGTGCAGCAGGGGTCGTAACACAGTCAAATACGGCAATGGAGGTCGACAAAGACTACGAAGGCATCCGATCCCTGAGGAACAAGGCATAAGGTAAAAGATGTGGTCTACACACCCCATGTTAGGGTCGAAAGCTGTCTGGTTTTTCCTTAGTTGCTATTACTCTTTTCTAAAGCGGCTCACATTAACTATTGCAAGAACTCTCCTCCTATTTCTTTTAGTGAGACTCCGTAGTTTTTACATTGTTCATGTCCTTTCTTGAATATAGGGATTATAGTAGCATTACATCATTCCTGGAGGACATTTTGGACATCTCGGGCCTTGCCAAGTAAGGTTGATAGGGCTTCAAGAAATACCATACTTGCTTTGTTAATTTATGCTGGTAGGTGGTCATCGCCTGGCGCCTTAAATTTTTTTTGAAGGTCTTAACAGTGCTTTTGACTACTCTATCAATGGTGAAGATACACCGCTAGGATACTCCTCCCCAAATCTTGGAGCTGCTTGTTGCTTATTCTGACTTGACTGGACGGAATATGTTTGAAGTATAATCCAAGCCTCTCCTGTTTAACAGAAACTTGTCATGCTATTTCCATCCGTTTGTCGTTTCTAGTTGTTCTGTCGTGATAATCCCATTTGTTCTTTCATATTTTCTGCGTGGTGTTCTTTTCAAGTTCATCTCCTTGTGGATCCTATACTGGTGGGTGTCTCATTTTTAACTGCATATTCCTCTAAATCTGTGGCCACCTTGGACCAATAGGGATCTTCAGAATGTAATAAATCGTTTGAGAGATTTCCAAGCAATTTGGGGTAGTTTTGGCGATTTTATTCACATAATCTACAATTAAACATTTACGTTATATCAATTTTAAAAATTTTGAACTTTTCTATAAATATTTTTTATATTGTAATGGAAATTAATGGAATGGAAAAAAAATTCCTATGTGTTAAAGTTCGTTGTAAACTTCTTGGAGCTTGAGTTTTTTTCCTCAAGTCAGTCATATTTTGTGTTTTTGCATATTTTATTATCATATTGTGCAGTTATGTCAATGCATATTACAGAAAAGATACCTGTTGTTTTTTTATTTCCTGAATCTATGTACATTTCGTATTCACTCTTAAATCTTATAGGAGGCCAAAGAAGCGAAGACATCAGTGTTCCTGACAAGCTTGTGGGTCTGATTATTGGACGTGGAGGTGAATCCATTTCAAGACTACAAGCTGAGACTGGCTGTAAAATCCAGATGGCCCCTGACAGCAACGGCGTTGGAGACAGAGGTTGTACATTGACCGGTACACCAGAATCAATCCAACGTTGCAAAGATATGATAATGAGTATTATTACAGCCCATAATGCTGGTATTCAAAATGGTGCTGTAATGGGTGGACCACCCACTTTTATGGGCAATCCAATGGGAGGAGGTAACACAGGAGGAGGTGGAGGTGGCCAGGTTGAGATAATGGTTCCCAAAGATAAAGTTGGTCTCGTTATTGGTAAAGGAGGAGAAACCATTAAACAGCTAATGGAGAGGACTGGTGCAAAAATGTTTATCCTTCAAGAAAATTCTAGCCCTGATGCTGACAAACCCCTACGCATTATGGGAGATCCTCATAAAGTAGAAATGGCAAGATCAATGGTTTACGATCTAATGGCTGATAAAGAAATGGATGGTGGTGGATTCGGGGGTAGACCAAAGTTCAGTAGTCCTACCGGATTTGGTGGACCCGAGGCTATTCAAGTCCCTGTTCATCGCTCTGCTGTTGGTGTTGTTATAGGTAAGGGCGGTGAAATGATAAATCGTATCCAAAATGAAACTGGTGCCAGAGTGCAGTTCCAAAAAGACGATGAAAACGGACCTGGAGAATATAGAATGTGTCATTTGACTGGTACCCCAAATCAATGTCAAGAAGCACGTAAAAGGATTGAAGACCTCGTTGAGTCTGTAATGATCAGAGATAGACAATCAGGCCGTGGGAGGGGCAGTGGTCCCATGCCTGCAGGTCGATTTGGAGGACCTCCAGGCAACTGGGATGGCTATGGTCCACCAATGGGTGGGCCAATGGGACCAGGGGGTCCTGGTCCTAGGAATGGTAGAGAACCTGTCACTAGCACCTTTGTTGTGCCTGCCCATAAATGTGGCATAATTATTGGAAAAGGCGGAGAAACTATTAAATGGATTAATATGACTGCTGGTGCCCATTGTGAGATTGACAAAAATCCACCTCCAAATGCCAATGAAAAAATATTCGTTATTCGAGGCACGGTAGAACAAATTGATCATGCCAAAAGATTGATGGCAGAGAAATTGGGAATTGCTCCGCCTCCCCCAACTCAATTTTCTGGTGGTCCTGGAGGCCCAGGACCGCAAGGTGGTCCTCCTGGTCAAAACTTTCCTGCCCAGAATTGGGGAGGTAATTATCCAGATTTTAGGCAAGGCCAGCAGCCAGGTAATCCACCTAATGACCCCAACGCAGCTGCCTGGGCTGCATACTACCAACAATACTACGGTCAAAATGCCCCTCAGGGTGCACCTGCAGCACCAGCTGCTGCTCAACCACAGCCTACTCCAACCCCTACTCCTGCTTCAACTGGTGCGCAACAAGATTTTACTCAACAATGGATAGAGTACTATAGAAGTATGGGTATGCTTAAAGAAGCTGAGATGCTTGAACAGCACGCCAAAAGTCAAACTCGTGTAAATCCTGCTGCTCAACCAGCAGCTCAGGGTCCTACCGCTGCTCCTGCTGCTGCAGCACCAGCACAGGGTGCCGGTGGCCAACCAGATTATAGTCAGCAATGGATTGAATATTATAAAAGTATTGGGAAATTTAAGGAAGCTGAGGCCATTGAAGCTCAGCTGAAAGCAAGCCAAGCTAATACTGCTGCAGCCACTGGACCTTACCCAAATCAGCCTACTGGTTATCCGACGGGTTATGGTGGTAGTGCAGCACCCCAAGCAAGCTATTACGGTGGTCAAGCATCAGCTTATCCCGGCTACAGTGTCCCCTAAGAAATGTTACCTCTTAGATGGACTTGATTGTCAGCAAACAGTTGTATTGTAGCTTTGGTGTTTGAAGTTTTTTCAGATTATCTTATTTCAATGACTTTACTTCTCTCAAGTGTTGCTTTCAGGTTTAGATTGTTTGTGGACTGACTCAGTCAGTGGTATAAGGGTATAAATAATTGATTCAACTAGTTTGTAAGTGTAGTTTTGTGTTTAATACCCAGTTAATCCTAAGTGGTGTTTAGGCTACTCATCATCAATCGTAGATAATTATAAGTGTAATCAGTGTTTCGACTGTTCATATTTGTGTTCTTTTTTTCTGTTCTGTATTTAGTTTCAGTCCTATTTTGTGCTTACTTGGTTCAGTAATAAAAAGTGCTACTTTTCGTTTTTATTTTATTGGTTTGTCAGTGCTGTTGCTACTTGCATTTGCTTTTTTGCCCACTATCTGCTAGTTCTTCAATTTATAAATTGTCTTGCTCGTGAATGCTGGTTTTACCATTGGGGATGTTTATCTTAATGATTTATTAATTTTGCTAGTATTTCATTCAAAATGTTGTTTGTAGGGTAATATCATATGCGAAAAGTGCGTATAATACATACATTTATTCAAAGTGCTACGTGTATTAACTAATCAGCGTTTGATATCCATGTGTGGTAATATCAAAGGAGTTTTAAAAGTGGTTTTAATTCATTGTCGTCAGATAACGTGGTAAATTTAACCGTCATGTATAACTGCTAAGTTTATAAAATAATGGGGAAAGCCTGTCCTGCCTCAAATCTATAAAGTGCGAGTTTATAATTCTTATCGTCGGTTGCTTATTTAATTAGGTCAGCTGTAATTGCGTTAACATTGTAATTGTTGCAATTTTTAAACTGATTGATGATTTAGTCTCTTTTTCTATGAGTCCAATTTAAGTGACGCTGGTTGTTTTTGATCTAGGTTTCAATTTCTTACTTATAATATATTTTGTATATTCCTAATAATTTAACTGTTCATGTATTATGCATTCTTTTAGGCATAGTGTTTCAACTATAGATGTAAAAATCCATCATTGGAGAATCTCCTTGTTTCTGATATTTATGTATATCGGAATAAATGAATCATTTATTGAGAGTGATCTGAATTCAAGATCAGCGGAGGAAAGTGTTGTTTAATTATTTTGACGTTTCTTGTCATATTTAAACTATTTGATATGATTATTAACTGTATATTTTTAATTCACTGATGATTATTTGGGTTAATTTTTTTATCAGTTGCGGCTTGATGTAACGATGCTCATATTGTATATGTTCGTTCAGTACTTAGGAGTTAAAAAACAAAAACATGTCACGTACCTGCAGTGCAATGTATAATTGAGTTTTGCTTTCTCGTCTTTGTAATTTGTTCTAAGAGCTGATTTAGATCTTAGCTCCAGCGTTCGTCACTAAAAATATTGCCACGTTATACTGTGATAATCAGTTGATTTTGTTTCTTTTCCAAACAACATTTTGGGAAATCTGCTCTTCTTCAGCCCTAGTTTTTGTATTCGTTCCATTTAGAATGGTTTTGATAAAGCAGTCTTAACACTCAACCGTTTTGTTCATTACGTAGGAAAAGTAACATCAGGCTCATTTAATTGACTGAAATTTAGGAAGAAGCAGACGAAAAGCTAAACAACCTCTGTGTTAAAGCCAGTGTTTCACTTTTGTTTCTGCCATTTCTTTAAAATGCGAAATCAGGACGCTTCAGGTTAGGCTAAGTCAAAAATTGCTTAAAAAAAAAAGACAAAGTAAATTTGGATCTCGTTGGAAATAACCTCAGTAGAAGTTTTCAAGTGTTTGAAAGTACGGTAATGTACTGATTTTTGGCACCGGTTAGAATGTTTTTCTGAATACTCGAGAAATGAATGAGTGTGTTATTTTCCAAAATCCCACATTCTAAGTATTCCTAAGGACACTGAGATTTTTTCCTTAGTATTTCTGATTGCAAATTGTGAAATTGGTTAATTTTATATATTTTGGATTTGAAACATAACAATATTGGTTTGCTTAAGCAACGTTCTTATATCTTGGCCGGTAGACATTCTGTCAAATTAACCTCTTGGTAAATAGTGAAGTGCTCTAGCATACATTAATACATTTTTTTTGTTTGGCTTGACCGTGTTCCATAGACCACAGGTAGTCTCTTAAATAAAAGACAGGTAGTCACTTAAATAAAATATTTTCTTCATTAAATAAGACCAATTTCTTGTATCCGAGGTCATCTAGAATCATGGTTCTGTTTAGATGCTTAAGGGAGACAAACTGTAAATTTTTGGAACGGGAGATATAGTGTGTGTAATTGAACACTGGCGCAACTCACCTAGTACTCAGTTTTTCATTATTCTACAAATGGTTCCATTGCAACTGAATCCCCGTTTAACTATACCCCCACCTACAGCCGATCCCCATGTAACTGAACATTCGTTTAACAAATAAATTTCGGCTTTCATGGTTTGTGACGTCGTTTTTCTTTTTTGTGACTACGGAACAGAGCTTTTTTTACGTATGGTCTTGACAGGCATTTATTTCATGACAAAAAACAAAGAGTAACAACAAGATAGAATATGTAAAGATTCTAATTTGTGTTTTGACCTATGATATTTCTTCGTATTTGTAGAATACTGGAAAACTAGCATCACTGAAAACACAGCATAACTAAAAAAAAGAACAGGATGCTGCTCCTGGGAGCAAGAAAATCTTTAACTAGTCTGCACAAAGTAAAGGACTTATCTATAAGATGCTTATTAATCTCTTTCCAGCTATAATAATTATAACTTTCATCATATGATTTAAATTCTCTAAAAAAAAAAAAAAACTCGAACTAAGTTGGTCTTTATATAAGTAGCTATTTTTTCAGAATTTTATCAAATATAGGGAATGTCATGAGCTTATTTTTACTGGTTGTATAGTTGCATAAACTGCGAAGCAGTGATTTTTGTCCCTCGTGTTTCAGCTTCGATCTTTACTTCCATTATAAAAAAGTTATTATGAACTGTTTTCATTTTTTTTTAGTTCTTTTCGTCATTCTTTTTTTTGCTTTCTGGTGAGGGGGGAGGGGTTCAGTCTGTTTTTAGGAAGTCTGAAACACTTGTTTCAACATTAAAAAATTGGTAATATGTTATGTTAAAACTAAATAATAGCTAATTATTTATGCTATTACAAATAATGCTGCAAAAGATGCTTTAATTTCATTTGTCAAGCAGAACTGATTTGAAACAACGACCAGTATTTCAACTCGACGCGATCCAAAAATATGTAGGAGAGGTAAAAAAGTAAGTAGATGGGATGCATATATGGTTTCAAAATTATTAGCTACATAAAATTATTTCTTAAAGCAAAAATGAACATGTAAGCCGTAAGCTGCTCTTGTTTCGCTTCGGCAACAAATCCTAACGAATAAACATGACCAGAACGAATCTGCAAAAGAGAATCATTATTTGTTTTATATCTTGCTACATGGAATACATTTTTTGTCCAGATTTTAAGCAAGAGCAACATGCCGTTGATGAGCAATAATGACTATAAAAGAAATTCCTACGAGTTTTTGAAGTTCGATAATATTGTCTTTTAGACATTCAATTTTAATATGTAAAATTACGAAGTATCTTAAGCAGCGCACTAGCACTGCCCATTTTTTAAAATGGACAGTGCCATGTTAAAGGGAGCAAGTGGCCTGTTCTCTTTCCTTTGGTTCCCATTGGTTGCTCGAAGATGTCGGAAAAATTTTAACAGAGAAATGGCTCTGCAGCCGTTGAAACGCAAAAAAATTATGAGATTTAAAAAATATATGCATAGGAATGATCTAAATCAAGTTCTAGAAGCCAAGAAAAATATTCGAAGGGTTAATCTGTATTGACTTAGGCCCATAAAGATTGGCCAGCTATGCCTAATGAAAAATATAATTCTTCTATGCTCATTTCCCTAGAAATATCCCTCCGGCCTCGAGCTTTAAGATCTAGTGCTAAAACGACTCTGCCTTTGTCAAATATTAATGGAAAACCTCATATAAACATGATTAGTTTCTCAGTTAACTTGCAATTTATGGTTTTACAAAGCTTTCAATTCAGAATAACGCATGTGATTTTCAACGGCTCAGTAGAAATACTTTTCACATTTTTTTTCTGTTTCGTAGAATTAAAGCAAAATTTTCTTAAATTCTAAATCTTTTCATATTAGAGAAAAAAAGGGAAACGCAGCCATTGTGACTTACAAACGTGCAGCAAGAAACGTAGGAAATTTGACGGATTACAAAACGCCTATTTTGCGTAAAGTATGATCAGTGGGAACCCAGGGTTTTTCTTTAATCCAACAGTCGTCCGATGGTTCCTTTACACATTGAGGAAATGAATGCGATTTCCGTCCGTATTTTTTCGAACGATGCCAGAAAACTACGTTTTAAGGTAAAGTTTTCCAATAAATGCATCAGCATGGATGAGGACAAGTTCTAAAAGAAAAATATTGGCTAATTGGACTCTCGGTTTAGTCCTTATACTGCGAAGGAGGCACAGAGAAAGAAAGTCAGTCTGAAACAACAAAGATTTTGTTGTTCCATAGTCATGGTTTTAGTCGTTTAAAAACTGCCAAGAATCCGTCCTGATTCGATCAAATCGTTATGGAAAGCTAGATAATTTTTCAAAAAGGACGGAATTTTCGCACGGATTGCTAAATCCGGACGGATTTTCGCAGTGTGTAAAAGAACCCTGAAGGCTAGCACACAACAACTTTTTTATTCCAGCTATGTGATTTTCATTTTTTTTATCCCTTTTAAAAGCATTAGAGAATCGTAAGCAAAATAAAAACTGGACTACTTGCAAAACGTTTTCAAACTTCGTGTGTTCTGTGTTTTGATATTGATACTTGGCTATATATTTCCAGAACAAAACAGGGTCAACAGTTTCAATATCCATTTTACCGCTCTCTCTCGCTCAGTGCTTGCTTTCTTCCATGAAGGAAGTCTAGGATGCATTAAAATAGATGTAGGGCTTTAGCTTGGCCTGAAAGTGCACAAGCTACATCATCAGCTCAACAAACCTTCAAATTTCACTATGGATAGGGAAGCTTTTTGGATTTGTCCGACAGCTTCTTTTCAGAATTCCATGGCCATAGGCGTCACTCTCGCTGCTTTCCAGTGAACTGGACATCAGAGACAGTTTTCAGCGTGCAAACCGTGATATAATTGGTCCAGGTAAGAGACTTCTTCATTGATCACCTGTGCATCCTTAAGGATTTTTGGTTTCTATAATAGGAAGGAGTGGGAAAGCTTAGGAAGTAAGATAGAAAGGAGTGAATTGTGGCAAATTTAAGAAAATTTATTGAAAACTGTGAGTAGGGGCGTCGTTTGGGGTGGCAAGAGGGGGCAGTTACTCCTCCAATAATGGGTAGAAAAAAATTATTATACATCCCATGCCCTTTGACTATCCGGATATGGAGCCCTCTTGCCCCCTCCCCCCCCCCCCCAATAAACATGCTGGAGATTCGCCCCTGACTGTGATTAGTGCGTAGAAAGTAAGTAGGTAAATAAATTTCCAAATCCGGATGTAAGATGGTCGAAAAGTAAGTATTCTATTTCCAAAATAAGCAGTAGTGGAAACTGCCAAAGAAAAAGAAACAGCAGAGCTTTGCGATTGCAACTAACTTTGTCACTAGCAGCCAATGAAACTTTTCTTTCAGGATTCTGCTTGCGTGTATCTTTCGCGGATGATTAAGTTGATAATTGCTCCATTCAAATGGGACTTGATCCAGTTTCCATCTAAATCACCAGATTTGGATTTCTTTCCCTGTACATTATCAAATATTATTATTAGTATGTTTTAAAATGTTTTGATTGGGAGGAGGGAGGGTTGTTAAATTTATGCTCTAGTTTCTAGATTAGAAATGGTTTTTTCTCTGGTCGGGCTTGAATTTTAATAGGATGTAGTTTCCGCTCCAGGAATGCATAAGAGTTAGAGAGAATTTGATGAAAAATTGAGAGGTATCGAGAAAAAATCAAAATTCCTGCTGAAAAGGTTTTCTAAAAGAATATTGTGATGGTAGCAATTGTAGTTGTAAGCGGGTTAGAATAGTGAATCAATCGACTTTTTATTTGGAACTTTTGCGAGAAGTATGTTATTTAACATCAAAACCAGTAAATGCACGCCTTTATGGGGTGGGGAAAATAAAACACTAGTTTCGAAAGCCTCAGATAGTGTTGTTGTGACCAAATTATAAAAAGCGTGTAAAAATGAAAGTTAGCTTTCAAATAATCTTTAGCAACTACGGTATTTTAGTGCCCTATTAGTACTGGATAAATAAAACAGAAAAAGGGAGACTTATCAGCGTTTCTGGCTCGTTTCAAAAATCCCCGATAAATTTATTTCCGCAATAAACTTTGCTATTAAGATGAATTTGAATAATAGCTATCATTCCTGAACTATCTGCTGGTTTTCTTCGCGCTAGGGTAGATCTATTGCTGCAGCCATAACTATCAAGAGTGTTCAGGCCCTGGGCATGAAAAGTTTCACTAATTTTCAAATCTTTACGACAGAAGGTTGGTTTTTTGTTTTTTGGAGAGGGTGACGGTTTTACGTCGAAACCGCATACAACAAAAAAAAAAACACAAAAGAATTAATCAATAAATGAGGATCATTTTATTCGAGTCCGCTTTCGTCCCCTCCAACAAAACGGGCTGAATTACATTTTCTAATTATATTGTTGATTTGATGAGGGATGATATGAATACGGTTGATTTGAATGAGGGTTGAGTCAGACAGGTTTGGGTTAAACAGGAGTTGATTTGAATGCAGATGAGCTAAAAGAGGGTTGAATTGCATGGAAGTTGAGTTGAATGGGGGTTGAAATAAATAGGGGCTGAGTTGTTCGAGGGTTGAATTACATAGAGGTTGAGTTTATTGAGAATTGAGCACAGTGGATTTGAGTTGAATTGAATTGGGGTTCAGTTAGACGGGGTTCAGTTCAGTTAAGGGGGGGGGGGGTTCAGTTGCACTTGGGGTTAGTTTTACGGGGTTTAGCTAAACGAAGGCTCAGCTAAACGGTAGTTGAGTTGCACGGAGGTTCAGTTGCTAGAGGGTTGACTTACACGGGGATTGAATTGCAAGAGGGTTCAGTTAAATGGGGCTGAGTTGCACGGCGGTTCAGTTGCATGGGATTTTAGTTACACAGGGGTTCATTTGCTCCTGGGTTCAGAAGCATGAGGATTCAGTTGCTTGAACTTCAGCTACAAGATTGTTTAGTTAAACGCATATCTTTACAAATTGGAGGAAATTCCATGGGTTAAAACACAAGGTAGAATCTTTAAATGTTCTATCTTGTTGTAATTGTTTATTTTTTAAATTGTGGGATAAATACATGTCAAGATCATTCATAGAAACAGCTCTATTTTGTTGTCACAAAAAAAAAAAAAAAATCAGATGTCACAGACCATTAACGCCAGTTCTATTTCTTCTTTTTTTTACGTCTGTTAAGAGGGGTTCCCTTGGCACTAAAAATTGCACTAAAAAAAACTTGCACTAACAATTGATATAGTTTTGAAAAATTTGGAAAAACAAAAATCGATTTTCTTCCCGAGTGTGTTGTCTCCGTTGAAGTCCCCTAGGTTCAGTCCACTCACACTGAAAGTTAATTATCAATCAGCGAAAATCAGCTCTTGGTCAATTTCGGGGTGTCAAGAGCCGATGCAGCCTTAATCCGGATGAGCCGAAAAGCGAGTTTTCGCACTAAAATTGATATGGTTTCTGAAAATTTGAAAAAACGAAAAATCGACCATTGATAAAATTGTCGAGGATCTGTAAAATACAGCTAGATGGCATGCTAATAAATTAGGAGGGGGTAGTCAATTTAGACTTTTTCTAGTTCAAAATAGGAACGAGGTCACAGTTATTGATAGGAAAGAGTTAAAAAGAGATGGGCAGAACATTTTGATAATGCGCTAAACCAGGATAGAGTTACAGGATAGGATATAAAGGAAAATGGAAAAGTTTGTTACAACTTGGATGTGAAAGAAGACTTATTTTGTGAGGAAGAATTAGTGACCATACTAAGAGGATTGAAAAATAACAAGACCCCAGGTATGTTAAATGAGTTCCATAAATATGGCGCTATCAGGTTAGAAACAAGTTACTGGAGACTATGAGTATGATTTTTGAAAATGGGGAAGTACCTACCGATTTTAGGAAAACCCTAATTAAACCCCTGTATAAGATAGGTGACTAGAGTGAGTGCAGTAATTATAGAGGCACTAGTTTGGTTTCTGTGGGTAGCAAATCACTTAGTATGATGATACGTTTTAGACCTAGAGATGCTGTAGACAAAGTTTTAAGAGAAGAACAGTGCGGTTCTAAGAAGGGTAGAGGATGTGACGACCAAATTTTTCACTCATAGGTTAATAATTGAAGAGTGCCTGAGACATCAAAGTACTTTAGTCCTCAGTTCAATATATAATGAGCAAGCTTTTAATTCAGATTACAGAAAAGTTTTTGCGAATGTGCTATCCTTGTGTAGTATACCAGACAAATGTATTAAATTAACTAGTGGAACGTGCGAGAATAACTCTGCTGCGGTTATGGTAGGCTATGAGTATTAAATCGTGAGAAAAGCAGGGTTATGTTTTTTCCCCCTTTATACGAATCATTTAATTGAGCTTGCCTTAAGGAGCACCGGAAAGGTAATGGGAGAACACGGAAGATCAAATAGGGAAGGAAAACTTTCTTGGACTTAGATTATGCTGGTGATTTAAGCATCCTAGATGAAAGTGTGAGCAAAATGAATAAGCTTTTAGAGGTTTTGTGAGTTCAGGGTACTACAATAGGTTTGAAAATTAGTTTTAAGAAGACTAGGTCACTAAGGATAGGAATAAGTGAACATTAAAGGTGACGTTCGGTAACGAAAAGATCGATCAAGTGGACAACTTCACTTACCATGGTAGTATTATTGGTAAAGATGGTGGGAGCAGCAAAGATGTTAATAGTAGAATAGCTAAGGCTCGGGGTGTTTTTTCAAAGTCGAAAAAAGTTTGTAAGAATAGGAAGATAATTCTGCAAGCCGAGATTAGAATATTGGAAGCTAGAGAGATGACAGTGGTCAAATATGGTTCTGAAGCGTGGGTGCTCCGAAAAACGAAGTAAGATTTGCTAGATGTTTACCTGAGAAATTGCCTTTGGATTGTTTTGGGTACCGGGGTGACTGGCCGTATCTCAAACAATAGATTGTACGAAAAGTGTGGTTCGATCCTGCTTTCTAGGGCTATAATGAGAGAGAGGTTGAGATGGCTAAGACATCTTCTGCGGATGAAGGATGACAAATTGCCAAAGATTGTCCTTTTCGGCCAACCGTTTAGGGAGAAACGAAAACCTGTCTTCGTTGTCTTCGTTGGTGTCTCCATTGGCATTTTAATTAGTCATCTTCTGCATATTTGGCTCCATTTGAATCTGTTTTTCTTCAAAAGATTAGTAATAAGGGTTATAATGGTCAAAGGGTTATAATGGTTATAATAATAAGGGTTATAAAGGGCTTTCTAGGGCTATAATGAGAGAGAGGTTGAGATGGCTAGGACACCTTCTGCAAATGAAGGATGACAAATTGCCAAAGATTGTCCTTTTCGGCCAACCGTTTAGGGATAAACGAAAACCTGTCTTCGTTGTCTTCGTTGGTGTCTCCATTGGCATTTTAATTAGTCATCTTCTGCATATTTGGCTCCATTTGAATCTGTTTTTCTTCAAAAGATTAGCAATAAGGGTTAATCGTGAATTAGTTTTTGAAGGGATTTTGATATCCAAGATCCACGTAAGAATATTCAAAATGATTACCTCAGTATTTCCCGAGCTTGTTCGACCGGGGCCTGATGTGAATTTTAACAATTTAACTTCTTGTCTTCCATCATTAGATATTTCTCCCTTTTTGATTTCGGCAAAAAAGGACCTCGATTCCGCATGTTAATTAAAAAAAAAACATTTGCAAAGTAGTCTTTAAAGTACCAAGGACCAAAAATGAAAACTAATTCTTTAAATTGGCTAATTAGAAACTTATACAACCATATACATTCTTAAAAAAGTTAGGAAAAACCAGGAATTAAATTTTAATGAAGATCTACAATTTTCATTTTTGTTTTGTTTTCAAAAGTGCCCACCGGTTTCAAATATAAAGAATGTTTGTCAAAATCAGCAGAAAATAAGCGAAAAAAATATATCAGTGTTTAGTAAACACTGAAACACTTAAGACTAAAAAAAAAAAAATTAATTCGCCACAGCGAGATTTTCATGATAGCAAGCATGAATTTGATATTACTAGACAAGAATTTGATCTCCTATACAGATTATTTCCAACTTACCTTAGTGGGGCAATAGCAGGGACAAATTTCTTGCTATTGTTTTAAGAAATAGCAGAAAGAAATCACATGATATGCTTTAACTTAAGTTTTGAATTTCCCGCTTTTCTTCAGTGCGCTGGCAAAGCCATCTGTGATTCCATGTGAACCCATTTCGACCCACAAAAGAATAGTTTTCGCTGTTTCAGAGTGATGGCAAAAAAATAAACGTAAACTTCGATAAAAATAAACTTCGATAAAAATGATAAAAGTAAACTTCGTGATTCTTCGACAAAATACATGATTTCACGTAAAGTCCATGTTTTTTAAGTAAATCCATGGCAATTCATGGCAGTTCAAGTATCCATCGCAGGGGTCGAAAAATCCATGTAAACATGGATAAATCCATGGCAATGGCAACCCAGTATGGTTATATATATGTCGGTATGCCCATACTAAGTTTTCATGCGGTCAGAACGGCTAGACTATGGAAGAGGATCGAAGATTTAACGCATGTGGTCGAAGCCTGGCTTTTGACCCTTCTATCATACAGATTAAAAATTCTTGTTGGGCTCTGATTTAAAAATGTATGACATGTTCACTTGTTCCAAGTCTGAATTTAGCTATTTCTCTTTAGAGGAAAATCAGTATAAAAATGTGGTTCGACGCCACTGTCTTGGGCTACAATGGAAGAAAGGATATGTAGTTAGGTTACGTTTTACGGATGGAGGAGGATGGTTTGCCAAAGATTATGCTTTTTTGATAAAAGCAGATCGTCCCGGTTGAGGTGGGAAGAGGTCACAAGAAAGGATTTGTAGGAAACTAGAACTTAGTGGGAGGTGGGAGGGGTAAAGAATGAATCTATGATCAAGTTGGGGTAAAGGAGCGTGTACAGTTATGTTGGCTTCAGTCAATGAGTTGATATTTTTAGTTGTTGTAATTCGAAAAAATCAAATCTTCAGAAGATCCAAAATCCTCTCAGAGGTATGGGAATAATCATAGACAAACAACTATGATTATTTGTTGCCTGAACGAGAGGTAGCTGTAGCTTTGGCATGAAGTTTTCTTCTTTTTTTTCTGGCTAATGCACTTAGAGACAGTGTCTTTTCTTTAAAATTAATTTTGTTTTCTTTTTCTTCACTAGAATGTAGCAACAGGGACAGTAAAATATTAGCTGTTCCCATAATTTGAGGCCCTTGCTCCTAGGACTAAATGTATCATGTCATTTTCAAACGCACTTTTTTATAGAGCCATCGGCTATTTGGATGTAAATAACTATCTTGAAATTTTGATTTTATGGTTGGCAGTGGAGGGGATGGGGGAAATGAAGTGTTAAAGCTGCTTCAGGCAGCTCAAACGTATTTTTTTTTAAGAAAAATGTTCTAAAATCTATAAGAAATGTTGTCATAGTCAGGGTGGCGAACGTGGTCCAGTTCGTCCAGAACGTCCAGGACGTGGTCAAGTTTCGCTATTTTTTCCAAAAGTAATGGAACTTTGATTCTTTTTTTGTTTTTTATTTTTTTAACTAAATATACTTTTGCTTACCTTCTCTTCAAGTTCTTTATAGTTTTCAATTGTGTGTTACGTTTGAGACAGAGTTAAAGCATTGCTTTTCACAGCTACTCTAAAATTGACTGCAGGCTTAGCCATTCATTAGTTATTAAATCAGAGGCAATGCTGTAGCGTTGCCTATAGTAAAAGGCCATAAGACTTCAGTATATTATTTTATTTTTTTTCAGAGGCACTTCATATGGAAGGGACGGTCGTATAAACTTCGGAGGGGGCTCATTCGATTGAAAATCGAAAGTTCTAGTGCCTTTTGAAGCGGCAAAAGTGATCGGAGGTCAACCAGCCCTCCCTCCCGTACCCTTTTTACCCCAAATGCATCTGATCAAAATTTGGAATAGCTATTTTGTTCAAAATGGTCCTAATGTCAAATAATTATGTCTCCGGAGTTGACAATACCCTACATAGCCATCAGGGCAAGAACAGTGAGCTATGCAAGTTACCCATTGTTGACATAGAAGTTTTTTTTGTTGGAAAAAGAGGGCATGTTTTATCCTGGGTCTCCAAACAGGCTTAGGTTAATAAGGTCAAACCTTAAGGAAATTTTGGGAGGGATACCGAACACAATCAAAACGCATTATTATTATGTGCCTACTGGTTGTCAAAAGGGAATATCAGCAATATCTAAGGAATGGCTGAGGATATTATATTGAAACTTTAAGGACATGTTAAGGGGGATGTTGAAAAGTGGTTGAAGGACTGCCAGACGAACATTATTAAAGCACACTGTGTGTATGCTGGTTGAAAAAGTTCAAAGGGCTGTCAGCCCCCTCTAAATTTTTTTAGCTACCCTTTCTCCAAAAAAAATTCTATCAAAATTGTAAAATAACCATCTTGTTCAAAATAACTATGGCTATGGGGATTACATAACCCCCCACAGGTTTTGAGAGGACTACCGAACACAATCAAAACACGCTACGCGCATGCTGGTTGGCAAAAGGGCGTATCAGAAGAATAAATCAAAAGACGCTAATTAGAACTAATAAATTAGAATCGAGTATTTTAATTCTTAAGCCAAAGACGTGAAAACTGGATAGATATTCATTACATTAAAAAAAAGGTAAAGGATACGCCACTAGACTCTTAAAGTCCAAACCGGCGGTGCTGATCTCCATCTCGACCTCCGAAGTATAAACTTTTTAAGGAGAAGTAAAGAGCCGTATCAAACTTAAGACTGGCAGAAATAATGTCCTATAATAATTGTAACTCAAAACGACCAGAAGCTACAATCAAAGAATAAATCAAACCCAAAACAAACAGAAATGAAAATAAATGATAATTTCAAACATAAAGATAACAGATACTGATATAGATGAATAAATAAATCTTAAAACGAGTAAAAATTAAATTGAATGTTCAAGACAAACTTAAAACGAATAAACCAACTTTAAGCAGGAGTTTAGTTACTGAATCGTCCCCCCTCTATCTGTTTAAATTTCTAAAGTCTATGTGCTCTTTCTAAAGGGGGTCGTACACTTTCATATATAAGAGAGCCCTGGATAGGGTTTTTAATGAAATATAAATAAAGAAATAAACCAATATTTTTTCTAAATGAAAATGAAGAGTAATGCTAAAATTCAATCGGACAAAGATTACTCTCTATGGTCAGGGGATTGTCACTTCCCCCGGGTCCCCCAAATTGTTATGGTGAAGTTCGAATAAGGTTTTTCAGAAAATATGTTAGCATTAAATAATTTTATCCTTAGATATAAACTTTTTAGATTTTAATTTAGATATAAGTTAGAATTAAACATATTCAGTTTTTAGTAAAACATGATTGTCACTCTAGCTTGGGGGGCTTACTCTTATTTATGGTAATTTCTGTTTGTTTTAGGTTTCATTTCTTATCCGTGTTATTTCGTAAGTTTATTTGCATCCAGCAAAAGAAAACTGATCATAGAACCACCACCATTTTTGTGCAGCTCGCAGTTGCTCTCCCTTAAGCAATTGACCAATCTGGATTCTGGATTACTACTCTCGACTAGTTTTTGGTTACAGTTCCGCTTCAAACTCAGCATCCATCCTGCCGATCCTATTATAATTTGCCAGTCTTGTACAAAGTTCTCCACTGTTAGGATATTCGGTAATTCGCATAAACAGTGTACATAAATTTGTAAGTTCAGTTGCCTGAAATTTCACTTCAGATTTATACCTAAACAAGGGACATAATCTTTAAAACAATATGAATATGGTTCGATTTTATTGATATGAAATATATTTGTGCGATATTTTTTGGCAATATTCTGTTGTAACCCAAATGTCAAACTGTAAAAAAAACAAAAACATATCATTCTCTATTCAACAGTATTTCCAAACATAATAATTACATCCAACAGCCCCTCTCCTAACCATGGACGCCCATAAGCTGAATTCCAGGGGGGATTACTTGGTCTAATTGGCACTTTTAATACTATATAATAGAAATTTCAAAACAAAAATATAAAAATACAACAGAATCATTCAGCTAGGAGGGGATGGCGCCTCCTGCCCCCCCCCCCCCCTGATGGGCGCCCATGCCCCTAACGCCTAGATATAGCTATAGGTCATATATAGAAGTTTGCTGATTTCGTTGATTTGTCCGTATTATTTTTATACTTATCAACAGTTAGTTCATAATGCCAATTTGAAAAAAAAGATGAGCAAAACTGGACTTTTGTTTATTGATTAGGGTAATATTCATGCACTAGGAAGAGGGGGGGGGGGGGTGCAATTGCACCGGTGTATTAAATGCAGAATCGGATTAGGTACATATTTAGTAGCTGGCCGCTGGTGAAGGAAATACGATAGACAAATAAAATTAATACCATTAGGCTCCTTATTTTATGCTCCGTAAAATCCTTGTTTAGGCGTTTCTTGCCTTCTTTAAAATTAGTTATGTTTGGTAAATGAAACTTTTAAGAAAGATTCCATGACCAAAAATATGCCCTGTAATAGTAATGTCAAGCTACTCTGTCTACCCTTTCCATATCTCTAGGGTTTGGAAGATTGTAAATATTGTCGGGTATATATCTGAATTCTAACAAAAAACGTTTTACCTTAGTTTTGAGTTTTTAATCTCTTTTTTTTTTCATTGGCTTTAGTTTGTGAAAAATGCAATTCCTGTTATTTCAGTAGAATTTTAAGTCATATCAAAGGTTTTTTTTCTTAAATTCAAGAAATCATTTTGCAGATCTTTAGAATCTTTTTAATTGGGATGGAGCAAAAGTATGAGCTTCAAAACACTGGTACTTATGTATTATAAAAAAAAAAACGCGAGAAGTGAAGTTTCGTTAATGCTTATGAATGAAAGAAAATATGATAAAAATATAATAGTTTAGAAACAAATTTGGGCTATATATTTGCACATTAGGGGGGGGGGGGGTAAAGCATAGCATATATTAAATACGTAACCTAACCCAAGTACCTTTTTTTTGCCCCTCCACCCCTAAAAACTAAAATTTAAGTATTGTTCACGCAATAAGAAACCCCTGTTTGCGTAGCGAGACAAAAGAATTGTCGGTACTTGGGCATTATATGGGCATTTCTAAAAAGTCAAGTTTGGTTAATGCTAATGAAATAAAATAAAATAGGATGAATATATAATAGTTTATAAACTAATTTTGGCTATACATTTGCACATTAGGGGGTGGGGGAGGGGTAAAGCATTGCATATATTAAATACGTAACCTAACCTAATCTTGGTACCTTCCCCCTCTAAACCCCAAAAAACAACAGTTTAAATATCGTATACGCAATGAAAACCACACTATGCATTCCATTACTTTATAGTGGTGTCTTGAATTAACCCGTCAAAACGGGTTTTTCATGACTGGTTTCCTTGTAACTGCCCATATAATGCCCAAGTACCGAATTGTCTTGTTAAGGATGTTGCTTGGCTAGTTTTTCGCGATCCAATTCTCGCGTGTTTTCTGGATAATGCGTAAGTACCAAAACACTTTCCTGTGCTCCATTTTAGCTGAAGATCTATTTTACAAGGATTCACTTTTATAAGATAAAGATTATTAAGGATCATTAAAGGTCAGCTCCCTCTGGAGGGAGCAGATGTGGAGGCAGATGCTTAAAAATATCTCCCCAGGACATCATTAACACTGTGGATGCACTCCTGGAATTTTCATTCGTCTAAATTAACTAATTTCTAAGATAGCAAAAAGCCCATAAACTAGAATTTTACCTAATGCACTTCCAAAAATCAGTCTCAATTTATGATAATGCATTCCCACTCCCCTGATTGTTCCAGAGTTAGCCTTGGTAATATATTAAATAAAAAAAAACAAGCTTTTTCAACTGAAAGTAAGGAGCAACATCAAAGCTGAAAACGAACAGAAATTATTACGTATATGAGGAGGTTAACCCCCTAGTCAATACATCGCTCTTTACGCTAAAGTTGAATTTTGTTCCAGTTCCTTAAGAATGCCCTCTGAATCACAAAGGCCCTTTAATTAGGATGAATAGCTCTTTTGAAAGTACTGAAAAGACTTTAGCATAAAGAGCGAGGTATTGACTAGGGGGCAAACCCCCTCATATGCGTAATAATTTATGTTCGTTTTAAATTTCAATGTTGCTCCTTACTTTCAGGTTAAAAAACTGTTTTTTTAATTTAATTTCTGATTGTTTTTTAAATAATGCTGGGAAATCCGATGCCCCCTTCATAGAAAGTTCCCTTCCCTCATGAAAAATTCCTCCATGGAAAGATCCTCCCACGTAACCCACTCTTGCCGAACCCCCTCACCAGAACAAATCCCCCCTGAAAACGTTTGTATACTTCCCAATAACCAATACTATATGTAAACAATGGGCAGAGCTCATAACTTGCAGCCCTTCCCCCGGGGATGTGGAGGATTAAGTCATCCTCAAATACATAGTTATTAGATTCTTCGACTATGCTGAACAAAATGGTCATCTCCAAATTTTGATCGGGTGACTTTGGAAAAAATGAGCTTGGGAGGGGGCCTAATTACCCTCCCTATTTTTTGGTCACTTAAAAAGGGCACTAAAACTTTTAATTTCCGCTCGAATGAGCCCTCTCGCAATATTCTAGGACCACTGGGTCGATACGATCACCCCTAAAAAAAAAACAATAAACACGCATCCATCATCTTCCCCCTTGTTTCCCCCTTTTATAGAAAATAAGGGAAATTTTCTTAGGCTCGTAACTTTTGATTGACCAAACTTTATGAAACTCATATATTTGAAAGTAGCATAAAAATCCGATTCTTTGATGTATCTATTGGTATCAAAATTCCGTTTTTTAGAGTTTCGGTCACTATTGAGCCGGGTCGCTCCTTACTTACAGTTCGTTACCACGAACTGTTTGATTTCTCCATTAATTAAATCTCATGATGCGTCACACGTTCTTGGGTTAAAACGGTTTTTGCAGTCTCGACTCGATTAAATTTATTTTGGCCTGAGTAGGCTAAGAACAATAGAATTGCGAATGTAAATATTATTTGAAATAATTTTTAAAAGTCGATAACAATGGAAGGAAACATACTAATCTAATTACTAAAAACATGCTACATATCATAAAGTAAGAATTTCATTGTTTTAGTGGTTTTTTGAAGTTTTTTTTTTTATTCCTAGGCTTATACCTATGATCATTAGAGGGCGGGGGAGTATGGGATGCATTGTTGGAAAAGTGACCATTATATTTGGAAAGAGTATAAAATAAGGGATTTAATAATACTGCTTTTATTTGTTTAACAGGTTTCCTTCAGAAGTGGCCAACCACTAAATATTTACCTTGAATGGGATTGGGGGCATATAAGGTTTGTATTGAAAGCTTTGTCGTAGAAACTAGAAACAGGGCTAATTTGATTGGAAATTCAAAGGGCTAGTGCCCTTTTTAATTGTCGAAAGTGATTGAAGGGTATCTAACCCTCCTCTCACGCCCACCTTTTCCCCAAACACATCCAATCAAAGTTTTGAGATAGTCATTTTGTTCAACGTAGTTGAAAGTTATGGAAATTAGGTCTTTGAGGATGGCAAACCCCCCAGAGCCCCCAGGGAAAAGGTTTTAAGTCATGCCCTGGGGACATCTAAGGTTTGTATAGATAGCGTTGTCTTAGAAATTTCAAAAGGGGCTCATTTAATTGAACTTGAAAGGACTGTCCCCTCCTCAACGCCTCGCTCTTTACTCTGTCTCACAACTTTATTTTTTAAAACAATAAAAAACTTTAGCGTAAAGAGCGATTATTTAATTTCTGGTCGTTTTTTAGTTAATGCAGCTTTTATTTTGGCTCACCGTCATTGAATAAATAAACAAAATTTGCATGAAAATTTTACTTTTCTTTTGCTAAATGGCTGTCTCTAAATTTGGTTCTGGCGTAATTTACAAATTAACTTACGTAACGAACTTCTATATTCGTATATTTTTCTTCTGGCAAAAAATACAAAGTTGCAGATTTTTGCAGATATGAGCTTGAAACCTATGTAATAGGGTTTTCTTATACGCTGAATCTGACGGTGTGATTTTCATTAAAATTCTTTCACTTGTAGGGGATGTTTTCCCCCTCTTTAAAAAATCAGGTAAATTTTCTCAGGCTCGTAGCCTTTGATGAGTAATACTAAATTTAATAGGATTTATATATTTAGAATCAGCATTATAAGCCCATTCTTTTGATACATTTATTGACATCAAAATTTCGTTTTTAAAAGTTTCGATTACTATTGAGCCGTATCGCTTGTTTTTTTTTATTGTTTTTTTTTATTGTTTTTTTTATTACGTATATGTTATTACGTATATGAGGGGGTTCTCCCCTTAGTCAATAACACGCTCTTTAACTTAAAAGTTAAAAAAAATTGAAATAACAAAACCCTGAATCACAAAGTCCGTTTAATCATAATAGATAGTTCTTCTGAAAGCAATAAAAAAAACTGTAGCGTAAAGAGCGAGATATTGACTTGGGGGAGACCCCCCTCATATACGCAATAATTTCTTTTCTTTTTAAGTTCTAATATTCCTTCTTACTTTCAGTTGAAAAAACTTGTTTTTGTTTTAATTTCTAATCGTATTTTAAATGATGCTTGAAAATACGGCGCCCCCTTCATAGACTTGTCCCTTACCCCAAAGAAACATCCTCCACGGAAATATTCTCCCGAGTAACCCCGTCCTCCCGCCCCCCCCCCCCACCAGACAAAAAATCCTTCCTGAAATTGTCTGTATACTTCCCATTAACCAATACTATATGTAAACAATGGGCAAAGTTCATAACTTGCAGCCCTTCCCCTGGGAAATGTGGGGGCTTAAGTCATCCTTAATGAGATATTTATTAAATTTTCGACTATGTTGAACAAAATGGCCATCTCAAAATTTTAATTGGGTGACTTTGAGAAAAAAATGAGCGTGGGAGGGGGCCTAGTTGCCCTCCATTTTTTTTGTCACTTAAAAAGGGCACTAGAACTTTTAATTTCCGTTCCCTTGAGCCCTCCTACGATATTCTAGGACCACTGGCTCAATACAATCACCCCTGGGGAAAAGAAAAAAAAACAACAAAAAAACAAATAAACACGCATCCGTGATCTTTCTTTTGGCAAAAAATGGAAAATTCCACATTTTTGTAGATAGGAGCTTGAAACCTCTACAGTAGGGTTCCCTTATACGCTGAATATGATGGTGTGATTTTCATTAAGGTTCTATAACTTTTAGGGGGTCTTTTCCCCTTTTTTCGAAAATCAGCCCAATTTTGTCAGGTGCGTTGCTTTTGTTGGGTAAGATTAAACTTGGTAAAACTTATATATTTGAAATCAGCATAAAAATCTGATTCTTTTGTTGTATCTCTTGGTATCAGAATTCCGTTTTTCAGAGTTTCGGTTACTATTGAGCCAGGTCCCTCCTTACTTACAGTTTTTTATCACGAACTGTTTGATTTAGTTGTTTAATTCTCTTTCAAAAACTTTTTTTTATGGAAAAATTGCTTAAAATTAATTTCTGTTCGTTTTTTTAATCTGCGTTGTCATTTCTATTGGTTAAGAAAATGATATTTTAAATATTTTCTGGTTTTTTTCTATATGAATCCAGATTTTGGCTTACTATCTATATGCTGCACAAAGTGTTGCTACAGCTTTTAATAATGCTTATACTATGGTGCTTTGTATGGATGGGTACGGGGAATAGTATTCAAATAAATGGGTTAAAAATCTGCTTAAATTTTGGGGTTTTATTGCGCTGACAGATTTCTGGCCCCCGTCTTGTTACAACCTTGAGTATATAAAAGTATTAATCAACCATTACCCTCCAGATTCTGAAAGTTTCAGCTTAATTCTCGTGGCCTTTCCCAAGATATCACCGATAAACTTTTTTGACAGTCATTGATGCATATAGTGTGTTTGGATTCAGCTCAACTTCTCACTTAATATACCCTGTCATTTTTACCTTAAAACTCTTAGCCTTTCCTGATAAAACATATGTATGCCCTTTTGATAAGATTGAATATAGATGTCTTTTGATTTTGCTCATTATTCACGGCAACATACACTGAAGTTCCAACGTTTTTCTTTAGTTTTTCCTGGGATATCGTGCATACGTCCTTTTGACGATCTGTACGCGCATAGTTGATTTTGAATTAGTTTTACGTCCCCTCAACTTTCCCTGAAAGTTTCAGTTTATTACGCTACTTGATTTCTGAGATATTGCATCTTTGCCATTTTGACAACCCAGATGCAGTTAAGACTCTTTTCATTTAGTTCAACGGTATTCGTAACAACAAGTCGCATGCAGTCGCAGTTCCAAGTAATCACAGTTGCAGTCGCAAGTAGTCGCGGTCACTGTGTCAGATAGTCGCAGTCACATTCCCAAGTAGTCGTGTTCGTAGTCAAAATTAGCTGTAAACACAAGCAGTTGTTGGGGTAGTCACAATCACAGTTCCAAGTAGTCGCAGTTGCAGTCATTGGCAGTTGGAGTCGAAATTGCAATTAGTCGTAGTCGCAAGTATTCGTAGTTGCAAATAGTCACAGTCGCAAGTAGTTGCAGACGCAAGCAGTAACAAGTAGTTGCAATTGTAAGAGTCGTAGTTGCAGTCACAAATAGTTGCAGAAGCAGTAGTAGTAGTAGTAATAGCAGCATAATTAGTAGTTGTAGTAATAGTAGTAGATGTGTTAGTAGTTGTAGTAGCCCTGAAAGTTTCAATTTAATACCCTCAGCCGTTCCTGAGATATTGCTGATACGTTTTTGACAACCTGCATGCACATTGTACCTTTTGATTCAGTATTATACCAACAAAAACTTGAAAGTTTCTACTTAATGCCCTGTTCCGTTCCTGAAATGCTGCATCTGTGCCATTTTAAAAACCTGGATGTAATTAAACTATTTTGATTTATTTCCATAGCAGTAATAGCAGCAACAGGAGTGGTCATTGTAACCCTGAAAGTTTCAACTTAATACCATCAGTTCCTGAGATATTGCTGATCCGCCCTTTTGACAACCAGCATACATCTAGGGCATACATTTAACATACATTTAGTTTTACATACTCCTCGACTTCCCCAGGAAGTTTTAACTTGATACCATATTTAGTGCCTGAGATATTGTACCTATGCCATTTTGACACGGTGGGTAGGCTTAAACCCTTTTGATTTGGTTCAATAGTAGTAACAGTAACGGAAGTAGCACTAGTAATAGTAGTAGCAGTAGTAGAAGCCCTCAGAGTTTCAACTTGATACCCTCAGCCGTTCCTTGGATATTACTGATACGCTCTTTTCTGTAATCTGTTTGCATATAGCATGCACAGGCCACTAAGGCCTCCGATTGCTCGTATAACAGTGCATATTTAGTTCTAATTCTAGTTTTCTATGTAGGCACGGGTTACTTGCGATCAATATGGTGTACAGTGATATTGAATTTATCTATATGCCTGGCTCTCCGTCATGTCGTTCAGTGATGATGTGCATTAAAGCTCTAGGATTGGATGTTGACATGCGAAAGATTGACATGTATCAAAAGGCTGAACATAAGCATCCATGGTTTGTGCAGGTAAGCTTATCTTCAGTGAAAGTAATTCTTCAATTTACCTTTACTAAATTTAAATTGGTGTTAGCGCTTTATTAACTTTAACACTAGTTTTGTGTAACATCTCAGCAACCCACAATGAAATTTTACTAGGGGATGGCTTAAAAAATGTCTGCATATGTAAAATAGTGATAGTATTTTTAGATTTAGAAGTATTAAAAATAAGGCTATAATTATTAAGTTACCCGACGGGGGTTGTTGGATAATCAATATCCATAAAATGTGAAAAATGTAAACGGAAGCAATTGTCAAGTGTTCATCTTCAGGGGTCTCTAGGTTCAGTCAGCGTGGAAAGTATTAAAAGTGCCTTGGGGGTAGTTATTAAAATCCTTTGGATTAGAAGACATGTGAGAACAAGTATCATAGCGAATTGCAAATAAAAATGATGGACAATGAAATCTGCGGTTAAAAGACAAGCGACAGCGAGGATGACATCAAATCGTAAACGAAATAACGTACAACGACCAAGAATCGTAATGGATTAAAAAAAAAACTGAATTATGTAACAAGATATTTAAAGCAAAAGTAATTACTGGGGAAAAAGCTGGAAAAGAAATCACATTAATCTGCGGTTAGAAGACAAGCGACAGGGAGAAATAAATATATAAGCCTGCCGCGTGACGAATCCAAATTATAAATAGTGGACAATAAAATCTGCACTTAGAAGACTTGTGACAACGAGTATCAAAACGAATCGAAAAGAAAAATGGTTCACAAAGTATCTGCTGTTAAAGACAAGCGACAGCAAAAATCATAAGAAATCGCAAAGGAAAATAACCCACAACAAAATTTGCAGTTTGAAGACATGTGACAACAAGCATGATAAGTCGAATAGGAAGCAGACGTATGCGAAAATATACAAGGTGACAAATGACTCCAAGCACCTAAAGCAAAAGGCATGAAAAAATGTCTGAAGTAATGATGAACGAAAATGAAGCACAGCGAGATCTGTGGTTAGAAAACAAGCGAAAGGGAGAATTGCTTCGAATCATAAACAAAAATGACGCTCAACAAGCGAGAATCACAATGAATTGCAAACGAAAAACTAAATTATGTAAAGAGATAATTAAAGAAAAAATAACTGCTGGGGAAAAAGCTGGAACAGAGATTAGAATAATTTCGATTGATTATGAGGACTTTGAATTTTTGCAGTAGGGGGAGAGGCCTCGAGAAAGGGTGTTCTAAAGTTTGATACTTATTGTATCTGATGAATGAAGAACATATGGCGTCATGATAATAAGCGTGTTAGTGCCAAAGATCCGAGCAAAGTGAGGCACATTTTTAAGATTTGGAGGCCCGAACAAGATGAAGGAAATGACATTAAGTCTCCAAACCAAAGCGGCTTTCTGACAACCATTATGTTCGTGAAGTGGGCTTTTTGGATACTTCTACATACAAATCTCATAAACTGTGCTGACTTTTCAAGTTAAAACTTGGTCTTTCTTAACTTGATTAATTTGAAAAACTTTTTCGACAAAACAGGTTTTTCAAAGAAAAGTAAAGAGCTTCGCAAAACCAAAAATAACCAGAAATAAATTGAAATAATCTTCCGAGCGTAAAACTACCACAAATCACCATCAATAAATAAATGAAGCCCAAAACGAACAATTACAATATATAATCGATTCAAGCTCAAAACGAGCAAAATTAATAAGAGTAAGGCTGACAACCCCCTTGCCTTCTCAAGACCAGAATATAATTCGTACTTTACAGAAAAAATGACCGTAGAATGTATTTTGTTTCCAGTAAAGTGCAAATCATGTTCTGGTCTTGAAAAAGTATGAGGGTTGTCAATTTTCAATTGAATCAGCCCTTTTCGAAGTTTCTACGACAACTTCTATAGGAAGTGCCCTGGTCCAAAAAAAAAGAAAAAAAAAATATATATGATATACATTTACTCACATAAAGTATATGTGAGTGATTGCAAAGTGAGTACTGTGAGTATTACCTAAAGTAATATGTGAGTAATTTTATTTTACATTTTATAGTTAGTCTATTTTAGTTTTATATATATTGTCAGTTATAATTTTTAGTTTTAGTTTCTTGTTTTTTTTTGTTTTTTTTTCTCTACTCTGAAGACACCTTGTTGCATACGGGCGAAATATTTTTTTGATTTTTGTTCTGTTCGTTCTCATTTACTGGCCACAGACCCGTTTTTCATCTTTGAACTCATTTCTTTGCTTTTAAAGACAAAATTCAAATGTTGTGATGATATAAGTTTTTTAAAACTGAAAATATCTATCTCCGGCACAAAACTAGGAAGTTAAATAGTTTTTCTATGGTTTCCAGGAAATTTTGTGTCGGCTTTTAGTTTTCTGTCGTTTGTTCGGATTTCTTATCCAATCTCTACAAGCTACGGCTTTGGCAAGATCGAGCAGTCAATTCTGAATAGTTTGGCCACATAAACTAAAAGTTTATTGGACGAGATAGGGTGATTCTTTAAGGTAACGCATCGCCTTAAAATATTTTATTAGACTGTTTTCACGCAAAGAGGCTATTTTAATTTTTACTGCAATTCGTAAAAACACGATGCCAGAAGAAGTTTCTGTGCTTGTATGTGAAGAGAATTAACCACCATGTCTCTGAAGAACATGACCGCTGGACCTTCGCATTCGCATATCCAAATATCTAATTACATTTCTGAAGTAGCTCTTTGATGTTTTAAATTACAAGCGCTGTAAAATGTTTTAGCAACACAAACAACGCTAAAGTGCCAGTTAAATATAGAGAGCCAAGGTCAAGGTCAGTGCGATGACTTTTGAAATTTATTCCGGAAAAAAAATCTAAAAGTGTGACTTCAAAACTGCCCGGTCTAGGCACCTGTAATAGGTTGGCGCCATCCATCCTGTGTCTCTCCACCAGGATTTTTGGTATTCCTGGTAAGTCTTAACGTTATGCTTATAAGTCATCAATTTGTGCCATTTTTTTTCCAAATCAATACGCCCATTATGAATCTCAGTCCCTCCATGGATTTTTGTGGTGCGTGCCTAGTTTTGTTTCACTAGTTCACTTAGAAAGTACAAATTTTATGATATTCAAGAAAGAGGGTTTTTCTGGCAAAATACTTGCAGTAATAGTTGCTTTCTTGAGAAATACATGTGTTAACCTCAAATCACCACCCTCCCCGCCACTTCATCTCACTCCAAAAATATTTCCCTATGTGCCTTGACTAGTTTCACTACTTCGCTAAGACACGTTCTAAAGTATAAATTTGTAGGCTGTAATGTATGAAATTTGCCCATTGTTTACATATAGTATTTGTTATTTGGAAGTATCCAGAGATTTTCGGGGATGGGGGGGATTTCTACCGGAGGAATTTTCCACGAAGAAAATTTTCCTTGGGAAGGGAAGTTTCCGGGGGTGAAATTTCCATGGGAAACTTACACTGGGGAAATTTGCCAGAATTCCGATACGAAATTCTTTTTCTGTCTTACTTTCTCTTTGCTGGCTCAATTTTTCATGTGGAGATGTTCCGGGGGAATTGTCTGTGAAAAATTTTCAGGGCTCGGATTCTTTGGAAGATTTTTTCGTGGGGAAGAGTGGAAGTCAATTTCTGAAGGGAATTTCCAGGAAAAAATTTCCACCGAGGGAGGGATTTCTGGCATGATTTGAAAAACCATCAGAAATTAAGGTCTTTTTCTAATGAAGGTATGCTAAGAAGAATTTTTCAGGCTGAATCGTCCGTAAGAAATTTTTTGGGGTGAGTTTTCACCGAGGATGGAATTGTCTGGGGTAATTTTACGGAGATAAGGGTGTTTCATATAGGTGGAACTTTGTATGGAGGAATCTTTCGTGTGGAGGGAATTTTCCATGGGGGGGGGGCGGATTTCTCGGCATTATTTGAAAAGCGAAAAGAAACTAAAGAAAAAAATTTTCAACTGAAAGTAAGTACTACTACAATTACTACTAACAGCTCACCGAAGCACCAAGCCTCCTCCTCCATCCCTGTCTATTACACCCTCCCAGGATCCCCTCCCCGAAAGTAAGAAGTAGCATTAAAACTCAAAACGAACAGAACTTGAAGCGAATTGAGGAGGGGCAACCCACTCATATACGTAAGAATCTATTCGCTTTAAGTTTTAATGTTGCTCTTTACTTTCAGTTGAAAAACTTTTTTTTATTGAATAAATAGCAAAAGATCCTTCAAAACTTATTTGAAGCTGAAGAATTTATTTTTTTTTTGGCTAAAATTTGGACCTTTAAGTTCAATTTTGGGGCTTTTTCCGGTTTTGGATTTTTGCAGGGTTTTAGTATATACTCTCCAGATTTTCTGTACATTATAGTAAAAAAAAAAAAATGCATTGCAATTTCCTGCACCTTATTAGCCTATAATGCGCATTTGTGATGTCCTCGACAAAAATACGGAGTATCCTGCTTTTGTATTTAGTACCAAAAACTTCCTTAAAAGATTGATTTTTGTGTTGATTTAAGCTATTGATTTCGATCAATAAAGTTTCGAACTCGTAATTATTTTCTAAAAGTTATAAACTATTTACATTTTTTTTTCTGAAAACAAGGGCCACTCCTTGGATAGCTTTCATTACCACGAATAGTTCTGAAGGTGTGAGCTAAATTATAAAAATAGATACAAAATGAAAATATTGTAAAGTCACAGGGAGAGAGAAAGAGAGAGAGAGAGAGGGTGAATAAGAAGTAGAGAAACAGAGAAAAAAACTTTCCGTGGATTATTAGATTATTTTTTTCGTATAATTATAATAATTCTTTTTTTCGTAGATGAACCCTCAGCACACAGTGCCAACAATAAATGATGCTGGCTTCATTCTTTGGGAAAGGTGCGTAGTTTTATGTAACATTTCATGTTTAAATGATTAGTGCATGAGACTCATCTGTTACTATATCCATTAGACGCTTTGAAAATAACTTCTTAATGATTCTATAGTCTATAATTAAAGTTTGAAGCGCCAACAAGTAAAGTTGCCAAATGCAAGATGTTACGCTTTGGAAGATGCCACATCCGTATGTAGGCTAAATCAAACTTGAAGATGGGACATTTGAAAATTTGCCCACGAAACAAAACATCCAGGGTCTTAAGGATAATTTTGTTTGAGGGACCTGATTATTAGGTTCAATTAAGAGTTCATCTCTCTACAAAAAGAAATTGCTTATAGCAATTCAATATATCTGGACTTTAACCCATTTAGCTAGCGAGGTTTGACCAGTTTATAAAGAACTCCGTTTATTTTGCGCTTGCTTTATAATGTGTTAAGTATAGGTGATTGTCAACTTGTTTAATAAATAAAATTAAGTCAAATAGTTTTATGATTACAATACAGTGCAGGTATGCTCACCCTGACTTATGGCTAGGTGTGGTTGCCGTTACGGTTTTAAATATTATCATGGCTTTTTGATCTTAGAAATATTGTTAATACTACTACTACTAACTCACTGCAGCACCAATCCTCCAAAGGCCAGCGCAGCTACGTACGCTCCTCCTCCGTCCCAATATATTCAAAGCCTCCATCTTTACACCCTCCCAAAACCTTCCTATTTCCTTTAAATTTTTCCTTACGACATCCTCCTACCCCATTCCCTAGACGGTTGGCCGACAATGACAATATTTGGTAATCTGTCATTATTCATCCGCAGAATGTGTCCTAGCCATCACATTCTTTCTCTCATTAGAGCACTAGAAACGGGATTGAAGCACATTTTTCGTACAGCTTGCTGTTTGAGATACAGTCGGCTCGTCGGTTACCCAGAACAATCCGTTGGCAATTTCCTTGGAAAACATCTAACAAATACTCCTTCGTTTTTTGGAGCGCCCATACTTCAGAACTAAACTTGACCGCTGTCATCACTGTTGCTTCCAATGATCTAATCTTGGTTCGCAGAATTATTTTCCTATTCTTTCAAACTTTTTCAAGTGTGAAAAAACACAAGGGGCCTTCGCTATTCTACTTTTAACACCTTCACTGCGCCCACCATCTTTACCAATTATACAACCTAAGTAGGTGAAGCTGTCCACGTGATCGATTTTCTCATTATCCAGCATCACCTCTTCATCTTCACTTATTCCTAGTCTTAGCGACTTAGTCTTCTTGACAATAATTTTCAAACCTATTCTTGCACCCTGAACCTGCAAAACCTCTAAAGGTTTATTCATTTTGCTAACATTTTCATGTTAGATCCTTAAATCATCATCATAATCTAAGTTTATGAGAATTTCACTTCCCCATTTGATTCCGTGTTCTCCCATTGGCTTTGATGTGCTCCTTACGACGAAGTCCATCAAAATTATCCATATAAACGGCGATAGAACGAGACCCTGCTTAACTCGGGATTTAATACAAAACCAGCTAACAACCTCATTTCCTACCTTAACCGCAGCAATATTATTCTCATACATAGCACTAATTACTTTAACGTATATCTGGAGTAGGCCTACCATACAAGGATAGGGCCTTCGCTAAAGCTCTTCTATTTGCTGAATCAAGCGCTTGTTCAAAATGAGGACTTAAAGGCTTTTGATGACTCAGGCACTTCTCAGTTATTAATCTAAGAGTGAAAATTTGGTCAACGCATCTTCTATCCTTCTTGTAAAAAATAAAAAAAAACAAGTTTTTTAACTGAAAGTAAGGAACGACGTTAAAACTTAAAACGAACAGAAATTATTCCGTATATGAAGGGGGCTGTCCCCTCCTCAACGCCTCGCTCTTTATGCTAAGGTTTTTTTATTGTTTAAAAAAATAGAGTTTTGAGAAAGTCAAACTTTACCGTAAAGAGCGAGGTGTTGAGGAGGGGACAGTCCCTTTCATATACGGAATAACTTCTGTTCGTTTTAAGTCTTAATGTCGCTCCTTACTTTCAGTTAAAAAAACTTGTTTTTTTATTTAATTTTTGAACGTTTTTGAATTAATGCAGGTTTTGATTTTGGTTCACCGTACATGAATAATTAAAACAAAATTTGCATATTATATTTGGTTAAATGGCTTTCTCGAAACTTGTTTAATTTTATTTACGAACGTTTTTATTAGTAATAAATATACGTAACTTAGAATTAACTTACGTAACGAACTTCTATATTCATAAATTTTTAACACGTATATTAGGGTGTTCGCCCCCTAGTCAATACCCTGCTCTTTAAACTATAGTTCGAATTTTTTTTTACAGTTCTTTAAAAATGACCTCTTAATAACAATCAGTTGATCATTTGAAAAACTTGTTTTTTTTTTATTTAATTCCTGATCTTTTTCTTTAATAATTCTGGGAAATACGGCGCCCCCTTCATAGCAATGTCCCTTCACCCAGGAAAACTTCCTTCATGGAAAGATCCTTCCATATAGCCCCCGACCCTCTCCTTCCCCCACCTACCAGAAAAAATCTCCTCTGAAAAAGTCTGTATACTTCCCAATAACCAATGCTATATGTTAACATTGAGTAAAGTTCATAAATTTCAGCCCTCCCCCTGGGGACTTTGGAGGATCAAGTCATCCTAAAAGACATTTTATCATATATTCAACCATTCTGAACAAAATGGCTATCTCGAAATTTTTATTGGGTGACTTTGGGAAAAATGAGCGTGGGAAGGGGCCTAGTTGCCCTCCATTTTTTTTTGTCACCTAAAAAGGTCACTAGAACTTTTAATTTCCGTTCCACTTAGACTTCCCACGGTATTCTAGGACCGCTGGGTTTATACGATCACCCCTGGAAAAAAAAAAAGAAAAAAAAAAAAAAAAACAAAAAAACATGCATCTGTGATCTTTCTTCTGGCAAAAAATGGAAAATTCCACATTTTTGTACATATGAGCTTGAAACCTCTAGAGTAGGGGTCTATGTTACTCTGAATATAATGTTGTAATTTTAAGGAAGGTTTTGTGCTGTCTAGGGGGTATTTTCCCCTGTTTTCGAAAATCAGCCAAATTTTCTCAGGCCCGTAACTTTTGATGGGTAAGATTAATGAAACTTATATATTTGAAATCAGAATTAAAATCTGATTCTTTTGATGTATCTATTGGTATCAAAATCCTGTTTTTTAAAGTTTCGGTTACCATAGAGCCGGGTCGCTCCTTACTTACAGTTCGTTACCACGAACTGTTTGACCACACTGTTTTCTTTTACAACTTTATCTACAGCATCTCTAAGTCTGAAAAGTATCATCATACCAAGAAATTTGCTTTCTACAGAAACAAGGCTAATGCCCCTATAATTACCATACTCACTATTATCATCTTTTTTACTGAGGGATTTAATTAGATTTTCCTTAAGTCGCTAGGTACTTCCCCTTATTCAAAAATTATATTCGTAATATTCAGTAACTTATCTCTATCACTCATTTACCACACTAACAACACCTTGGGCCTTATTGGTTTTTAGTCATTTTAGTACTTTCATTAATTCTTCCTTACAAAATAAATCTTCATTCACCTTCAAAGTGTCACAGACTTTTTTTCATTTTTTTCTATATCTTTTCCTGCAGCTCTATCACGGTTAGCGTATTCTCAAAATGCTCTGCCCATTTCATTTGGACTCTTTCCTTATCTCTAATTACAGCCCCGTTCCTATCTTTAACAGGGACTAGTCCAGATTGACCATTCCCTCTTAATTTATTAGCATGCTAGCACAGTATTTATTATTAAGCCGCCTTGCTGCATCTTCCAGATCTTCGACAATTTTATCCATCGTCTCCACCTCACATCCTTAACCCAAATTTTAATGCTTTCTCCCTTTTCTTTATATTCCTCCTATTTTCATACGATCTGCCACTCAAATAATTCTTGTCCAACCCCCTCCTCCTCTCTATTAAATATTAAGCATTTTCACTAGTTTTCATAGCTACGTTTCCAACTTTCTTCCCTAAGGCATCATCAGCGTCTATAAAAATTATTTTAAATAAATTATTCCATCCATCTTCTACACATTCAAATTTTAAAGTCTCCAATTTAGTATACAACTGTTCCCGGAAGATTTCTCTCAGATTCTCATCCTAGATTCAACCAACGTTATAACTTCCTCGAAGGTAATTATCCTTCCTAAATTTCAGCTTTAAATTAACCCTAGACACTACTAGATAGTGATCCTTACTTTTAACATCAGTAACAGCATTTCCATGTACCTTAGTATCTAGTATCGATCCTGCCAGTCTTCGGTTTACAGTAACATCATCAATGAGGTCAGCTGTCTTACCATCATGTGAATACTATGTTAACTTATGAGACATTTTATACTGTATGTTTTTTTCAGCCCTGGAGTTTTAATATCTGGTATTTGAAATTATTTTTAACAAAATGACCGCCTCAAAATTTTTATTGGATGGGTTTGGGGAAGAAAAAGGCGCGGAGGGGGGAAAGGGCTAGTTGCCCTCAGACCACTTTTGACTCTGAGAAAGTGAACTAGAACTTTTAGTTTCAAATCAAATGAGCTCTCTCTGAAGTTTGTATGAGAATTCCTTTCACAAGAACAATATATGGCCCCAGGATATAATTTACAATTCCTGCCCCCCGGGCCGTGGGGGGATGTGTCGACACCAGAGTTTTTGTTGTCGGACCTTTGAACTATATTAAAATATTGGCTATCTCGAAATTTGTATCGTATGGGTTTGCCGAGAAAAAATCGGGGGTGGGCTAGTTGATCACCCATCTCATTTGACTCTTAAAAATTGAACTAGAACTTTCAATTTCCATTCAAGTGAGCCCTCTCCGAAGTTTATACGAGCATCCCTTCCATAAGAACCATATATGCCACCATGGCATAGCTTGCAGTGCCTGCCCCCGAACCCTGGGGGGTGCGTCGACACCGGAATTTTTGTTATCAGTAGTAAGGGCCCAATTACTTGAAAATATACATGCACTTTCACAAGCCTGAGGCGTGGATATGTGTGTTTATTTTCAAGTAATTGGGTTACCAGGGTCATTTGCCTATTACAATGAGCTCTACATGGCTTGGTAGACATGTTTTCTATTATGAAATCGATTTTTTGTGTCAGTCGATTAGAGAAAGTTGGTGGTTAGTCCAATATAATAACTTGATTGGTCGGTTTTCTAGGTTTTTTTTTTTTAAACTTGGCTAATAGGTTTTTAAACCTATTACTACGAACACTACATGCATTCCATTTTTTGGAACTAGGAGTAAGATTGTGTGATGCTATCAGACTGGTTTTGTTTCATGGCTTCATTAATGGAATGATTAATGTTTTTGAAAAGGGTAATTACTCATTTAGTTTAAGACTAGAAAAATACTTCACTACACACAAGGTGATTGTGTCTTTTTTAATTTTCTGAGGGGGGATGGCGATGGTAACTATTTAGTTTAAGAAATTAGTTTACGAGTAGAAAAATGTTTCACTACAGATAAGGCTATTGTGTTTTTCTGAACTTTCTGAGGGAGGATGGCGATGGTAACTATTTAGTTTAAGAAATTAGTTTACGAGTAGAAAAATGCTTCACTACAAAGGTATGTGTTAAATACTCGGGAAACGTATGAGTAGAAAAAATGCTTCACTACAGATAAGGCTATTGTGTCTTTCTGAGGGCGGAGGGGGTAACTTTTTTTATTAAAAAATTTTTTTACTACTAGAAAAAACGCGTCAATACAGTTACGTTTTTTGTGCTTTTGTGAACTTTCTTTGGGAGGTGAGGGAAAATTTTTATTTTAAAAATTGTTTTTATGAAGAGAAAATCAATTCACTACTGATAAGTCTATTATGTTTTTGTTACCTTTCTGAGGGAGGAGGGGGTAACTTGTTAGTTTAAATAAGTATATGCTGTATTGGGTTTTTTTTGATTGGATGGAAAAAGGGTAAGTTTTGCGTCGCAAGGGAATGTACAATGGTAAGAAAGGTGCTTCTAATGATAATTAGAGTGTGATTGTCTGAGGGAGGAGGGGGTAAAATATGAGTTTAAAAATTTTTTGAATGTAGCGAAAAACGTTTATCTACAGAAATTGCTATAGATCGTTTGTATTATGTTTGTGAAATTAAGTTGTAAATTGTATGTGTAAAAATTTATATGAAAACTTGGGTTTTGTTGGATGGTCATGAAAAATGGTACGTATTAAATATTCGGGAAATATACGAGTAGAAAAAATGCTTCACTACGGATAAGGCTTTTGTGTCTTTCTGAACTTTCTGAGGGAGGAGGGGGTAACTTTTTAGTCTAAAAAATTTTTTTATGAATAGAAAAACGCTTCACTACAGATAAGGCTATTGTGTTTTTGTGAACTTTCTGAGGAAGGAGGGGGTAACTTTTTAGTTTTAAAAATCTGTTTATGAATAGAAAAACGCTTCACTACAGATAAGGCTATTGTGTTTTTGTGAACTTTCTGAGGGAGGAGGGTGAAACTTTTTAGTTCAAATAATTCTAGGAGGAATTGTGTTTTGTTGGATGATATGGAAAATTGATACGTGTTAAATATTTGGGAAACATACGAGTAGAAAAATGCTTCACTACAGATACGGATATTGTGTCTCTCTGAAGTTTCTGAGTGAGGAGGGGGTAATTTTTTAGTTTAAAAAATTTGTTTATGAATAGAAAAACGCTTCACTACAGATAAGGCTATTGTGCTTTTGTGAACTTTCTGTGGGAGGAGGGGGTAACTTTTTAGTTTTAAAAATTTGTTTATGAATAGAAAAACGCTTCACTACAGATATGGCTATAATGTTCATTTACAGACCAGATTTCTACTTCATATATTTTTTGATAACTTGATAGGTGATTTGAATAAAAGGAATTCAAATATTTTGTCTATGAAATAGAAGCTAACTCAATTTGCAAAAAGGTATTCCATTTTGTACAACTCTGATCTGATTGAACTGTCGCCGACAATGAGATCTAATCACTGCTAAGCCTATTTTTACTGTGAGAGAGTTACCCGATTTACAGCTTAGTGTTAACTGACAGACTTCTAAATACGAACATTTTGAAAAGCAGACAAAAAATAACAAAATTTGCACTTAACTGAAAAATACAAGTGAATATTTTTTTTTTTTGCAAAAACTGAATTTTGTTTCTAAACTATTACATTCGTGTGGTTTTTCTTTACTTAGTGTTCATTAAAAACGAAGCTTTTGTTTTAAATAAGTAGTTTTTGTATCTGTTAAAATACCTTTAAGGGGTTTGAGAGACTCTGTTGCCTGATTCCGTGTGGTTTTTCTTTAATTAGTGCTAATTAAAAACGAAGTTTTTGTTTTAAAAAAGTAGTTTTTTTATCTTTTAAAAGAGCTTTAAGGGGTTTGAGAGACTCTGTTGCCTGATTCCGTGTGGTTTTTCTTTAATTGGTGCACATTAAAAACTAAACTTTTGTGTTAAATAAGTAGTTATTGTATCTTTTAAAAGAGCTTTAAGGGGTTTGAGAGACTCTGTTGCCTGATTCCGTGTGGTTTTTCTTTACTTAGAGCTCATTAAAAACAAAATTTTTGTTTTAAATAAGTAGTTATTGTATCTTTTAAAAGAGCTTTAAGGGGTTTGAGAGACTCTGTTGCCTGATTCCGTGTGGTTTTTCTTTACTTGATACCCATTAAAAAGCGAAATTTTTGTGTTAAATAAGTAGTTCTTGTATCTTTTAAAAGAGCTTTAAGGGATTTGAGAGACTCTGTTGCCTGATTCCGTGTGGTTGTTCTTTACTTAGTGCTCATTAAAAACGAAATTTTGTTGTAAATAAGTAGTTCTTGTATCTTTTAAAATAACTTTACGGGGTTTGAGAGACTCCGTTGCCTGATTCCGTGTGGTTTTTCTTTACTTGATACCCATTAAAAACAAAATTTAGGATTTCTGTTAAATAAATAATTGTTATACATTTTAAAATAGCTTTACGGGATTTGAGAGACTCTGTAATGCAATAGTTTTTCAGTAAAGACACTCGATATCCTAAAAGTGGTTAATTCAAACTTTTTTAAAACTTCGAAATTTTTCAACTTTATTTATTTTTTTTCTTTTTGTACATAACTTAAAATGTCAAAATATTCTTACAGTTCTAACAATTGCGCTCTGTGATTGGTCAGAGACACGATGTGACTTCCCCACCGGTATTCTATGACCGGTTATTGACACTACCTAATCTATTGCATGTATTAAATCAGTATTTTTTACGCAGTGGAATGATAAACACGTAAGTCATATCTTTAAAAAAAAAGTGAAGATGGAGCATTATAATAAAGTGTGTTTACATAACAAGGTTATTGTAGCTTTATTTCAGCTTTTAAGGTTTATTTAGACGAGGTTACGTGCGCGCCCGTAACCTCGTCTAAATTAACCTTAAAAAATTAAATAAAGACATGTCGAGTTTGCATATTTTATTAAACATAAACGAGACAGCGCGGGCGGGGGGCATTCCTGTCGACTTTTGGAGGATGTTTCCCCCATTTTTCGATAATCAGGCAATTTTCTCAAGCTCTTTTCTCAAGATCATAGCTTTTGACTGACAACACTAACATCAAAACTTAAACGGTCAGAAATAGAGGCTGGGCTGTTTCCAAAGATTTAGCTAAAAAACCAGTTTGGTTGAAAACGTGGAGTTTTCGTACTGCTCACTTTTTTGCAGTGTGTAGGAACCGGTGGGGAATCCCCGCTCATTTGGAAAGGTGCCAAGGAAAAGCAAGCAAATAGCATGTAGTTTCAAAACGTGTTTAATCACGTTTCTTGAATGAAGTATCTGTACTGTACATTCAAGAGGTGAAATCAATAAAGAGCTTGTTACTTACTTACAAATATTTTCATAATTTCTTGAATGAAATTTCCGTATTGTGTATCCAAGAGTTGACTTCAAGAAAGAAATTGTTACTTACTGAGAATTTTTTCATAATTTCTTGAATTAAATTTCTACATCGTGTATCTAAGTGAAAATTGTTTGTGATAAAGAGAAAAAAAGTTACTTACTTGCGATTTTTTCATAATTTCTTGAATGAAGTATCTGTACTGTATATCCAACAGGTGAGATCAAAAAAAGAGCGTTACTTACTGAGAATTTCTTCATAATTTCTTGAATTAAATTTCTACATCGTATATCTAAGTCATGAGAACAATTAAGAGTTTGTTACTTACTTAGAATTTTGTCATAATTTCTTGAACGAAATGTCTTTTTGTTTATCCAGCAGGTAAGTTCAAGAAAGAATTTGCTACTTTCTTACAATTTTTTCATAATTTCCTTAATGAGATTTCTGTATTGTGTATCCAAGAGGTGACTTCAAGAAAGAATTTTTTACTTACTTACAATTTTTTCATAGTTTCTTAAATGAAGTTTCTGCATTGTGTATCCAAGAGGTGACTTCAGGAAAGAGTTTGTTACTTGCTTACAATTTTTTCATAATTTCTTAAATGAAATTTCCGTATGGTGTATCCAAGAGTTGACTTCAAGAAAGAAATTGTTACTTACTGTTACTTACAATTTTTTCATAGTTTCTTAAATGAAGTTTCTGCATTGTGTATCCAAGAGGTGACTTCAGGAAAGAGTTTGTTACTTGCTTACAATTTTTTCATAATTTTTTAAATGAAATTTCCGTATTGTGTATCCAAGAGTTGACTTCAAGAAAGAAATCGCTACTTACTGAGAATTTTTTCATAATTTCTTGAATTAAATTTCTACATCGTGTATGTAAGTCATTAAAACAATAAAGAGTTTGTTACTTACTTGGAATTTTGCCATAATTTCTTGAACGAAATGTCTTTTTTGTTTATCCAGCAGGTGAATTTAAGAAAGAATTTGCTACTTACTTACAATTTTTTCCTAATTTCTTTAATGAACTGTCTTTTTTATTTACCCAGGAGGCGAATTCAAGAAAGAATTTGGTACTTACTTACAATTTTTGATAATTTCTTAAATGAAATTTCTGCATTGTGTATCCATGAGGTAACATGAGTGTGTTACCTATTTACAATTCCTTCATAATTTCTTGAATGAAATGTCAGTATTGTGTATCCAATAGGTGAAAACAATAAAGACTTTATTACTTACTTGCGATTTTATTATGATTTCTTGAATTAAATATCTGTATTGTGTCCAGGAAGCGAATGCAAGAAAGCTATTGTTACTAACTTACAATTTCTTCATAATTTAATGAAATGAATAAAACTATTCTAAATTAAATTTCTACATCGTGTAGCTAAGTGAAAATTGTTTGTGATAAAGAGAAAAAAAAGTTACTTACTTGCGATTTTTTCATAATTTCTTGAATGAAGTATCTGTACTGTATATCCAAGAGGTGAAAACAAAAAGAGTTTGTTACTTACTTACAAATATTTTCATAATTTCATGAATGAAATTTCCCTATTGTGTATTCAAGAGTTGACTTCAAGAAAGAAATTGTTACTTACTGAGAATTTCTTCATAATTTCTTGAATTAAATTTCTACATCGTATATCTAAGTCGTGAAAACAATTAAGAGTTTGTTACTTACTTAGAATTTTGTCATAATTTCTTGAACGAAATGTCTTTTTGTTTATCCAGCAAGTGAATTCAAGAAAGAATTCGCTACTTACTTACAATTTTTTCATAATCTCTTTAATGAAATTTCTGTATTGTGTATACAAGAGGTGACTTGAAGAAAGAATTTGTTACTTACTTACAATTTTTTCATAGTTTCTTAAATGAAGTTTCTGCATTGTGTATCCAAGAGGTGAGTTCAGGAAAGAGTTTGTTACTTGCTTACAATTTTTGCATAATTTCTTAAATGAAATATCCGTATTGTGTATCCAAGAGTTGACTTCAAGAAAGAAATTGTTACTTACTGAGAATTTTTTCATAATTTCTTGAATTAAATTTCTACATCGTGTAGCTAAGTTATGAAAACAATAAAGAGTTCGTTACTTACTTGGAATTTTGTCATAATTTCTTGAACGAAATGTCTTTTTTGTTTATCCAGCAGGTGAATTCGAGAAAGAATTTGCTACTTACAATTTTTTCATAATTTCTTTAATGAACTGTCTTTTTTATTTACCCAGGAGGCGAATTCAAGAAACAATTTACTACGTACTTACAATTTTTTCATGATTTCTTTAATGAAATTTCTGTATTGTGTAGCCAAGAGTTGACTCCAAGAAAGAATTTGTTACTTACTTACTTACATTTTTTTTTATAGTTTCTTAAATGAAGTTTCTGCATTGTGTATCCAAGAGGTGACTTCAGGAAAGAGTTTGTTACTTGCTTAAAATTTTTTCAAATTTCTTAAATGAAATTTCTGCATTGTGTATCCAAGAGGTGACTTCGAGAAAGAGTTTGTTACTTACTATGAATTTTGTCATAATTTCTTGAATGAAATGTCTTTTTTATTTATCCAGGAGGTGAATTCAAGAAAGAATTTTCTACTTACTTACAATTTTTGATAATTTCTTAAATGAAATTTCTGCATTGTGTATCCAAGAGGTGACTTCAAGAAAGAGTTTGTTACTTACTTACAATTTTTTTTCATAATTTCCTTAATTAAATTTCTGTATTGTGTAACAAAGAGGTGAATTCAAGAAAGAGTTTGTTACTTACTTACTTACTTACTTACAATTTTTTCATAATGAGATATCCATTAACGGATGTTGATAAACAATTTATTCATTCTGATAGCAAGATTTTGTCAATGTTATCCCATGTGTCTGACAATAGGTGTATGCAAGTTCCTTTTCTTACATCTCCGATGTTTTATTAGACATTCTAAACGTTTGATATGCTAGCTTACTCTAAAAATAATGAACACATAACAATGTAATGCATAATATATTTTTAATGAAATAATGCTATGTAGAATATTAATACAAAAAATATATTATGATACATTATTAATATCAATGATTAACTTTGGACATTTTGAATCTGTTCCATAAAATAGTGCACCATGTTCTCTCTTGATATTATAGCTATTGTCTTCTCTTAGTTCGTAATCAGTAGAATAATCATTATTCCATTTTGAGTCATACACAATTTTTACTGGTGTGTCATCAACAGGCTCAATATGCTTTTCGTCTTTGGTATTATTTGGTTCAATGACTGTTTGATTAATGACAGTAACGTTTGCTGGTGCTTTGTTTTTCATCGATTCATCTTTATATTCCATAGTGATATTTTCAGACAATGCCATTTTTATTTTTCTGGCAATTTCACCGTCTATTATCACATTATTTTTACACAGGTAACAGTTTTGGCATGTAGACAAGATATGGTTTACGATATTAGTAAAAGAGTAGGCCTTTCTTTTATTGACCTTCCGTTGAATGATAATACCCGAAAGCTGACGATTGGTTGTATCAGTAGGTAATTTGTTACCTGCAACAGTAGCAAGGAGTTGTCCTCTATCATCAATGATTATTTTTATGTTGGCATTCTCTTTGAGTGCAATCATCTCTGGAGATCTCAATCTCGCATAACCACCAACATAAGAGTGGAATTTTTTCGGTATTCAAAAGAAATTTAATTCCTTACTGTCATGACAATGCATGCATACATTTCCAATAGTGCTACCACCTGTACTTGTTTCAAAGTTTAAATACTTCTCTTTGTCGGCATTCAATGCTACAATAACCTTGTTATGTAAACACACTTTATTATAATGCTCCATCTTCACTTTTTTTTAAAAGATATGACTTATGTGTTTATCATTCCACTGCGTAAGAAATACTGATTTAATACATGCAATAGATTAGGTAGTATCAATAACCGGTCATAGAATACCGGTGGGGAAGTCACATCGTGTCTCTGACCAATCACAGAGCGCAATTGTTAGAACTGTAAGCATATTTTGACATTTTAAGTTATGTACAAAAAGAAAAAAAATAAATAAAGTTGAAAAATTTCGAAGTTTTAAAAAAGTTTGAATTAACCACTTTTAGGATATCGAACGTCTTTACAGAAAAACTACTGCATTACAGAGTCTCTCAAATCCCGTAAAGCTATTTTAAAATGTATAAGAATTATTTATTTAACAGAAATCCTAAATTTTGTTTTTAATGGGTATCAAGTAAAGAAAAACCACACGGAATCAGGCAACCGAGTCTCTCAAACCCCGTAAAGATATTTTAAAAGATACAAGAACTACTTATTTACAACAAAAATTTCGTTTTTAATGAGCACTAAGTAAAGAAAAAACACACGGAATCAGGCAACAGAGTCTCTCAACTCCATTGAAGATAATTTAAAATATTAATTTACTATTTTTTTTCATAAAAAATTTCGTTTTTAATTTGTATAAAGTAAAGAAAAACCACACGGACTCAGTTACCTGAGTCTCTCAAACACTATAAATCTATTTAAAATAATACAATAACTAATTATTAACAACAAAAATGTTGTTTTTAATGAGCTCTAAGTAAAGAAAAACCACACGGAATCAGGCAACAGAGTCTCTCAAACCCCTTAAAGCTCTTTTAAAAGATACAAGAACTACTTATATAACACAAAAGTTTCGTTTTTAATGGCCAAAAAGTAAAGAAAAACCACACGGAATCAGGCAACAGAGTCTCTCAAACCCATTAAAGTTCTTTTAACAGATACAAAAAATACTTATTTAAAAAAAAACTTCGTTTTTAATGAGCAATAAGTAAATAAAAACCGCACGGAATCAGGCAACAGAGTCTCTCAAACCCCTTAAAGTTATTTTAACAGATACAAAAACTACTTATTTAAAACAAAAACTTCGTTTTTAATGAGCACTAAGTAAATAAAAACCAAACTAATGTAATAGTTTAGAAACAAATTTCAGTTTTTGCAAAAAAAAAAAATATTCACTTTTATTTTTAAGTAAAGTACAACTTTTGTTTATTTTTTGTCTGCTTTTCAAAATGTTCGTATTTGGAGGTCTGTCAGTTAACACTAAGCTGTAAATCGGGTAACTCTCTCACAGTAACAATAGGCTTAGCAGTGATTAAATCTCATTGTCAGCGACAGTTCAATCGGATCAGAGTTGTGCAAAATGGAATACCTTTTTGCAAATTGAGTTAGCTTCTATTTCATAGACAAAATATTTGAATTCCTTTTATTCAAATCACCTATCAAGTTATCAAAAAATATATGAAGTAGAAATCTGGTCTGTAAATGAACATTATAGCCATATCTGTAGTGACGCGTTTTTCTATTCATAAACAAATTTTTAAAACTAAAAAGTTACCCCCTCATCCCACAGAAAGTTCACAAAAACACAATAACCTTATATATAGTGAAGCGTTTTTCTATTCATAAACAAATTTTTTAAACTAAAAAATTACCCCCTCCTCCCTCAGAAAGTTCACAAAGACACAAAAGCCTTATCTGTAGTGAGGCATTTTCCTACTCGTATGTTTTAAGAATAATTAACACGTACCATTTTTCCATACCATCCAACAAAACCCAATTCCTCCTAGAATTATTTAAACTAAAAAGTTTCCCCCTCCTCCCTCAGAAAGTTCACGAAAACACAATAGCCTTATCTGTAGTGAAGCGTTTTTCTATTCATAAACAAATTATTAAAACTAAAAAGTTACCCCTCCTCCCTCATAAAGTCACAAACACTCCCGAGCCAGCGCGTTATTCAAGCATTTTTGTATTTAAAATCCATTTTTTTAGACTAAAAATTTTCCCCCTCCTCCCTCAGAAAGTTCAGAAAGACACAAAAGACTTATCTGCCTTGACGCAGTTCTTCTACTCGTAAGTATCCCGAATATTTAATACTTACCATTTTTCCATACCATCCAAGAAAACCCAATTCCTCCTAGAATTATTTAAACTTAAAAGTTACCCCCTCCTCCCTCAGAAAGTTCACAAAAACACAATAGCCAAATCTGTAGTGAAGTTTTTTTCTATTCATAAACAAATTTTTAAAACTAAAAAGTTATCACCTCCTCCCTCAGAAGGAAACAATAGCCTTATCTTTACTGGAGACTTTTTTCTACTCGTATGTTTCTCTTATACATAACTTGTACGATATTTCAAGAACATTAAAAAACAACCACTTCAGACTCGAAGTAATTAAACTAAAACTTTATCCCTCCTCCTCCCTCAGAAAGGTAACGATAACACAAATAACTTATCTGTAGTGAAGTGTTTTTCTACTAGTAAACAAATTTTTTAAAATAAAAATTTAAACCCTCCTCACTCAGAAAGTTCAGAAAAGCACAATAGCCTTATCTGTAGTGAAGCGTTTTTCTATTCATAAACAAATTTTTTAAACTAAAAAGTTAACCCCTCCTCCCTCAGAAAGGCACAATAGCCTTATCTGTAGTGAAGCATTTTTTCTACTCATACGTTTCCCGAGTATTTAACACATACCTTTGTAGTGAAGCATTTTTCTACTCGTAAACTAATTTCTTAAACTAAATAGTTACCATCGCCATCCTCCCTCAGAAAGTTCAGAAAAACACAATAGCCTTATCTGTAGTGAAACATTTTTCTACTCGTAAACTAATTTCTTAAACTAAATAGTTACCATCGCCTGCCCCCCTCAGAAAATTCAGAAAAACACAATAGCCTTATCTTTAGTGAAACATTTTTCTACTCGTAAACTAAAGAAGTAATTACCCTTTTCAAAAACATTAGTCGTTCCATTAATGAACCCATGAAACGTCTGATAGCATCACACAATCTCGCTCCTAGTTCCAAAAAAGGGAATGCATGTAGCGTTCGTAGTAATGGGTTTAAACACCTATTAGCCAAGTTTAAAAAAAAAAACCTAGAAAACCGACCAATCAAGTTATTATATTGGACTAACCACCAACTTTCTCTAATCGACTGACACACAAAAAATCAATGTCATAATAAAAACATGTCTGCCAAGCCATGTAGAGTTCATTGTAATAGGCAAATGACCCTGGTAACCCAATTACTTGAAAATATACACACATATCCATGCCTCAGGCTTGTGAAAGTGCATGTATATTTTCAACTAATTGGGCCCTTGCTACTGCTATCTAACCTTTTAACTATTTTTAACAAAATGGCTATATCAAAATTTTTATCTGTTGCATTTGGGGGAAAACAGGCAGGGGGGGATAGTTGCCCTCTGATATCTTTTGACTCTTAAAAACTGAACTAGAACTTTCAATTTCCGATTAAATGAACCCTCTCTGAAGTTTGTACGAGCATCCCTTCCATAACAGCTATGTATGTCCGCCGGGCATAACTTACAACGTCTACCCTGGGCCCTGAAGGATTGTGTCGACCCCGGAGTTTTCGGTATATGATCCTTGAACCATTTAGAAAAATGGCTCTCTCAAAGGTCTTATCGAATGGGTTTGAGGAAAGTAGGGCTTGGAGGGGGGATGGGGGCTAGTTGCCCTCCGATCTCTTTTGACTCTTAAAAAGTGGACGATAACTTTCAATTTCCAATGAAATGAGCCCTCTCCGAAGTTTATACGAGCATTACTTACAACGCCTGCCCCCCGAGCCCTGGGGGGTTGTGTCGACACAGGAGTTTTTCTTATCTGACCTTTGAACTATTTTTAACGAAATGGCTATCTCAAAACTTTTATCGGATGGGTTTGGGGAAAAAAGGGTGTTTTTTTGGGGGGGGGGGGACAAGTTGCCCTGGGATATCTTTTGACTCGTAAAAAGTGAATTAGAACCTTCAATTTCCAATCAAATGAGTTTTCTCTGAAGTTTATACGAGCATCCCGTTATAAGAACCATATACTCCCCCAGGACAACACTTACAACGCCTACCCCCCCCACCCCCGGGCCCTGGGGGGGGGGGTTGTGTCGACACCGCAGTTTTTGTTATCTGATTTTTGAATAATAGTTAAAAAAGTGGCTATCTCAAAATGGCTATCTTTAAGTTTTTATCGGATGTATTTAGGAAAAAAGGGCATGGGGGGCTGGTTGCCCTTCGATTACTTTCGACTCTTAAAAAGGGCACTAGAACACTCCGTTTCCAATCGAATGAGCCTCCTTTGAAGTTTATACAACAAATCCTTCCATATGAAGTGTCTCTGGAAAAAAAACCAACAACATTGGAGCCGTATGGCCTTTACTATAGGCAACGCTATAGCGTTGCCTCTGATAACTTCCCAACTTAACCAAGATACAGCAGCTTCCTTATTCATCATTAGCCATCCTCCCTGTCTATGCATCCCATCCTCCCTGCCTGTGTAAATAAATTCTATATCAACGAATTTCATGTTTACTCCCCTGGTATATAAGTTTTGAATTGAAGTTATCAAGTATTTTGCAGTAGGTTGCATCAAGACATGGCTAATTGTAGAAAGAGAGAAGACAAGACAGATAGTCCAAGTAATTAAGAGGCAAATGTTTAAATGGCTGCGGCACGGGTAAATGGCGGGAGTAAGTATGACTCTCTTATTGGACACATACTTGTCAGGTTAGTTTTGGAAAGGCATGCCTGCCTAGAGTCTCAGGCATGTTGACCAATAGTTTGAAATTGACTTTATAGGTTTGTACCAAAGTATAATCACCTACGAAACAAGTACTGACAAAACCTATCCTCTCCGCACAAAAAAAGTGACCCTTTGTATACCTATGCGAACATGGCAACTAAAAACCGGTTACAAAATTCATCCCGGTCACTTGTCACCTGAATCACGCTCTAGCATAATTATTGGCCGTAGCAAAGTACTTTGGCTCGGAGCGATTAAGTAGTACACCATTTTGCGTCTAGAGGCGCTGAGGTACGCGGGGTCACTTTTGGAGAGTTTTGTCAGTACTTGTTCCGTAGGTGATTATACTCTGGTTTGTACCCAGTACAAACCTACAAAGAAGCCGTAAACTACGCAAGTGTTAATTACAAGTCATTGGGAACCTTCAATGTTGTATGTATTAATTAAAAAAAAAAAAACTTTTTCCACAAAATAAGTTCTCCAAAGAAAGGTAAAAACTTCCGTTAAGCCAAAAATGAGCAGAAATAAAGTCAAATAATCTTCCAAACGTAAAATTATCACAAATCACCATTAATAAATGAATGAATCCCAAAACGAACATAAATTATAATAAATAGCCGAGTCAAACTTAAAAACGAGCAGAAATTAACATGATTATTGCTGACAATCCCATGCCTTCTGAAGATTAGATTATGATTTGACTTTACCGAAAACAAAATACAGACTAAATGTTTTCACTTTTTTGACTTTAATAAATCAAAAATTATTAAGATTTTAAGGAATAGATAGATATTATATGTATATTAAACAGTCAATTTACATTCATTTGTTTTATTTCAGTAAACTCCAAATTATATTCTGGTCTTCAGAAGGCATGAGGGGGACCAGTACTATATATATATATATATATATATATATATATATATATATATATATATATATATATATATATATATATATATATATATATATATATATATATATATATATATATATATATATATATAGGCGTAGACGTAGGCAGCATATTGCCTAGGGGGGGGGCAGTCGATAGTGTGAGGGAGGACCTTTTATCAACTGCTTTTTCAGCCATATCTAATGTAAATTTGAAGGTCTAGCGGTAGCAGCCTCTAATTTGTATTAGAAGAAAAGTATTTAGCGCAGTGATTGGGTCGGCCCCATCTATAAGTAACTTATCCACACAGGCTACTGGATTTAATATTTTATCATTCTATGAATAATCACAAAATATTTTAATAACCACAAATTATCATTCCGCTGATTCCGAATAGTATTTGCTGCTCTTGAATCAGCTTCCTCTCGAAATTGTTTCTCAATAGACAGTTTTTAAGGAAATGAACGTTAAAATTTTTTGGATTAATGTGGCCTGTCGTTTGCTTTTTACCAGGTTGCAACCATAGTCAAGCTACTCCTTTGACTTTGGATTTGCATAACCATCATCGCTTCGCGCTACAGAAAATAGAAAATGAGAAAGGAATTACGTAAAAGGTTATTTTATGAACTATTGTTCCTATCTCTTTTCCAAAACCATTCATCTTTGTTTGCTTTAAACATCATTAAATGACTTGGCATGGCCTTTGTCTTTTGTCGATATTCACATTGCCTGTCAAAAGTTAATTACTTACCATTTTAAGGAAAAGAAAATAAAGCCCTCCTGTTTTAAATTATTTAGTGAAGTGTAAGAGTAAAACTCATTTTTCATTGGTAGCTTGTTTGAAAACTAAATGATCCATCGTAAATCGTTAAACCTGTCATGAGCTGTCACAGGTTTGACAGCTGCTAGAAACTGCTGTTATATTTCAAATCAACGCTCCATATCTGGCTGAAAGTAGGTAGTGAATCATAACTGATCATGAATGTTATATGCTTTGGTCTTGATTCATTGGATATTTTTTAAGAGCATTGTTTTGCTGGTATTTAAATCGTTTTTTTTTGTTATGTTAGCCATAGAGAAACTTAAACTTAACACTTTGGATAAATTATACATAACGAGCAATAATTACTCGTCAGCAGACAGGGCTGTATCCTTGATTTTTATTCTGGGGGAAAGGTTAACCAAAGTGAATTTGTTGAGGAGGCTAAGGTTTTAAGATGCATTTTAAAAACTAATTTACAGGTTGGAAATGCATTTTGGGGTTTGTAGGGGGAGGGGGCAAACCTATAAACCCCTGCCCTCATCTGAAGTTGCATGTAAATCAAGTTATTTGAAGCCAGTGTTACCATACAACTATTATGGAAATTGCGGTTTATTAGGAATTATTAAGAATAACCGTTCATTATTAGCAATATTGCTTACCCGTCAATCATGCCCTAATTATTACTTGGAAATATTTCTAACTCCCAGGGATAGTATGAACGATGTCGTGAAAATGTGACAAAAATGGCCTTATTTTCCAAGTTTAAGAATCCCTGTATGCGTTTTTAACACGTATTAAAATTTATCACCATTCTTCATATCATAATATCGTTTTAGTCTAGAAATATTTTTGTAGATTTTGGATTACAATTGGCTGTCAAAATTCATTATTTCTTTTATAAATTTTAACCCAAGGGCTGTATCTCTGGGTTGTCAGTGGAAGTGACATCAGACTCGTTAAACAAAAATAATGCGTTTTGGGATTAATAACGCATACCATATATTAGACGGATTCCAGTTCGCATATTCCTTTAAAACGTTGCTATCAAACTTTATATGATATTTTAATTTTTTTGATTTTTTATATGACTCTTTTATATTGTCCAATTTTTAAACTTGGACAGCAATCAAGCAGCAAAACCACCTCATTGCTTGGAGAAAAAGTCAAAAGTGTTTTCCACATGGGCAATTCCTTTGAGAACTGGACGCCGTAAGAGGGCTGGCGAATTGTTCCCATGGGCAAAAAGAAGCAAATAAAAAATGTTATATGTCCTAAGCCACTTTATATTTGACCCCTTTTGTCCTCGGATCTTTATAAAACTTAAGTCATTTTCATTTTATTGAAGATGTTTCTACCTATAAGCACATTTAAGGGGCTTTAAATCTTACACCATCCTACTTATTTCATTGTACCGCAAATGGCATTGACAGTAACCATAATTCATCATGTCCTGAAAATACTATAAAGTTTAATTGTTTTTTTATAGTCTGTAAAAAAAAAAAATTCCTTAAGAAATTTTAATGAAACATTCTAATAAAATAATTCACTTCTTTTAGTCAGTTAACAACGCTATAGCGTTGCCTATAGTAAAGGCCATAAGGCTCCGATGTTTTATTATTTTTTTTCCCCAGAGCCACATCCTGTAGAAGGGGTGGTCGTATAAACTTTGGAGGAAGCTGATTCGATTGAAAATCAGAAATTCTAGTGCCCCTTTTAAAAGTCAAAAGCGATCGGAGGGCAACTAGCTTCCCCCCCCCCAAGCCCTTCTCCCCCAAATACATCAAATAAAAATTTTGACCTAGCTATTTTGTTAAAAATAGTACAAAGAGCAGAAACCAAAAACTCCGGGATCAACACAACCCCCCAGGGTCCGGGGGCAAGTGTTGTAAGCTATTCCCTGGGGCATATATGGTTTATATGGAAGAGATGATCATATAAACTTCAGAGGGGGCTCATTAAATTGTAAATCGGAAGTTCTAGTGCTCTTTTTACGAGTCAAAATAATCGGACGGCTACTAGCCTCCCCCCCCCCATGGCCCTTTTTACCTATCTGACCAAAATTTTCAGATAACCATTTTGTTCAAAATATTTCAAAGGTCAAATAACAAAAACTCTGGGGTCAACACCACCTCCCAGAGCCTGGGGGCAAGTATTGTAAATTATACCCCGGGGGCGCATAAGGATTTTATGTAAAGGGTGGTCCTATAAACTTTAGAGGGGGCTCATTTGATTGGAAATTGAAAGTTTTAGTTCCCTTTTTAAGAGTCAAAAGCGATCGGAGGGCGTGTATCCCCCCCCCCAGCATCCTCTTTTACCCAAATGCACCATATCTAAATTCCACCAAAAATTCCACTAAATTCCAAATGCACCATATCTAGTATTTTGTTCAAAATAGTCCAACGATGAGCTAGCAAAATTTTCGGGGTCAATATAACCCCTCAGAGCCCGGGGGAAGGGTTGTAACTTTTGCTCTGGGGGCATATAAGGTTCTTACGGAAGAGGCGGTCACCCAAACTTTGGAGGGGACTCAAATGTTTAGAAATTGAAGTACTAGTTCCTTTATAAAAATGAAAAGTGATCCGACGGCAACTAGCCCCCCCCCACCAACCCTCTTTTCCCCAAATGCGTCCGATCGAATTTTTGAGATAGTCATTTAGTTCAAAATAGAAAACAGATCGTGTAATAAAAATCCCGGGGTTTAAACAACCCTCCAGGGTCCGGGGGCAAGTGTTGTAAGTTATGCCCCGGGGGCATATAAGGTTTTCATGGAAGGGGTGGCGTATAAATTTCGGAGGGGGCTCATTCGATTGGAAATTAAAAGTTTTAGTTCCCTTTTTAAGAGTTAAAAGGAATCGGATGGTAACTAGCCCCCCACTCCCTGCCCTCTTTATCCGAAATCCATCTGATCAAATTTTGAGATAGCCATTTTATTAAAATAAGTTCAAAGATCAGATAAAAAATATCTGAGGTCGACAAAAGCCCCAGAGCCCAGGGGAAAGTATTGTATGTTATGTACTTGGGGCATATAAGGTTTTCATGTGGGGGTTTTTAAAATAGTTCAAAGATCAGACAAGCCCGACCCCCACCCCCTCGAAAAAACTAATTAACGATATTTTATTCCAAAATTTAAGTGAGCTGACCCCTGGCCCTCCCTGCATGGCCTGACCCCCTCCCCTCCCCCTCCCCCTCCCCCCCAAAAAAGCTTGTTAACGATATTTTATTCCAAAAATAATGTAAATTCACCCCTGGCCTTCCAAGGGCCGACCCTCCCCAAAAAAAACCTATTAACGATATTTATTGCAAAACCTATTGGAGATGCCACCTGGCCCAAATCGCAGTGAAACAAAATCTTGAGCTGACGATCTTTTAGCAATTAATATCATTATATATCAAATATTCAGTCTAATTTTATTAGTTCTAGCCAAGAGTGTTAAAGACACATATAGTTTTGTTTCAGAATTTATTTGGAATAAAAAATTGTTTTGGGATAGGGAATTTTGAAAAACTTTCCAAACATGAATTTAGTGTCAAGTATTGGAAATCTAGTGCTACTCTCATATCGTGAACAAAGTAAACGACTTATAACATATCAGTAGGAAGGGCATAATGAATATGAGGGGGACTCCATATATGGGCATAGAATCCATCTAAGTGTATTGATCGACTCGAGGGGAGAGGATTTCTGTGAAATAGATTTGCATAATCGAGGGGAATTATTTATTCACGAAAGGGGAATTGATTTGCATAATCGAGGGGAATTATTGATTCACCAACGGAATTAGAAATGACATCACTTGTTTCCTAGGAATTATACGGGACTCTAAAGAGATAGAAATTCTATTTTTAAAAACGCATAAATGGTCTTTAGTGACAGAGATAAATTGATATTCTATTTTTAAATATGGCTTCTCTGATCTTTAGTGACAGAAATAAATTGATATTCTATCGAAGCCATAATAGTGTAGCTACGAACACCTATGAGATGGAGAGATTAACGCGGGGAGGGGTTTCCTAGGAATTTCAACTGTGACAGCGCAGGGATGCCATAACAAAGGAACACGCAGAAATTACTTTTAGGGAATTATTTGGGCGAAACCGTTTTAGACATTTTAGGGGATTATTTGGGCGAAACAGTTTGAAACATTTTAGAAGATGATTTAGACGAAACCGTTTGAGACATTTTAGAAGATGATTTAGGCGAAACAGCTAGAGATATTTTAGAAGATGATTTGGGGTGAAACTCCGTGATCGTTATAATACACAAGTTCCATTTGAAAAATGTTTGGAGGTCCCCCTACCCCAACCCCGAAGGGCCCCCCGGGCCCCAAATGCCCCCGGACTCTCAAATGCCCCCCCAACCCCGAAGGGCCCCCGGGCTACCAAACGCCCCCGGACCCTCAAATGCCCCTGGGCCCCCACAGGGCCCCCGGAGCCCCAAAAGATCCCCCAGGGCCCCAAAAGAGCCCCCAGGGCCCCAAAAGAGCCCCCAGGGCCCCAAAGGGCCCCCCACTTTTTTGCCCCCCATTTTTTTAAACATTTTTATTTGTGCATTTTGAGACACAGAAGGGCTCCATCCCCCAAACTTTTTGGCACCCCTCCCACCATTAGTGTTTTGTCGTGGTATACCTTGTCACAGTTACATTCTCTTGATTTTTCAAAGTTAATTTTGGATTTATTTTATTGAAATGCAAGAGTTGGAATATTTCAGTAGTGTTTTTTCGTGGTTTACCTTGTCACAGTTACATTCTCGTGATTTTTCGAAGTTCATTTTGGATTTCTTTCGTTGAAATGCAAGAGTTGGAATATTTCAGTAGTGTTTTGTCGTGCTTTACCTTGTCACAGTTACATTGCCTCGATTTTTCAAAGTTCATTTTGAGTTTCTTTCGTTGAAATGAAAGAGTTGTAATATTTCAGTAGTGTTTTGTCGTGGTTTATCTTGTCACAGTTACATTGCCTTGATTTTTCAAAGTTCATTTTGGATTTCTTTCGTTGAAATGCAAGAGTTGGAATATTTCAGTAGTGTTTTGTCGTTGTTTACCCTGCCATAGTTACTTTCTTTTGATTTTTCAAAGTTCATTTTGAATTTCTTTCGTTGGAATGCAAGAGTTGGAATATTTCAGTAGTGTTTTGTCGTGGTTTACCTTGTCAGAGTTACATTCTCTTGATTTTTCAAAGTTCATTTTGGATTTCTTTCGTTGAAATGCAAGAGTTGGAATATTTCAGTAGTGTTTTGTTCTGGTTTACATTCTCACAGTTACATTCTCTTGATTTTTCAAAGTTCATTTTTGGATTTCTTTCGTTGAAATGAAAGAGTTGGAATATTTCAGTAGTGTTTTGTTATGGTTTACCTTGTCACAGTTACATTCTCTTGAATTTTTCAAAGTTCATTTTGGATTTCTTTCGTTGAAATGCAAGAGTTGGAATATTTCAGTAGTGTTTCGTCGTGGTTTACCTTTTCACAGTTACATTCTCTCGATTTTTCAAAGTTCATTTTGGATTTCTTTCGTTGGAATGCAAGAGTTGGAATATTTTAGTTGTGTTTTGTCATGGTTTACCTTGTCACTGTTACATTCTATTGACTTTTCAAAGTTTATTGTGGATTTCTTTCGTTGAAATGCAAGAGTTGGAATATTTCAATTTTGTTTTGTCGTGGTTAACCATGTCACAGTTACATTCTCTTGATTTTTTCGAAGTTCATTTTGTATTTCTTTCGTTGAAATGCAAGAGTTGGAATATTTCAGTAGTGTTTGGTTGCGCTTTAGCTTGTCACAGTTACTCTCTCTTGACTTTTCCAAGTTTATTTTGAGTTTATTTCGTAGAAATGTAAGAGTTGGAATGTTTCAATAGAGTTTTGTCGTGGTTTACCCTGTCACAGATACATTCTCCTGACTTTTAATACTTCATTTGATTTTCTTTTGTGAAAAGATCGAGTTGCAATATTTAAGCAGTTTTTTGCTGTGGTTTACCTTGTCACAGTTACAATCTCTTGATTTTTCAAAGTTCATTTTGAATTTATTTCGTTGAAATGCAAGAGTTGGAATATTTCAGTAGTATTTTGTTGTGGTTTACCCTGTCACAGTTACATTTTCTTGAATTTCTTTCGTTGAAATGCAAGAGTTGGAATATTTCAGTAGTGTTTTGTCGTGGTTTAACTTGTCATAGTTACATTCTCTTGATTTTTCAAAGTTCATTTTGAATTTCTTTCGTTGAAATGCAAAGAGTTGGAATATTTCAGTTGTGTTTTGTCGTGGTTTACCTTGTCATAGTTACATTCTCTTGATTTTTCAAAGTTCATTTTGTATTTCTTTCGTTGAAATGCAAGAGTTGGAATATTTCAGTTGTGTTTTGTCGTGGTTAACCCTGTCACAGTTACATTCTCTTGATTTTTTCGAAGTTCATTTTGGATTTCTTTCGTTGAAATGCAAGAGTTGGAATATTTCAGTAGTGTTTGGTTGCGCTTTACCTTGTCACTGTTATATTCTCTTGATTTTTCAAAGTTCATTTTGGATTTCTTTCGTTGAAATGCAAGAGTTGGAATATTTCAGTAGTGTTTTGTTGTGGTTTACCCTGTCATAGTTACATTCTCTTGATTTTTCAAACTTCATTTTGAATTTCTTTCGTTGAAATGCAAGAGTTGGAATATTTCAGTAGTGTTTTGTTGTGGTTTACCTTGTGACAGTTACATTCTCTTTATTTTTCAAAGTTCATTTTGAATTTTTTTCGTTGAAATGCAAGAGTTGGAATATTTCATTAGTATTTTGTTGTGGTTTACCCTGTCACAGTTACATTCTCTTTATTTTTCAAATCATTTGGGATTTCTTTCGTTGAAATGCAAGAGTTGGAATATTTCAGTAGTGTTTTGATGTGCTATACCTAGTCACAGATACATTCTCTTAATTTTTCAAAGTTCATTTTGGATTTTTTTTTCGTAGAAATGCAAAGTGGCCCCCCCCCCCCCCACTTTTTTGCCCCCCATTTTTTAAAACTTTTTTATTTGTGCATTTTGAGACACAGAAGGGCTGCATCCCCCAAACTTTTTGGCTCCCCTCCCACCATTAGTGTTTTGTTGTGGTTTACGTTGTCACAGTTACATTCTCTTTATTTTTCAAAGTTCATTTTGAATTTCTTTCGTTGAAATGCAAGAGTTGTAATATTTCAGTAGTGTTTTGTCTTGGTTTACCTTGTCACAGTTACATTTTCTTGATTTTTTAAAGTTCATTTTCGATTTCTTTCATTGAAATGAAAGATTTGGAATATTTCAGTAGTGTTTTGTCGTGCTTTACCTTGTCACAGTTACATTGCCTCGATTTTTCAAAGTTCATTTTGAGTTTCTTTCGTTGAAATGCAAGAGTTGTAATATTTCAATAGTGTTTTTTGTGGTTTATCTTGTCACAGTTACATTGCATCGATTTTTCAAATTTCATTTTGAATTTCTTTAGTTGAAATAAAAGAGTTGGAATATTTCAGTAGTATTTTGTTGTGGTTTACCCTGTCAAAGTTCATTTTGAATTTCTTTCGTTGAAATGCAAGAGTTGGAATATTTCAGTAGTGTTTTGTTATGGCTTACCATATCACAGTTACATTTTATTGATTTTTCAAAGTTCATTTTTGAATTTCTTTCGTTGAAATGCAAGAGTTGGAATATTTCACTAGTGTTTTGTTATGGTTTACCTTGTAAGAGTTACATTCTCTTGATTTTTCAAAGTTCATTTTTGAATTTCTGTCGTTGAAATGCAAGAGTTGGAATATTTCAGTAGTGTTTTGTCGTGGTTTACCGTGTCACAGTTACATTCTCTTGATTTTTCAAAGTTCATTTGGGATTTCTTTCGTTAAAATGCAAGAGTTGGAATATTTCAGTAGTGTTTTGTTGTGCTTTACCTAGTCACAGATACATTCTCTTAATTTTTCAAAGTTCATTTTGGATTTTTTTTCGTAGAAATGCAAGAAATGCGTAGAATTTTTGCCCCCCATTTTTTAAAACTTTTTTATTTGTGCATTTTGAGACACAGAAGGGCTCCATCCCCCAAACTTTTTGGCTCCCCTCCCACCATTAGTTTTTTTTTGTGGTTTACCTTGTCAAAGTTACATTCTCTTGATTTTTCAAAGTTCATTTTGAATTTCTTTTGTTGAAATGCAAGAGTTGGAATATTTCAGTAGTGTTCTGTCTTGGTTTACCCTGTCACAGTTACATTCTCTTGATTTTTCAAAGTTCATTTTGAATTTCTTTCGTTGAAATGCAAGAGTTGGAGTGTTTCAGTAGTGTTTTGTCGTGTTTTACATTACTATAGCTACATTGTCTTGATTTTTCAAAGTTCATTTAGAATTTCTTTCGTTGAAATGTAAGAGTTGGAATATTTCAGTAGTGTTTCTTTGTGGTTTACCTTGTCACAGTTACATTCTCTTGATTTTTCAAAGTTAATTTTGGATTTATTTCGTTGAAATGCAAGAGTTGGAATATTTCAGTAGTGTTTTGTAGTGGTTTACCTTGTCACAGTTACATTCGCTTGATTTTTCAAAGTTCATTTTGGATTTCTTTCGTTGAAATGCAAGAGTTGGAATATTTCAGTAGTGTTTTGTTATGGTTCACTTTGTCACAGTTACATTCTCTTGATTTTTCAAAGTTCATTTTGGATTTCTTTCGTTGAAATGAGAGTTGGAATATTTCAGCAGTGTTTTGTTGCGCTTTACCTTGTCACAGTTACATTGTCTTGATTTTTCAAAGTTCATTTTGGATTTCTTTTGTTGAAATGCAGGAGTTGGAATATTTCAGTAGTGTTTTGTCGTGGTTTACCTAGTCACAGTTACATTATCTTGATTTTTCAAAGTTAAGTTTGGATTTCTTTCGTTGAAATGCAAGAGTTGGAATATTTCAGTAGTGTGTTGTTGTGCTTTACCTTGTCACTGTTACATTCTCTTGATTTTTCAAAGTTCATTTTTGATTTCTTTCGTTGAAATGCAAGAGTTGGAATACTTCAGTAGTGTTTTGTTGTGCTCTACCTTGTCACTGTTACATTCTCTTGATTTTCCAAAGTTCATTTTGGATTTCTTTCGTTGAAATGCAAGAGTTGGAATATTTCAATAGTGTTTTGTCGTGGTTTACCCTGTCACAGTTACATTCTCTTGATTTTTCAAAGTTCATTTTGGATTTCTTTCGTTGAAATACAAGAATTGGAATATTTCAGTAGTGTTTCGTTGCGCTTTACGTTGTCACTGTTACATTCTCTTGATTTTTCAAAGTACATTTTGGATTTCTTTCGTTGAAATGCAAGAGTTGGAATATTTCAGTAGTGTTTTGTTGTGGTTTACCCTGTCATAGTTACATTCTCTTGATATTTCAAACTTCATTTTGAATTTCTTTCGTTGAAATGCAAGAGTTGGAATTTTTCAGTAGTGTTTTGTTGTGGTTTACCTTGTGACAGTTACATTCTCTTGATTTTTCAAAGTTCATTTTGAATTTATTTCGTTGAAATGCAAGAGTTGGAATATTTCAGTAGTATTTTGTTGTGGTTTACCCTGTCACAGTTACATTCTCTTGAATTTCTTTCGTTGAAATGCAAGAGTTGGAATATTTCAGTAGTGTTTTGTCGGGGTTTACCTTGTCACACTTACATTCTCTTGATTTTACAAAGTTCATTTTGAATTTCTTTCGTTGAAATGCAAGAGTTAGAATATTTCAGTAGTATTTTTTCGTGGTTTACCTTGTCACAGTTACATTTTCTTGATTTTTCAAAGTTCATTTTGAATTTCTTTCGTGAAATGCAAGAGTTGGAATATTTCAGTAGTGTTTTGTTATGGCTTACCATATCACAGTTACATTCTCTTGATTTTTCAAAGTTCATTTTTGAATTTCTTTCGTTGAAATGCAAGAGTTGGATTATTTCAGGAGTTTTTTGTTATGGTTTACCTTGTCACGGTTACATTCTCTTAATTTTTCAAAGTTCATTTTTGAATTTCTTTCGTTGAAATGCAAGAGTTGGAATATTTCAGTAGTGATTTGTCGTGGTTTACCTTGTCACAGTTACATTCTCTTGATTTTTCAAAGTTCATTTGGGATTATTTTCGTTGAAATGCAAGAGTTGAAATATTTCAGTAGTGTTTTGTTGTGCTTTACCTAGTCACAGATACATTCTCTTAATTTTTCAAAGTTCATTTTGGATTTTTTTCGTAGAAAGGCAAGAGTTGGAATATTTCAGTAGTTTTTTTTGTTGTTCTTTACCTTGTCACAGTTACATTCTCTTGATTTTTCAAAGTTCATTTTTGGATTTCTTTCATAGAAATGCAAGAGTTGAAATATTTCAGTAGTGTTTTGGCGTGGTTTACCTTGTCGCTGTTACATTCTCTTGATTTTTCAAAGTTCATTTTGGATTTCTTTCGTTGAAATGCGAGAGTTGGAATATTTCAGTAGTGTTTTGTCGTGGTTTACCTTGTCACAGTTACATTTTCTTGATTTTTCAAAGTTCATTTTGAATTTCTTTTTTGAAATGCAAGAGTTGGAATATTTCAGTAGTGTTTTGTCGTGGTTTACCCTGTCACAGTTCATTTTGAATTTCTTTCGTTGAAATGCAAGAGTTGGAATATTTCAGTAGTGTTTTGTTATGGTTTACCATGTCACAGTTACATTCTCTTGATTTTCAAAGTTCATTTTTGAATTTCTTACGTTGAAATGCAAGAGTTGGAATATTTCAGTAGTTTTTTGTTATGGTTTACCTTTTCACGGTTACATTCTCTATTCTTCAAAGTTCATTTTTGAATTTCTTTCGTTGAAATGCAAGAATTGGAGTATTTCAGTAGTTTTTTGTTGTTCTTTACCTTGTCACAGTTACATTCTCTTGATTTTTCAAAGTTCATTTTTGGATTTCTTTCATAGAAATGCAAGAGTTGGAATATTTCAGTAGTGTTTTGTTGTGGTTTACCTAGTCACAGTTACATTCTCTTGATTTTTCAAAGTTCATTTTGAATTTCTTTCGTTGAAATGCAAGAGTTGGAATATTTCAGTAGTGTTTTGTCTTGGTTTACCTTCTCACAGTTACATTCTCGTGATTTTTCAAAGTTTATTTTGGATTTCTTTCATTGAAATGCAAGAGTTGGAATATTTCAGTAGTGTTTTGTCGTGGTTTACCTTGTCACAGTTACATTGCCTCGATTTTTCAAAGTTCATTTTGAATTTCTTTATTTGAAATGCAAGAGTTGGAATATTTCAGTAGTGTTTTGTCGTGGTATACCTTGTCACAGTTACTTTCTCTTGATTTTTCAAAGTTCATTTTGAATTTCTTTCGTTGAAATTCAAGAGTTGGAATATTTCAGCAGTGTTTTGTCGTTGTTTACCTTGTCACAGTTACATTCTCTTGATTTTTCAAAGTTCAGTTTGAATTTCTTTTGTGAAATGCAAGAGTTGGAATATTTCAGTAGTGTTTTGTAGTGGTTTACCTTGTCACAGTTACATTCTCTTGATTTTTCAAAGTTCATTTTGAATTTCTTTCGTTGAAATACAAGTTGGAATATTTCACTTGTGTTTTGTTATGGTTCACCTTGTCACAAATACATTCTCTTGCTTGTTCAAAGTTCATTTTTGAATTTCTTTCATTGCATTGCAAAAGTTGGAATATTTCAATAGTGTTTTGTCGTGCTTTACCTTGTCACAGTTACATTCTCTTGATTTTTCAAAGTTCATTTTTGATTTCTTTCGTTGAAATGCAAGAGTTGGAACAATTCAGTTGTGTTTTGTCGTGCTTTACCTTGTCACTGTTACATTCTATTGATTTTTCAAAGTTTATTTTGGATTTCTTTCGTTGAAATGCAAGAGTTGGTATATTTCAATAGTGTTTTGTCGTGGTTTACCCTGTCACAGTTACATTCTCTTGATTTTTCACAGTTCATTTTGGATTTCTTTCGTTGAAATGCAAGAGTTGGAATATTTCAGTAGTGTTTTGTCGTGGTTTACCTTGTCATAGTTACATTCTCTTGATTTTTCAAAGTTCATTTTGAATTTCTCTCATTGAAATGCAAGAGTTGGAATATTTCAGTAGTGTTTTGTTGTGGTTTACATTGTCACAATTGCATTCTCTTAATTTTTCAAAGTTCATTTTGAATTTCTTTCATTGAAATGCAAGAGTTGGAATATTTCAGTAGTGTTTTGTCATGGTTTACCTTGTCACAGTTACATTGTCTTGATTTTTCAAAGTTCATATTGGATTTCTTTCTTTGAAATGCAAGAGTTGGAATATTTCAGTAGTGTTTTGTCCTGGCTTACCATATCACAGTTACATTCTCTTGAGTTTTCAAAGTTCATTTTGGATTTCTTTCGTTGAAATGCAAGAGTTGGTATATTTCAGTAGTGTTTTGTTGCGCTTTACCTTGTCACTGTTACATTCTCTTGATTTTTCAATGTTCATTTTGGATTTCTTTCGTTGAAATGCAAGAGTTGGAATATTTCAGTAGTGTTTTGTTGTGGTTTACCCTGTCATAGTTACATTCTCTTGATTTTTCAAACTTCATTTTGAATTTCTTTCGTTGAAATGCAAGAGTTGGAATATTTCAGTAGTGTTTTGTTGTGGTTTACCTTGTCACAGTTGCATTCTCTTGACTTTTCAAAGTTCATTTTGAATTTCTTTCGTTGAAATGCAAGAGTTGGAATATTTCAGTAGTGTTTTGTCGTGGTTTACCTTGTCACAGTTACATTGTCTTGATTTTTCAAAGTTCATATTGGATTTCTTTCTTTGAAATGCAAGAGTTGGAATATTTCAGTAGTGTTTTGTCCTGGCTTACCATATCACAGTTACATTCTCTTGAGTTTTCAAAGTTCATTTTGAATTTATTTTGTTGAAATGCAAGATTTGGAATATTTCAGTAGTGTTTTGTTGTGGTTTACCCTGTCACAGCTACATTCTCTTGAATTTCTTTCGTTGAAATGCAAGAGTTGGAATATTTCAGTAGTGTTTTGGCGTGGTTTACCTTGTCGCTGTTACATTGTCTTGATTTTTCAAAGTTCATTTTGTATTTCTTTCGTTGAAATGCAAGAGTTGGAATATTTCAGTAGTGTTTTGTCGTGGTTTACCTTGTCACAGTTACATTGTCTTGATTTTTCAAAGTTCATTTTGAATTTCTTTCGAGAAATGCAAGAGTTGGAATATTTCAGTAGTGTTTTGTCGTGGTTTACCCTGTCAAAGTTCATTTTGAATTTCTTTCGTTGAAATGCAAGAGTTGGAATATTTCAGTAGTGTTTTGTTATGGCTTACCATATCACAGTTACATTCTCTTGATTTTTCAAAGTTCATTTTTGAATTTCTTTCGTTGAAATGCAGGAGTTGGAATGTTTCAGTAGTTTTTTGTTATAGTTTACCTTGTCACGGTTACATTCTCTTAATTTTTCAAAGTTCATTTTTGAATTTCTTTCGTTGAAATGCAAGAGTTGGAATATTTCAGTAGTGATTTGTCGTGGTTTACCTTGTCACAGTTACATTCTCTTGATTTTTCAAAGTTCATTTGGGATTATTTTCGTTGAAATGCAAGAGTTGGGATATTTCAGTAGTGTTTTGTTGTGCTTTACCTAGTCACAGATACATTCTCTTAATTTTTCAAAGTTCATTTTGGATTTTTTTTCGTAGAAATGCAAGAGTTGGAATATTTCAGTAGTTTTTTGTTGTTCTTTACCTTGTCACAGTTACATTATCTTGATTTTTCAAATTTCATTTTTGGATTTCTTTCATAGAAATGCAAGAGTTGGAATATTTCAGTAGTGTTCTGTTGTGGTTTACCTTGTCACAGTTACATTCTCTTGATTTTTCAAAGTTCATTTTGAATTTCTTTCGTTGAAATGCAAGAATTAGAATATTTCAGTAGTGTTTTGTCATGGTTTACCTTGTCACAGTTACATTCTCTTGATTTTTCAAAGTTCATTTTGGATTTCTTTAATTGAAATGCAAGATTTGGAATATTTCAGTAGTGTTTTGTCGTGGTTTACCTTGTCACAGTTACATTGCCTCGATTTTTCAAAGTTCATTTTGAATTTCTTTCGTTGAAATGCAAGAGTTGTAATATTTCAGTAGTGTTTTGTCGTGGTTTACCTTGTCACAGTTACTTTGTCTTGATTTTTCAAAGTTCATTTTGAATTTCTTTTCATTGAACTGCAAGAGTTGTAATATTTCAGTAGTGTCTTGTTGTGGTTTACCTTGTCATAGTTACATGGTCTTAATTTTCCAAAATTCATTTTGAATTTCTTTCGCTGAAATGCAAGAGTTGGAATATTTCTGTAGTGTGCTGTGGGGGTTACTTTATCACGGTTACATTCTCTTGATTTTCCAAAGTTCATTTTGGATTTCTTTCTTTGAAATGCAAGAGTTGGAATATTTCAGTAGTGTTTTGTCCTGGATTACCATATCACAGTTACATTCTCTTGAGTTTTCAAAGTTCATTTTGAATTTATTTCGTTGAAATGCAAGATTTGGAATATTTCAGTAGTGTTTTGTTGTGGTTTACCCTGTCACAGCTACATTCTCTTGAATTTCTTTCGTTGAAATGCAAGAGTTGGAATATTTTAGTAGTGTTTTGTCGTGGTTTACCTTGTCACAGTTATATTTTCTTGATTTTTCAAAGTTCATTTTGAATTTCTGTCGTGAAATGCAAGAGTTGGAATATTTCAGTAGTGTTTTGTCGTGGTTTACCCTGTCAAAGTTCATTTTGAATTTCTAATTTTGAATATTTCATTTTGAATATCCGTCTCCTATGTGTTCTTGAACGAAAAACAACCCATGACCATGTTCATCACTATAATATAAAGCATCATCAGTATGTTCCTGTAAATACTTCATATTTGGAACTCTGTGAGTTAACACTAAGAAGTGAATTGGGTGATCCTCTAGCAATAACAAAAGGTTTAGCTGTGATTACATGTCATTTTCGACCTATCATCGTTGCCTAAGATGAGCAACAGAAGAATTCCAGTTGTCTCTCTTGATATTGACTGTTATGTTGAGGCTCTGAGGCCTCGTCACATAGGTTATGGATTGGACTATTACAAGAGGCGTACTATAGTGTCTGGCTATGGTCTTGGTAGTTAGTTTGCTAGGCTATTTCGTTCCGCACTACCCCTTGCCAGAATGTATCTTGTACCCGCTGCATCAAATTTTTCTGCCTCAACACTACAGGACTGGGGATCGAAGAAAAATTTCAACGAGAGTGTTAAAGAAAATATTAGATCTTCAAGAAGAGCCGTTGGCGAACAATTAAAATCTCAGCAAAATGAGAAGGGATTAAAAACGGTGTGTGTTCATCATTCACTCATCAGTCTCTACCCAGGTGGGAAGCGAAGGACATCAACATCGACTTTGAAAAATAAAAGGAAGAAGACCAATAAGACGAAGAAGAAAAAGATTGTGAGATCAAAGAAGGATTTCTTCTCTTAAGATGACCTATCTCTTCCCAAATAATCACAAACATCAATCAGCTCCTCATTGAATCTATTCAATGCTGAAAATGTCGATTTCAGATTCAAGTATGGGTACTATGAAAAATTTCATCCTCAACAACCCCTCTCGGAAAATATACACTTTCAGATATTTTCTAATGAAGGCTATTTCTGTGATTTATCATCAATATTTATTGATTTAAATTTTGTTATGAATAGGAAGTCAAACAATACAGCTCCAAGTGCTGGCAATGGCCGGTCCAAAAAAATTTGCGTCCTACACAACTAGTTCAAACAAATTAATGTATTCACTAATGGAACATTGGTGAGCACAAGCAACAATTTGTCAACTATGCAAGCTACATACAATTTATGATGATGACACCAAAGGAATATAAGGAGTTCGGAGGACAGGAACTGGTCTATGAATATAGATCAGGTGTTGATATTGACCGTGAGTTAACTGCTGCAGTGACCCAGGAGTGTCATCTAGTTGGAAAATTCAAATCATGAGATTTTCAGTATATCCCAGTGGTTGCCTCCCAATGGTCAAGATTGACACAAAGTTACAACTAGATTCATCGAAGTTTATGTTGAGAAAAACATTTGCTACAGCACCTGATGCAAATATCATTATCACTTCAGCAATTCTTCATGTTAAAAAAACAGGTTATTAGCTCTCGTTTATTGGCAGTGGAAAAGCTGACAGCCAATGGTAACAATATCAAACTTTTTGTCCCCCATACGATCACCAATCAACGTCACATTGCCACTGGCTGTCACAGTTATACCGATTCATCATTTATCAATGGAGAAATCCCATCGAAACTCGCTTTGGCCTTTATGAAGAGTGCTAGTGCCGTTGGATCCTGGACTGCATCCCCCCGTGATTTTAATTTATTTTTTGGTCTATCTAGCTTTGTGTGCAAAGTGAATGGAGTTCCACTGTACACTTTATTATTTGATAAAAATACTATAGAAATCTGTATGAGTTGACAATGCAATTCCTAGATCATAACTCAAAACTATTTGAAAATGGAATAACCGATTCTATGTTTTCAAAAAATCATGGTATAATTGTTTTGGACTTGTCTGGCACTGAAGATATGAGTATTGTACGAGCGGAGAATGTAGGTTTAGAGTGGACATTCGCTGACGCTTTGACTGGAAGTATCACGTTAATATCACTGAGTCAGTTTAAAATCTATTGGGAAATCACACCCGACGGCAGTGTTCTAATAGACCTTGCACCATGAAGACAAACCGAATAATCAGTGTATTTAGTATGGATTTATACATGTCGCAATATACGTCCTATTGTATACCATCGGATTTCATTGAAAAATTCCAAGCGTTAACAATACCCTAATCATTGTTAATAGCAGTCCGCTGAGTTTTAAGACAGGTCATTGGCTATGTATCTTTCAAACAACAAAGAATATCGAATTTTTTTTATCCTCTTGGCCTATCATATAAATTCTACACTCCAGACATCAACAACTTTATTGAGAGCAGAGGGAAAACTATTACTCAAAATCAGGGGAAAGTACAGAATTTAACGACTAAGACATTTGGTTTTCATGCACTACTCTTTTTCATGTTCAGATGTCGTGGCTATACCTACAAGCAGTTTCTCAAATTTACGTTGACTTTCCTCGTTTGAACGACTTCCTAGTGGAAAATATACTTTCAAACGTGTTTAATATTGATTTTAAAGCCCTACAAATAAAATGTTCTAAAAATGTATGCAAAATTGTTTATTAATAAAAAATAATTCATATACATAATAAAAATGACTTTTCTATTCTTGAGATTTCTTCTTCTACTACGTATAGGTATTTGTCGAGAACAACTAGTGCGGGTAGATCATCTGAATTCACTGTATACTGATCCTGATGTGGTGCAAAGTCAGGGTCACATTTTCTCCAGTATAATGTAACTTCACTCTTATCATGTCTCTTTGTATAATCAATGATACTATTTTCATTCATTTTGTAAAATTCGCGTGTTTCAATTTGCCTATTTTAAGCAATGTCACATACAGTGTCGTCAAGTGGTGAATCACATTGTTTAACAGCCTAATAAAAATCAATACGTATATAATGACAGTAATCTTTGTCTTCACAAAGACGACGCGGAAACCAAAAATTCTTTTTGTTTCACCATTTGACTTTTAGACCCGGTTCTTTATATCAACGCCTCTCGATACCCCGGTGGAAGGAGTGTTAGAGTTATAGGCAAGGTTCACGCCTGAGGCTTATTCCAATAATACCAGGATAGTTTGTTTTCAATAGACTACATTTATCGTAATGACAATTAGAGCATATGTGTCCTCTAGAGTGAGAGTCACACATCCCTTCAAGACAGAAATTACAACCTTTAATTTTTATGGCATATCCTCTATGCAATTTATACAGGTTGCATAATCTACAATTTTCATCATACGCGTCAATCATTGTACAATTTTTACATGATGACCAGCTGCCCAGTGTATATATGCATAGTGGAGATGTATGGAACATTTTTTTATGCGTTGACACTCTCACCGCCAAAATAAAACTGAGCTTCGATCCACAAATTGAGTGGGATAGAGATGGAGAGAGGAGTAAATCCTCTTTGAAAAACATCTTTCTTGTGAAAAAATCATAGTCTTAAATTTCTAATGTAGTGTGTTCAAAAGCAAATCCACAATATCATGTTGTCTTGTCGTGATTAATATGTCAATAAATTGTGTAAATGCCTTTGGACCACGACGTAAAAGCTTCATACAATAGTCTAATGATGGAGAATCAGTTTTCATTATATTGAAAAGAATTCCCTGAGAAAATATCTTCCTTTGAAGAGATAACTCAAGAAAAATCATCATCTAGAATTAAACATGTTTCCATAAACACAAGATTCCCTATAATTTTCTGTGTCTCAAATCTATCCATTTTTTACACTCCTTACTTAGCAACCTCCCAAGCAACTTCAGACTAACCAAGATTATTTTTCTACTTTAAGAAGGTATGCTAACCTCTTACAAAAAATATCTTCGATTTAGAAACAATTTTATTAAATATAATTACAGTATTAATAATAATCACTGATACAATTTATTTTCCTTGATATACTTCACTAGTGTATCTAAAGCAGCTTGAAGTCTATTTATATGCACTAAATTTAGTTTTGCTGCAAAGCATAATTGCTCCTCCAATTTAAATTTGCTCAATTATATCACATATCTTGCATACATATCATCCCATTCAAGGCTTAGTATATATCCTCGTCTAATTTCCACTGTCATGTTTGGTACTCTCGTCTTTGTGTCATTGCTGCTACCTGCACCACCATCAAGCTCCAATAGTGTAAACACACCACTCATTTTCTATGCTAATATCTTGTCAAATAATAGAGTATAAAAAATAAACTGTTCTCTCTCTGAATTCAATTCTCATACTAATATGAACTACGATGAAAATCACTCCTTATATTGATTCTGGTTGCTATAGATTGACTGCTATAGCATCATAGCTATGATAATCGAGTCACCATATATGGAGTACCCTCTTTGTCCGTTGTCTCTGATTTGTCCAGAAAACGGGTGTTGACACAGAAAGCTGTCTGGTTGCATTATAGCATCTCGTCCCTGAATATCTAGTTCCAAAATATAGCGTGTTTGGTCGTATCATGTAATCACTTGTGATACTGTGTATATGGTTACTACTAACGTCGAGGACGGGACAGCCCATTTCATATACGGAATAATTTCTGTTCGTTTTAAGTTTTAATGTCGCTCCTTACTTTCAGTTAAAAAAAAACTTGTTTTTTTAATTTAATAATAGTTAATAACAAGCTATATCCCTGGGGCTCAATAACATAATAGTTAGGTACGTAAGTACCTAACTTACTTACGTAAGTTGCGTACGTGTTGCAATCTGTTAATAATAAATCTCCTCTTCATATCTGTGCTCTTGATCTTTCGAAAACTTTCGATAGTATAGTCCACTCACACGCACTCTATTCACTTTTTTCGAACAATATTAACCTTTCTATTGTTGTTTTGTTACGGTACTGGTATTCTAACTCTTTTATTCGGGTAAAATGTAAAGGAGTAGTTTCAGATTCAAAGGTGTTTCAACGGCGTGGGGTCCGTCAAGGTGGTGTGCTTTTTCCAACTATTTTTAAGTTATGTATTGCTCCTATCCTTTCATCTTCGCCTTCGACTTTTATTTCTGATGGAATTGATGCCTCGTATCTTGCTTATGCGGACGATGTTCTCCTTGTTAGTCGATCTGGGGCTGGGCTCTCATATCCTGTCAGATGGATCTCAGACCAGTTCAGACGGATTGGGCTTATGTTGAACGTTGATAAGTGCGAATTTACGTCATTTAATTCGAGTGCGAGTCTCCGTCTTAACTGTGGTTTTTTCTCTATTCCCTGTGTCTCTTCTTTTAGGCGGCTTGGTCTTCACATTACTAATAATCTGAAAAAAAAACTGCGGGTTCTGACAGTTTCTAATGCAAAAAAAAAAAAAAATCAGATAGCATATTCAAAAATTGTTGCAAATAGAGGGAGGTACAATAGAAAAGCGCTTGGGAAATTATATTCTTCATTTTGCGATCATTCTATTCTTTTTTATCTGGTTTTCTTCCAATTCTGAAGCCTAAAGATCAAAAATCTATGCGGACTTATTATTTCAAATTTTCTCGGTATCTTTTGTGCCTCCCTCCGTGGTTCCTAATATCGCGATTCGGCCTCTCTGATCAGAGGTAACGCTATAGCGTTGCCTATAGTAAAGGCCATTCGGCTTCAATGTTTTTTTTGTGTTTTTTTTTCCCCAGAGGCACTTCATATGGAAGGAGTCGTCGTAGAAACTTCAAAGGAGACTCATTCGATTGGAAATCGAGAGTTCTAGTGTCCTTTTTAATAGTCGAAAATGATTGGAGGATAACTAGCCCCCCGACGCCCATCATTCCCCCAAACACATCCAGTAAAAATTTTGAGATAACCATTTTGTTAAGCGTAGTTGATTTCCAAATAGAAAATATATTTTTGAGGATGAGACTTCCCCACAACCCTCAGGGCAAGGGTTTTAAGTTATGCCCTGGGGGCATATAAGGGTTTTATAGAAGGCGTTGTCGTAGAAACTTCAAAAAAGGCTCATTCGATTAGAAATTCAAAGGGCTAGTGCCCTTTTTAATAGTCGAAAGTGATTGGAGGACAACTAGCCCCACCCCCACGCCCATCATTCCCCCAAACACATCCAATTCAAAATTTTGAGAGAGCCATTTTGTTCAGCTGAGTTGATTTCCAGATAGAAAATATGTTTTTGAGGAGGACACTCCCCCACAACCCTCAGGGCAAGGGTTTTAATTTATGCCCTGGGGGCATATAAGATTTTATAGAAGGCGTCGCCGTAAGAAACTTTGAAAAAGGCTCATTCGATTGAAAATTCAAAGGGCTAGAGCCCTTTTTAATAGTCGAAAGTGATAGGAGGGCAACTAACCCCCTCTCACGCCCACCTTTTCCCCACACACATCCAATCAAAATTTTAAGATAGCCATTTAATTAAACGTAGTTTTAAGTTCTGGAAATTAGGTCTTTGAGGATGACAACCCCCCCACAGCCCTCAGGGCAAGGGTTGTAAGTTATGCCCTGGGGACATATAAGGTTTTGTATAGACGAACGTGGTCATAGAAACTTAACAAAGGGCTCATTCGATTGGAAATTTAAATGGCTGGTTCCATTTTTAATAGTCGAAAGTGATTCTAAGGCAACTGACAACTCTTTCACGCCCACCATTTCCCCAAACACCTCAAATCAAAATTTTGATACAGTCATTTTGTTCTACGTAGTTGAAAGTTATGGAAATTATATGTTTAAGCAGGACACTCCCCCCACAGTATTCAGGGGCAAGGGTTATAAGTTATGCCCTGGGGGCGTATATGGTTCTTACGGAAGGAATGCTCGTATAAACTTCAGAGAGGGCTCATTTTAAGATAGATATTTTGTTAAAAATAGTTCAAAGCTCGGATAAGAAAAAATGCGGTGTCAATAGAACCGCCCAGGGCACAGGGGAAGGCGTTCTAAGTTATGTCCTAAGGACACGCATGGTTCTTATGAAAGGGATGCTCGTATAAACTTCACAGAGGGATCATTTGATTGGAAATTGAAAGTTCTAGTTCACATTTTAAGAGTCAAGAGATTTAAACTAGCCCCCCCTCGTTCTTTTTACCCAAACACATCCGCTACAAATTTTGAGATAGCCAGCGATTTGGAAACTGTTCAATAATTCGATAACAAAAACTCCCCCTCAGAGCCCGGGAGATAGGCGTTGTAAGTGTTGTCCTGTGGGCGTATATGGTTCTAATGAAAGGGAGGCTCGTATAAACTTCAGAGGAGGCTCATTTGATTGGAAATTGAAAGTTCTGGTTCAATTTTTAAGAGTCGAAAGATATCCGAGGGCAACTAGCCCCCCCCCCACCGACCCTTTTTCCCCAAGCCCCTCCAATAATATTTTAATAGCCATTTCATTAAAAATAGTTCAAAGGTCAGATCAGAAAAATTCCTGTGTCGACTGAACCCGCCAGGGCCCAGAGGCAGGCGTTGTGAGCAATGCCCGGTGGGCAGATATAGTTCTTATGGAATGGATGCTCGTACAAATTTCGGAGAGGGCTCATTTGATTGGAAATTGAAAGTTTTTGTTCACTTTTTAACAGTCAAAAGAGATTGGAGGGCAACTAGCCCCCCTCCCTCCTCCACGCCCTAAATGCATTAGATAAAAAGTTTGAGATAGACATTTTGTTAAAAATAGTTCAAAGATCATATAACAAGAACTCCTTTACGTATGGTCATTTGATTAAAAATAGTTCAAATGTCAGATAAGAAAACTCCGAGGGTGACACAACCCCCTCCCCCCCAGGGTCCGGGCAGGGATTGTAAGTGTAGCTCTGGGAGTATATATGGCTCATATGGAAGGTATGCTCGTATAAACTTCGAGAGGGTTCATTTGCATGGAAATTAAAAGTTGTAGTTCATTTTCTCAGAGTAAAAAAGATCGGAGGGCAACTAGCCCCTACCGCCCTCCACGCCTTGGGTGTATTGGATGAATAAACCCATCCGATAAAAAAAGATTTAAAGGAAATGGGAACTTCGTGGGCGGGTGTAAAAAAGAGGCTTTGAATAGATTGGGATGGAGGAGGAGCGTGCTTAGCTGTATTGGCCTCAGGTAGCTTGGTGCTACGGTGAGTTGTTAGTAGTAGTAGTAGTAGATAAAAATTTCAGGTGACTATTTTGTTAAAAATAGTTGAACCATCAGATATTAAAACTCCAGGGCCAATGACGCAGTAGGTTTTGAGAGAAGGAGGTCATACCCAAACTCTTGTTTGCGGTGGTTTTTGTTCGTTTCAAGCTGGATTTGCATATTCAGTTTTAGTTTCACTCGTTTTAAGATTTATTTATTAATTTACATTAGTATCTATTGTATGTTTGTTTCCATTGATTGTTTATTTAATTCTTGTTCGTTTTAAGTTTCATTTGTACTTCAATAGGAAAATATTTTTTTCGTCTTAAGCTTGATTTTCATATTCAATCTAAGCATTACTCGCTTCAAGATCTGTTTATTCATTTATATTATTACTTGTTGTATGTTTTTTGCTATGATTGTTTATTCAATTTTTGTTCGTTTTGGGTTTCATTTAAACGGTATTTGTTTCTGCTGAGCTTAAGTTTAAAATGGCCTTTACTTTTCTTTGAAAAACTTACTTTTCGGAAAGTTTTTTTTTAATTAATTTACGGGAAAAAGTGACTGTGCTTGCGGGAAAGCTGTCGTTATCTCCAAGTCTTACTATCTGCAGGCCTTACACCATAATTTACGTCGATTTATGTAAATAATTGTTAAATGTGCGAGTTTGCTTTTTTGTTGTTTTTTTTTTTTTTGTTCTTGATGTACTTCACTTCTTTTTTATAGCGGGTAATAAATAAATTATTATAACAAGCTATATCCCTGGGGCTCAATAACATAATAGTTAGGTACTTAAGCAACAGGTTTGTGCGTATTATGGTAAAAGCATGACATTTGGCAGACATGTGCAGAAATATATGGAGAATCTGACTGGGGGTAGAACCACATTTTCCTACGCGATTATCGCACCGTTTTGCGTTTTTCCACGCGGGAAAAAATAGCTGACTTTAAGAGTAAGAAATTTTTCCGATCAGAGGGCCGTTTCCGACTAATTAGTCTCTCCTAATCCCAAAAATGAGCTTACTCAGTAAATCCTCGTTACTGAGTTATCATTGTTTTCATCACTACGCTCCAAGCACTTCTGGGTAATTTCTGCTTTCTGACTTTGTATTTTTCATTGTAATTGCAGAGAAACTGGTGAACATGTTACGGAAAATGTGAAGAATTGACTGAGTTGCAAATTCAAATTTGTCTCCGCGGTTCCGCGCTATTTTGCATTTTTCTGCGCAAAGGAAAAAACGCGAATTTTGAGAATGAGCCATGATCGAGTTTAAGATCTCTTTTCTGACTAGTTCGAGTCTCTCGATTCCAAAAGTGTGGTTAGTTTTGCAATCAGATTCATTGATCAGGATTTACCAGTTTCATAACTACGGTTTCTATGCCCTGCTCTAACAAAAACTCATACCCTCCCTATAACATTCCGAAGGAGATCATACGTTATTGATTGTAAGTAATTAATTACCGTTTCAGATCTCCTCAATAAGCTTTCAGTAAAAAAAAAAATCATTTATTCAACTCAAACAGCTTGACTTAAGGAACTTCGGACGTAAAAAGCATACTATTATGATGATAAAATGTAGAATACTAAACTACTTCAGGTATTTCAAAATAGTTAATCAATCACATTGATCATAGGAATGAAATACCCTATTTCGACTTGTTTCATCATAAAGATTGCTAAAGAAGAAAATCAGGTTCTCACGGACAGGATACACGTTGAAATCGGCTACTGATAATTAAAGGTACAAAAAGTGCACTACTGATGGTACTGATTATCACAACCTTTGCACGAACAGAGATCTGCGCATTTGAGGGAAGCCTTTGCGCATCTGCACCTGTTTTTGCACTTTGTTTTACAGCCACATTTGAGCACTTCTTTGCAAATTGTCGCTGCCTCAGGAAGATTAGTCCAGAAAGGCTCCCAGGTTCCGTCATGCTTCACCCAGCCGTATAAGCCTGGACCCAGTAGGGAAAGTTCCGGACAACGCGATGATGCCCATATCTGGGCCTTTAAGTAAGTGCGTTTGGTGTGCTGCTCAAGAGCAGCCGCTGTTGGGGACAGTCTTTCCATTCCGGCTGTTTATCGTGTGAAAAACTCCTTCAGCAGACTGCTCACTTCAGACAAGCCGCTTGTCTTTTTCTTAAAGAGCGATGACGAATCGCTGGATGTCTGTATAGTGACAATTTAGGAGCGGGGCTCTTGATGTACTCTGAGTAACGAAAGTCAGAAGAATGGATTCCACAACTTTCTAGGTCTTGCAAACACCATGCTTTCCATGAACAGCAAAAGAAGAAGCCGTATCGCTATCCAGAGAAGGCATGCAAAAAGAGAAGGCTGCGAGACCTGCCAGGTCCTAGACGATAAGTAATATCGTGAATGGGCAGTATTTTCGTCTTTGCTCCATGCCCATAGATGACAAACAGGTTATCAATCTGAAGCTGTTGGAACAAAGCTGTTGCAATCACAACTACGTCAGAATCCACAGTTCTGATGGCTATGAAGTTATAGTCACACTGGGCCTGATGGAAGGCATGGAGTAGCACACAAGTGTCATTTTCTTCGTGGTTGGTAAGTGTGAGGCCTTCGCGAAAAGCGATATCGCGCGTTGAAATGACTACCATAGTTGGAAAAAAAATGGAAGAGTTGACTCTTGTTATCAGCTGATTTCAAAAAGTCATGCCAGTTCATCCAAGGAACGAGGTTCTGTGATTTTCACGTCATAAGACGAAATTCCTCTGTGTTCACGCGCTCCGTTCCTTAGGTTGTCGTCAGTGTAGATGTCAAAGACGAGATGAATCCTTTGAGCATTGGCTTGGAACGGTTGCTTTATAATGTAGGGAGAGAAGTTCGAGCGAGCGTATTCCCCGAAATTAATTCCAGGCTGGAACAGAAACCTTTGTTGTTGCTAATGGGTACTGCTTTGCTTTAATAGTTCTGCTGGTTCCTTCAAAGCAAAAATATCATAAGAAATTTTGTCTGTGCGGAGAGTTTCAAGAAATTTGTCTGTGCGCGACTCAAATACCTCATATCCCTTTTATACTTAAGGCAGAAATGATTATTAGTCACGTTGTGAGACTTTAAACAACATCAAGAAATCACAGGAGCGGCAAAATATAGTCTTATGAATAAAATATGTCATGATAAGAAAACATTTATAAAAGAATACAGAACTTGTTAAAGGTAAATCATACGTTACTTGTTCTCTTCTCATATGCTTTCTCTTTAAAAAGTACGTGCCATGGGGATTTTCTTCTTTTCTTTGTTAAACCTACTAGCGATTATAAGGTATTTCGAGTCGCATTTTTAAACCCGAAAATGGTTCATTCATTCAGACCACAGTCGTCACTTGCACATTAAGGTGAACCAGAGTTTGTAATGTAGAAGTACGAAAGACAGTCTACACATGGCGATGATGAAAGTGATGATAAATCAGTAACGGATGTTTGGATATTAAAAGTAAGCACATTTTTCAGACACAGCATACTCGATTAAACCATGAAATATACACTTAGCGCATCTACTACCTCAGTATACAGAAAAGAGTATGACCCGCGATGATGAAAATAATGATAACTCGGAAACTACGAATCTGCTTTCGAAAGTGGGCACATTTTCAGAATAAGCAGACCAGAATCAACCAGAAACGATCCTTCAAACATCCATATCCTGCAATTTCCAAAATGTACGATTTTTCGCACGGAAAAACGGGGTGAAACGCGGAAAAACGCGGTGAAACGCGGCAAAACGTGCTCAGAAAATGTGGTTCTGCCCCCTGTCAGATTCCTTGTATTTTTCTAGATATGTGTGCTTAATTTTCGTGCTTTTAACATAAAATGCACAAACCTTATGGAAATTGGCGCTTATGTACCTAACTATAAGAGGAGTTTTTGTGACAAACCGTGCCTTATCAGCAAAAAGTGCCAGTCGCAAAAAAAAAAACCATGGAAAACGAAATTGGTATGTAAGTCAGGCTAGTGAAAATCATGCCGGCTAGTCACGAATAATGAGTAAAAAACACGTTATTTAAAAATTGACCACGCTTCCATTGTTGCAATAAAATTTTTAAGTATAAACCATGTTAATAATAATTCTCAGTCAGTATGGTTGCAGCAGTAGCTGCAACCTAGAAAAGAGCGAACCACAGCCCATAGTCACCAATAGTAGAAATATGCGTTTAAAAAAAACTGCCTAATGAAAAAAAAAATTCAATCTGGAACTGATTCAGGAATGGTAACTATTCTTTCGGTTAGTCTTAGAGGTAAAAGTTTATTGCGAAAACAAATTTACGGTGATTTCGAAAAAAAATCCTGAAACTACCAAAAATGGCGTCAGATCGAAATGAAAAGCCCACCATCAGAATCAGCATGGTGGATACCTTGTATAGGAAAATTGCTGCCTTTCACCTTGAACAACAAGGAAAATCACTTTTTTGCCTGGGTAGTGCTGATGGGTCTCCTTTTTTCTTTTTTTTCTACCAGGGCTAGCGTGTTGCGAGAGCATCATAGAGAGATGATTAAAGGCTGATTTAAAAGCTATTACTCATATATGCGTGCATTTTGTAAATTTCACCATCTGAAAGTGCCACATAGCACTAAAAAGGCACCTTTGGTGTCATTTCTCAAGTGGTAGGGCTAGCAGACTACCAGAAAAGATCGTAGAAAGATTTTTAATAGATCCTATAAATGCCATTGCTCATATTTATGTTCATTTTACAAATTCCACTATATGAAAGGGCCACATGGCACTAAAAATAGCACTTTTGGTGCTATGTCTCAATTGGAAAAGCTGGGTCTAGTGGGAAACCGGAACATCGTAGAGAGATGTTTAATGACTTATTCAAAAGCTATTGCTCATATATACGTGCTTTTTATGAATTTTACTATCTGTAAGTGCCATATGGCACTCAAAATGGCACTTTTGGTGTCATTTATCAACTGGAAAAATATGAAAGATTAAAACGGGTACCATTGTACAATTTATGGTCCAAAACCCTTCACTGGAGGTTTACATTCACCCCTTCCGTAACTCCCCCTCCCACCTTCCTTAGTAAGTTTCATAAATTGTCTGCTCACCAACAGGCTACTTCCACATTAGCAGGACTAGCAGACTACCACACCATCGTAGAGAGATGTTTAATGGCTTATTTAAAAGCTGTTGCTCCTATCTTCTAGATTTTTAATCAATTCTACCATCTATGAGTGCCATATGATACTAAAATCGGCACTTTTGGTGCCATTTCTCAAGTGGAAAATATTGGAAGTATAAAACAAGTACTATTGTAATATTTGTGGTCCTAAACCCTTCACTGGAGGTTTACAATCATTCCTCCCGTATAATACCCCTCCCAGCCTCCTTAGTAAGTTTCATAATTCATCTGCTTACCAGCAGGCTACTACAACATTAGCAGGACTAGCAGGCTACCAAGCCACCACACAACCGTAGAGAGACGTTTAATGGCTTATTTAAAAGCTGTTGCTCATATCTACGAGCTTTTTATCAATTCTATCATCTGTAAGTGCCATATGATATTAAAATCGGCACTTTTGGTGCCATTTCTCAAGTGGAAAATATTGGAAGTATAAAACAAGTAGCCTACTATTGTAATATTTGTGGTCCCAAACCCTTCACTGGAGGTTTATAATCATCACTCCTGTATAATACCCCTCCCAGCCTCCTTAGTAAGTTTCATAATTCATCTGCTTACCAGCAGGCCACTACAACATTAGCAGGACGAGCAGGCTACCAGGCTACCACACAGCCGTAGAGAGATGTTTAAAAGCTTATTTTAAAGCTAATGCTCATATCTACGTTTTTTTTCTTTCTTTTTTTTTTTGTATAAGTTCTTCCATCTGTTTTTAAGGGCCGTATAGCAATAAAAGTGAAACTGTTGGTGCCATTCATGCATTTTTTTTTACTTTTGTACGAGTCTGACTTTCTTTTTTGGGGGTGGGGTCAAACCAGGTCCCCCCCCCCCCCTCTTCTCCCTTTATACTGTCTTGTGAGAAGCTAACATTCTTTGCAGCATTATAGCAGAAAAATTACAATAACTATCACACAAATTTCGGTAAATTATATTTAACTATACATCTAGAATTCTCTTTTAATGTCCTTCAGTTATCTAAAAGCTCTATAAATATCATATAGGACAATATTTCATAATCAATCGAAGTTTTATCAGCAACTTCCATAAAAGACTCATTTATAACCCCTCAAACATGATGCCAATCAGATCGTTAAAATGCCAAACAGCCACTAGCAAAGAAACTTTATCTGCAAACAAACCTTCGAATGTTTTCTATTTTCGCTGTTTCTTTTTGGGAGGGGGGGGGGGCCCCATTCAGAAGCATCTTCCCAGAGTATAATTTAAGCTCTAAATTTGTTCCTGAAGTTTTCATTAGTCTAGCTCGAATCGCTTTTGATGAATCATTAGAGTCAATCAAATAGAATTACGGAATTTTTTTTCTTTTTTGCAGAGCTGAGGGGAATTAAGAAACATCTTCCCAAAGCATAATTTATGATCTAATTTCAGTGCTGAAGTTTTCATCAATCTAGCTTTATCTGTTTTAGATATGTTTAAATACCCGTTTGAAATCCAAAATAGCAGATCGTGAAAACAATGTATATCCACCATCATTGACTTAGTTGGCATCTGATAGCCGCTTTGTACCCTTAAGTTTTACCATTAAGCTTTTCTGAGGTTAGTAAAGAGCGAAGTTAAAATTTAAAACGAACGAAAATTATTGCCTCACAACCTATCTAACATATAATCAATAAAACTAGTGCAACTAAACCATTTGATGACCTTTCCCTGTGTTTGGATGACTGTAGAAAACTAGCGCTTTACCGAAAACACAAAAGGCAAGTATGAAAAATAAGAATATTTATTTTGGAGTAAAACGCAAGTTCATAATGCTTTTCATAGTCTAACACCAGCTGTGATATCAGTAACTTTCCTTATACAATTAAGACTATCTTAAAAACTTCAGCATAAAAATAAATATCATTTTAATAACGGTAGAGTCATTGAATAGCATACAAATATAATGGATTTGTTTATCAGGTAACATCTTGGTTCCCACAGCTATAATACCAATAGTGAGAAATATACAATTTAAAATTGCAAAAAACAAGTTTTAATATTACTCGAAGTTAAGAGCAAATAAACCATAATATGAACTTCAGAAATCGGGTTATTTCTTTCTATATTAATTTAAAAAAAGTTTATGAGTAAGAAGTTCTTCCAAGAATAGTAAAGAGCCATATTAAACTTAATACCAGGAGGAACAAATTCCTACAATTATTCAAACTCAAAACAACCAAAAATTACTCTATTAAAGAATAAATGTTACCCACAACGAACCGAAATTAAATAAAACAATCATAGCAAGCAAACCTACAATAGGTATTAATATTGAGAGAAAATTCATTTTTATTAAATATCAATATTCACAAAAAAAAAACATATCAAAAAGACCTACCACGTGAAAATCTATACAGATTTGTTTGTGGCAGGACTCACTATTTTACTCACTCATATATATATATATTGAAAAAAACTTACTCACATATGTAATGGAAAAAAATAATAATAATGCAATCATATAAATAAATAAGAAATAAACCTCATGGGAACCGCAAACAAATCCTTACACAAGACAGAAGACAAAATACAGCCCCCCCCCCCCCTCAGCCATCCCTATTCATTAAGAAATTCTTTAACCTATTTTTAAAAGAGGACACACTCTCAGCCATCCTAGTGCTTTCCGGAAGACTGTTCCATACCGAAACACCCACATGCCTAAATACAAAACTAGACCTAGCAGTGTGTCGTCTCTCGTGTACTAGGTCCGCAGAATTCCTTGTATCATAAGAATGGTGCGCAGAATTCGATGATAAAACATCACAAAATAATTTGGTGCTAATTTATTTAAACACTGATACTCAAAAATACCTGTCTGATATTCCCTCAACTGCCCAACGTTTAAAATATTAAAATGGTGATAACAATATAAGTGAATAAATTAATCTATGAACGGGTAAAAATTAAATCGAATATTCAAGTCAAACGAACAAAATCAGTGCAAACAAGAGTTTGTCTGCTGTCCCTTCCCAACTGTAAAAGTTAAAGCCTACTGCGTCATTTGCTTTTTATTTAAAACTATGTGTGTCTTGAACAGTCCTTGGAAAGAACTAGTAAAATTGAACCAAATATTTGATATACAGGGATATTAATTGCTGAGAGTTCTGTAGTTCAAGAAAGAACTATTAAAATTAAACCGAATATTGGATATATAATGATAATAATTGCTGAGAGCTCAGTAGTTCAAGATTTTATTTCACTGTAAAGTTATTTTTATTTTCAATATTGGAAGTACAAAAAAAAATATTTGTAATATAATTCGTTTTCAGTAAAGCGCAAATAGCGCAGTAGGCTTCAAACCTTTACAGTTAGGGAAAGGGGCATTAGCCAAACTTTGTTTGTAGTGATAATTGGAAGTTTGTAGTAAAAAGTAGTCAAAACTGGAAACACTACGCCAAAACCACTAGCCAGAAACCCTTTTAACTAATGGGCTAGATTCGCTTTCAAAGTCTAGCCAGTTTTTGTCAACTCGCGAATAACGGTCTGGCAGCTTTTCGCTAGTCACGAATTATAGAAATATACAATGGAAAGATAAGCCGGCTTCGCTTCCCAGTTCGCGAGAAAAGGCCAATAGCTAACAAATATAATATGAAAACAAACTTTGCCTTGGTGGGCTCTTTTTTAACAATAATTCTTCTATTTCCGATGGGTACTAGCTAATTAGATTTCGGAAGATGGATTGGAAGGCGAGAGTACATGCCAGAAAAAGCCTTAATCATGCAATAATTTACACCTTATTAGCTACAAGAAGAAACATTGATGTATGAATAAGGTGGTCGAAGGCCCGCGAACTGACATCAAGTCCATCAAGAGAAAAGGAAAAACCCAAAGTGTCGGCTGCTGTGATGAAATTAGCAACAGCAGGCAGCGCCTGGGGGCACCCGAATCCATGCTGAAAGCCGAACTGACAAAGTGGAGCATGATACTTACTCTCAAACTCAGAAATGGCAATTATTAATTTATTATAAGTAGCTTGCCCCAAGCAGCTAAAAAAAATAAAAGGCTGGAACGAAGTGTACTGAAGAGTGTTTTTCCCGTCTGGGGAGTTGGAGTAACATTTAAAAGGTATACAAAAGAAAAGCCTCCTTGCTCGATATATGGTACAGGCGGCTAACCTCATCTATAGGGGAAGACGACTTTGACTTCAATCTCTCTCTCTTTCTCTCTACCCCTCTCTCTATTCCTAATCAGCAAATCAGAAATACCCCGAAAAGAACTTCAAATTATATGTCAAACAGATGAAAATATTTCACCAAATTACACCCGCGACATTAAAGAAAAGCATCAAGTAATTGTTTGAACGTCATATTAAGTTAACTTTTAGTGATTCGAATATCTCTTTGTATAAATTTTGGCAGTCGTTCGTATTTTTCAGACAACTGTTTGCGTAACTTAAATAATCTTGTCAAAAATTTTAGTTGGCGTCGCAACTTACATCATACGCGGCTTAGTAAAAATAGCAATAACTCTGCTGTCGTGAAAATAGTTTTATACAATTTGATTTTCGAAAAAAACTATAGCAAACTCAATTTTCAGGGCAGCACATTTTTTTCAGAATTCTGTGAATATACGGAAAGATCATAGTTTATTTGAACAGCTTTGCATATATATGCTGCATAGACTGCCAAGGAACAATTTTTGTTTGTTTTAAGTTTTCAAAACAACTATACATCAAAACAAAATTGTTTGAAAAAAATTAATTTCTGTTCGTATTTAGATTTTTTAACTATTCACAGTAAACCTTACAAAAGATTTTAGCCTAACTTAGGCGAAAAAATTAAAGAAATCAACAAGAGTTTTTGCTAAATTAAGGCACTAGATATAGGGCTACTTCGAAACAGTAGCGTAAATTCGAAGGGTGGCCTGCATCCTATCCCTACATTTTGACCACCCCTCCCCTTAGATTCTGAAAAATGCCTTTTTGGAGGTAGTTTCATTGAAAAATGTCTTTCTTCTGAATTTTGATCGGAAAAAATGAAAATCACGACAACTTTGCCCCCTGGACATTAAAAAGTATATTTTGCCCCTCCCCCTCCCCCCAACTTTTTTGAATTTAAGCCATTGCTTCGAAACCTCTCTTAAACTTCTCACAAAAAAATTGGGTAATTTGGTCATATACAGAGTCCTAGGAGCATATTATCATCGGCACCTTCGAGGAATTGCAGATAAAATTTAATTATTTATGAAATGTTGCCCTATTTAAACTATATAAAGATTTAAGAAAGCTAAAGGACGTGAAAAGTAGGTTATATGGGTTGTTAATGAACTTTGCAGAAATTATTTCCATTATTATTGCAAAGCTTCTGCCACAAAGCTGCAAGGAATTTTAAACTACCCAGATGAAAGTGTGCTTTTTTTGCTTCAACATTTTAGGAGAACCGATTATTAAAATCATATTATTATATATATGCAAGTTTAAAACAAGAAAATGGTCATAGTATAGTTGACTTCATTAAATCTGATTTTGCATAGACTGTTCAGAGGCCCATTTGACCAAGTCCTTGAAACAATCACCCAAAAACATTAAAAAGAAATTTGGAGAGTCTTCTTTTTTTTTTTTTTTAGAAAATGTTGGCATGGTCATAGTAAAGTTGCCTTCAATAAATCTGATTTTGCATTGACTGCTCAGAGGCCCATTTGACTAAGTCCATGACCTATGCATTAAGTCGAGATTAATATTGTCATATATATTTTAAGCGATGATATGATAGCCATATGAAGGAAATGATAGAATAATGACTTTGGAAAAATATTGTTTAGTATTGGGGTGTGCATAAAGTCAAAATGAATAAGGTCGTATATATTTTAAGTGATGATACGACAGCCCTATGATGGGATTTTCACTTGTTGGGGAATCAACTGTTACAGGGTTTGGAGCCACCGATTATGATAAACTATGTTTTTCCTTTTACTTAAGCTTCACTAGAATCTAGTCTAGCATTTGTTTGAGAGTGTATATAATACATTTTGTTTATGCTCACACCAAGCTATGGGAAGCAGAAATAGACAAAGTCTCAGAGGTCAAATCTAAAAGACAAGATCGTCTTAATTCCTAGTACTTCTTGTCCCTCGTATGTCTATTATGAATTTAAGCCTCTTTACCCCATCCCTTGAAGTTCCATGTTCAGATGCAAGTCCTTTGTTATGACCTGACCCACCTCATTGGGGGACAACATACTTTGCGTTTGGCCTAGTGTTATGGATATGCATAAAGTCGAAATTAACAAATTCGTATATATTTTAAGCTATGATACGACATCCCTATGTGAGAAATGATAGAATTTATTGGACTGGTGAACATTTTTTTTTGTGCGGATGTGCCAGTGGTACTCTGTGGATGGTTAGCAAAACTACCTAGTATATTGTATGTTTCAATTAGTATTTTTTGAACATTGGAAGGATTAACACTTGCATCATATTTAAATAAAAATGAAGATAAAATATTGAATGAAAGTGTGTGAATATGATAATGTTATCGTTACTTTGAATGCTAACAAAGACAAATCTTTGAACTATGAAACAAGCAAAAGTGGGGATATTGTTGGAAATGTATGCGTGCATTGTCATGACATTGAGAGATTAAATGTCTCTGAAGTACCGAAAAGATTCATCATTGCTGATGGTGGATATATGGGAGTATCGTTTCCAGAGACTAAAGTGCTCAAAGAGATTGCAAACATAAAACTAATGGTTGACGATGAGGGTCAACTTGTTGTTCAAGGTTCTGGTAACCCCTTACCTGTTGATAGATCCTATTACCGTCTTTCTGGTATTAGTATTAAAATGAAAGCAAAGGGGAAAAGAAAGGTTTACTGCTGTACTAATGTCATCAACCATATCTTGTCTACGTGCCAGAACTATTACCTGTGTAAAAATAATTTGGCAATAGACAGTGAAATCGAAAGCAGAATAAAAAGAGCATTGGCATACAATATAACAACGAGGTATGCAAAAATACCTACAAACACATAGAGTCAGAGACGAAATCACACAAGTTTAAACGTCTGAGCGGATGATTGATTGTCTCTATGTGTGTTTTGTGTGATATTGTGTCTGACTAGGTTTGTTTTTAGGTATTTTTGCATCTCCCTCTCTGTGCCCGTGTTTCTGAGTGGATGTTTGCTTGTCTCTATGTCTGCCTTCGGGTGATTTTGTGTCTGACTCTGTGGGTTTTAGGCATTTTTTCATATCACTCTCTCTCTCACTCTCTGTACCTGTGTGTCTGAGCGAATGTTTGCTTGTCTCCGTGTCTGTTTTTTGGGATTTTGGGTCTGACTCTGTGTGTTTGTAGGTATTTTTCTTTCTCTCTCTCTGTGCTTGTGTGTCTGAGGGGATGTTTGCCTGTCTCTATGTCTGTCTTTGTGAGAATTTGTGTCTGACTCTGCGTTGTAGGTATTTTTGCCTGTCTCTCTCTGTACCTGGGTGTCTGAGTGGATATTTGCTTGTCTCTATGTCTGTTTTTGTTTGCCCCTCTCTCTCTCTCTGTGCCTGTATATCTGAGCGGATGTTTGCTTGTCTCCATGTCGTCTTTGTGTGATTTTGTGTCTGACTATGTGTTTTTAGGTATTTTTGCCTCTCTCTCGCTCTCTCTCTCTCTCTCTCTCTCTCTCTCTCTCTCTCTCTCTCTCCCTCTCTCACCCGCTCCCTCTCTCTCTCTCTCTCTCTCTCTCTCTCTCTCTCTCTCTCTTTCCCTCTCTCTCTCTCTGTAACTGTGTGTCTTAGCGGATGTTTGCTTGTCTCTATGTCCGTCTTTGTGTGATTTGTGTCTGACTCTGTGTTTGTAGATATTTTTGCCTCTCTCTCTATGTATGTATGTCTGGGCTGATGTTTACTTGTCTCTATAACTGTTCTGTGTCTGTCTCTCTCACTCTTTGCCTGTGTGTCTGAGCGGATGTTTGCTTGTCTGTGTGGGGATTTTGGAGAAAAAAATCAATCCAGCTCATTTCTCTCAGACTTTGGTAAAAGCTCTGTTAACCTATCTCAGTTTCTAGTATATCCCCTGTAAGCTTGCTAGTAGTATCCATGTCTCTGAAAATTCCTTTTCTTACATGTCCAACTTTTTTAAGAATATTCTAAACGTTTGACTTGCTAGCTTACCCTAAAATAATGCAAATACAACAAAGTAATGCATAAAATATTTTATTGAAATAATGACATGTAAAATATTATCATAAAAATAAGAATGAATACTTTGAATCTATTCCATAATATATTTCATTATATTGTCTCTTCATATAGGCACTTATTCTCTTCTAGGGTTATACACGAGTCTTAGCATGGTTTCATCTACAACCACATAACACATTTCATCATTCGTATTGTTGGGTTCATTGACTATACCTGTTGGTACATAATCAATGGCAGTAATAATGTTCACATGCGCTTTGTTTTCCATCACTTCGTCTTTATACCCCGTTGTTATATTATATGCCAATGTCCTTTTTATTCTGCTTTCGATTTCTCTGTCTATTACCACATTATTTTTACACAGGTAACAGGTCTTCCACGTAGACAAGATATGCTTTATGACATTATCGCAGCAGTAGGCCTTTCTTTTTCCCTTTTCTTTCATTTGAATACTAATACCAGAAAGACGGCAATTGGATATATGAACAGCTAAGGTGTTACCAGAACCATGAGCAAGAAGTTGACCCTCGTTGTCAACTATTAGTTTTATGTTTGCATTCTATTTGGGCACTATCATCCCAGGAAATGATACTTTCACATATCCACCATCAGCAATGATGTATCTTTTGGGTTTTTTAAATAAATTTAATCTCTCACTGTCATGACAATGCACGCATACATTTCCAATGAGATCCCCACTAGTGCTTCATTCATAGGTCAAATATTTGTCTTTGTCAGAATTCAATGCAACGATGACTTTATCATGTGCACACATTTTCTTCGAATATTTCATTTTCATTTTTATTTAATATGATGCAAGTGTTTATTCTTCCGATGTACAAAAAAATAAAGATTAAAAGAGTACAATGAACTAAGTAGTTTCGATAACTATCCATAGATTACCACTGGAACAGCCGCTTAAAAAATCAAAATAAAATAAAAATGTTCACCAGTTCATTAAATTCTATCATTTCCCTCATAGGGCTGCCGTATCATCGTTTAAAATATATATGAATTTATTAATTTCGACTTTAAGCAGGACCCAATTCTAAGCAATACTTTTCAAAAGGCTTTAGTGTATCATTTCTCTCATAGGGTCGTCGTATTATCGCTTCAAATATATACGACTTTATTAATTTCGGTTTTATGCATATCCATTATACTAAGCAATATTTTTCAAATGCATTATTCTATCATTTCCCATCATTGGGTTTTCATAACATCGCTTAAAATATATACGACTTTATTAATTTTGACTATGCATACCCCAATACTAAACAATATTTTTCAAACGGCATTATTATATAATTTCCCTTATATGCCTGTCATATCATTGCTTAAAATATATACTACTTTATTAATTTCGACTTTATGCACAGGTTTCGGGTGATTGTTTCATGGATTTGGTCAAATAGGCCTCTGAACAGTTTATGCAAAATCAGATTTATTGAAGTCCACTTTCCTAAGACCATACTAACATTCCCCAAAAACCAAGAAGATTCTCCAAATTTCTTTTTAATCTTTTCGGGTGATTGTCTTTCGGACTACGTCAAATGGGCCTCTGAACAGTCTATGCAAAATCAGATTTATGGAAGTCAACTTTACTATGAGCATACTAACATTTTCTAAAAGCCAAGAAGATTCTCTAAATTATATTTTAATCTTTTCGGGTGATTGTTTCATGGACTTGATCAAATGGACCTCTGAAGAGTCTTTGCAAAATCAAATTTATTGAATTCATCTTTACTATGACCATACTAGCATTTTCTAAAAACCAAGATGATTATCCAAATTTCTTTTTAGTCTTTTCGGGTGATTTTTTCATGGGCTTGGTTGTTTCACGGACTTGGTCAAATGGACCTCTGAAAAGTCTATGCAAAATCAGATTTATTGAAGTCAACTTTCCTGTGACCATACTAACATTTTATAAAAACCAAGAAGATTCTCCAAATTCGATTTTAATCTTTTCGGATGATTGTTTCATGGGATTGGTCAAATGGGGCTTTGAACCGTCTATGCGAAATCAGATTTATTGAAGTCAACTTTACTATGACCTTACCAACATTTTCTAAAAACCAAGAATTTCTTTTTAATTTGTTGCTCAGTCATCATTTAAAAGATTTGAAATTTACCATATAGCTGAGTTTATTGTGCTCAAAAGCGCTTTTATTTTATTTTTGATGCTCAGTCAGCAACCAAGACATTCGAAATTTACCTACTATCTAAGATTTATCTTCAAAAGGCTTTATTGTATCATTTTCCTCATAATACTGTCATATCATTGATAAAAATCGTTATGATTCTGTTTATTTTGACTTTATGCATATCCCAATACTAAACAATACTTTTCAGAAGGCTTTATTATATCATTTTTCCTTAGAGGGCTGTCGTATCATCGTTTAAAATATATACGTTTATTGATTTCGACTGTATGTATACCCTAATACTAAACAATACTCTTCAAAAGGATTTATTGTATCGCTTTCCTCATAGGGCGGTCGTATTATTGTTTAAAATATATACAACTTTATTAATTTTGACTTTATATATAACCTAATACTAAGCAATACTCTTCAAAATGGTTTATTGTATCAGTTTCCTCATAGGGCTATCGTATCGTCCCTTAAAATATATACACTTTATTAATTTCGAGTTCATGCATACCCCAATACTAAACAATACTTTTAAAAAGGCTTTATTGTATCATTTCCCTCATAGGGTTGTCGTAACATCGCTTAAAATATATACGACTTTATTAATTTCGACTTTATGTATACCCAATACTAAGCAATATTCTTCAAAAGGCTTTATTGTATCATTTTCTTCACAGGGCTGTCGTATGACCGCTTAAAATATTCATGACTTTATTAATTTGACTTTATCTATACCCCAACACTAATCAATACTTTTCAAAAAGCTTCATTATATCCTTTTCGTCAGAGAGCTGTCGTATCATTGTTTAAAATATATACAACTTTATTAATTTCGACTTTATATATAACCTAATACTAAGCAATACTCTTCAAAAGGCTTCATTCTAACTTTTCTCCGGTAAAGTTTTCGTGTTATCGCTTTCAATATATACGACTTTATGTTTACCCTGATACTAAGGTAATACTTTCCAAATAGGGTTTATTGCATCATTATCATCTTAGGGCTGTCGTATCATCGGTTAAAATATGTATGACTTTATTAATTTCGAGTTTATGCATATCCCAATACTGAACAATACTTTTTTCAAAAGGCTCTATTATACCATTTTCCTCAGAGGGATGTCGCATCAATGTTTAAAATATATCCGATTTTATTAATGTAGACTTTATGTGTTTCCCCAATACTAAGCTAATACTATTCAAAAATGTTTATTGTATTATATTCCAAATAGGGATGTCGTAAGATCGCTTGAAATATATACGACTTTATTAATTTCGACTTCATGTATACCCAAATATTAATCAATAATTTTCAAAAAAAAATTCGAAGTCCAAAAAAAAATTAAAGTTAAAAAAATTCTTCGTAAAAAAAGAAAAGTGGTACTAGAAACATTATTTTACTAATAGTAGAAATCACGACTAATATATCTATATCATCTTCATTTCCTATTTTGGAAAAATTATAATGGATTTTTTTATATTATATTTTATGTAATTTTAAGGCATGAAAAAAAAAGTTGAAAAATTTTCTAAGTAAAAAAAATAAAAAATAAATTATTAAAGTTCAAAAAAACTAAACTTCAAAAAATAAGTGCAAAAAAGGAGGCAAACAGTTGGGGGGGGGATTTTTGCCTTGGAGTTAGGGACATAGACGACCAAGGGCCTTCGTATCATTGGAATTTTTGCCTTGGAGGTTGGGACATGGACGACCAAGGGCTGTCGTATCATTGCCTAAAATATATACGTCTTTATTAATTTCAGCTTTAGGCATACCTCAATACTAAACAATGTTTTAAAAAATGTTGCCAGTTGGTACCTGTCTGTATGTAGGTCAATGAAAAATATAAATATGGTCTGTATGACAGAATAATTTATGTTCCAGGCGGAGCATTGGGGTGTTTTAATGCCCAACTATGGATGTAATCATAAGACCTCAATATAGCATACTACTGCTGTTGTGTCTTCCTAGTTCTGGTAGTCAGTAAACCACTAATGAAAATACTAAGGGGGCTAGAAGGGGGAAAATACAAGGGGGTGGGCTTTGCAAGTCACAATATGAGGTTTTCAACCATGGATATTGTGATAGTGCCTTATTCATATTTCCCAGACTTTCCTTTCCAGAAATTGTACCCAAAGTGCGCTTTTGACATACAGCTTATTGACATGCAGCATATAGGTGTTTGAATATTCTGTTTTTAGTAAGTAATGTAGCGAAATCACGTTATTTGTTTATTGTTATTTTTAGAACGAAGCAGAGGGAAAGGTTTAATATATTTTTAATTTAGGGAAGCTCCAGCTATTATTAAATAAAAAAAACAAGTTTTAAAGTTTTTTAAAGCGCTAAAGTTTTCTGAATTAAAAAAAAGCTTAGGCTATTATTCTAATTAAACGACCCCAAAATTTAAACTTTAGCGTAACAAGCGAGGTATTGAGAATATTGAGAGGTATGAGCTCCCGTCATATATTTAATAATTTCTGTTCGTTTTAAGTTTTGATGTTGCTCCTTACTTTAAGCTGAAAAAACTTATTTTTCTTATTTAGTTTCTAATCGTTATATATAATGCCGGGAAATCCAGCTCGCTCTTCATAGAAAATTCCTTCTCCACACGGGTAATCCCTCCATGTAAAGTCGTTTCCACGTAAAATCCCCGCCTCCGCCAGGAAAATTCCTCCCAGACAATTCCATTCTAGCTGAAAATTACCTCCGAAAAATTTCTTGCGGGCGGTTCCAGGTGAAAAATTTTTCTAACCGCAAATTTCATTTGGGTACAACTTTCATTTGAAAAGATTGTTTTTAAAATCATTTCGGAAAACCCCACCTCCGAGGAAAAGTTTTTCCGTTAATACCCTGCCCCCTGGTAAAAAATAATGGCGAATTTCTCCCGTGAAAAATCACCCCTCCTACGGAAAGATACTCTAGACAACTCATAAGTAGTATGTTAACTTATACTTTGCTCACGGGTATAGCAATCTCCATGTTATTTGCTTGCCTGTATAGGAATTCCACATTCCATGGCACCTTTCCATGGCAGATTACCAGATGGATTATTGCTATTGTTGTCAATTGCATATGGAATTATACAAAACCTACCACACAGCTTTCTTGGTAAACCAGACAGGTTTCTGGGTCAACCAGACAGGTTTCTGGGCTAAAACGGGGATTCCCCGCACAAGTTCGTTTCAACTCTAAGTTTTTTCAACCAGACTGGTTTTTGAGCCGACATCTGTTTTTTAGGGGAGCCAATCAGAGAGCGGAGGTTACTCAATATACGATAACTTGATTGGTGATTGGGATTTGAATAAAAGGACTGGTTTTCATTACAATTCATATTAGTAAGAGAATTGAATTCAAAGAGAATAGTTTATTTGAGAGGATATTAGTAGAGAAAAATGAGCGGTGCATTTACATTATTGGAGATTAATGATGGAGCCGACAGCAGCAGCAACGATATACGAGTACCCAATGCGGCTGTGGAAATAACTATTGGCTGTAGACTATGCCTTGAATGGGATACTATGTATGCTAGATACGTGATATCATTAAGCAAGTTTAAACAGGAGGAGCAACTATGTTTTGCTGGAAAAGTGAATATTCTCCATATAAATAAACTTCGGTCAGCATTAGATGTCCTATCGAAATATATTGATGAGAACAAAATTGCATCAGTGAATACTATTATTGTAATTATGTTCAATAAAATTGTTTCTAAATCAAAGGTATTTTTCTTTCTATAGTAGACTAGTGTATATTTTCTAGAGTAGAAAAAAAAATTCTGGTTAGTCAGTAGTTGGTTGTGACAGAGTTAGGACTCTAAAAAATGGATAGATTTGAGAAAGAGCGAATCATGAGGAATCGAGTGCTTATGGAAAAACGTTTGATTCTAGATGACCATTTTCAAGATTTGTCTATTCAAAGGGAAATATTTTTTCGGAGAATGCTTGTCGATATAATGAAAAGTGATCTTCCATACTTTCAATATTTTATGGAGCAATGTTGCCGAAGCCCAATCTAATGGATACACATTATTAATACAATGATCGCGACATACCAAAATGACACTTAGAATTGTCTTTAGAACACTAGTTTTGACGTCTTGGACTTTTTTTTTCATGGCAATGATGGTGCTCGAGAACGATTAACTCCTCTCTCACTATCTCCGACAATTTTTGTTGTTGCTAGCTCAGTATCATTGTGGCAGTGAGAGTGTCAACACATGAAAAAAAATGTTCCATACATGTCCGCTATGTATGTACACACTGGGCAGCTGGTCATCATGTGAGAATTGCACAATGATTGTGAGTATGATGAAAAGTGTAAATTATGCAACCCGTGTAAATTGCATAAAGGATATGCTCTAAAGATTAAAGATTGTAATTCCTGTATTGAGGAGGCGTGTGACTCTCATCCTAGAGTACACCAATGCTCCAATTGTCACATTGGTATACGTAATCACTTGTAGAATACATATTCTGGTATGACTGGAAAGAATTCTAAACGCAATTTCAGTTTATTGTAACAAACTTGATGTCAGCGTGGTTTTAGATTGTTCTGGGAGGAGGAGCCGGGTCAACGATTCAACTGCTGGAACAACAAAAGAATATGGTTTATACGTTATCGTTGTGAAGACAATGGGTGTTATGATTATAAGCCCACTGTTTTTTATTTTACTGTGACGGAATGTGATTCGACACTTGAGGACACTGTTTGTGAAATTGCTTCAAATAAGCAAATTGAAACATGTGAATTCTATAGAATGAATGAGAATAGTATCATTGACTATACAAAGAGATATGACAAGAGTGAAGATACACTCTACTGTAGAAAATGTGACCCTGACATTGCAGTACATCAGGATCAGTACACTGTGAATTCAAAAAATCTACCTGCACTAGTTGTTGTCGACAAATGCCTATACCTAGTAGAAGATGAAATCTAAAGAGTAGAAAAGTCGTCTTATCATGTATATAAATTTTTATCATTTATTAATAAACAATTTCACATAAATTTTTAGAACATTTTATTCTTAGGGCACTAAAATCAATATTAAACATACTTGCAAGTAAATTTTCCACCAGAAAATCGTTCAATCGAGGTAAGTCAACGTAGATGTTGAGAAACTGATTGTAGGTGTAGCCACGACATCTGAACATGAAAAAGAGTAGTGCATGAAAGCCACATGTCTTAGTCGTTAAATCCTGTGCTCTTCTTTGATTTTGAATAATGGTTATCCCACTGCTTTCAGTAAAGTTGCTGATGTATGGAGTGTAGAATTTATACGACAGGCCAAAAGGATCAAAAAATTCAATATTCTTTGCTTTTTGAAAGATACATAGCCAATGGCCAGTCTCCAAAGTCGACGGACAGCTATTAACAATTATTAAGCTATTGTTAACACTTGAAATTTTTTCAATGAAGTTCGAACGTATGCAATAGGACTTGTACTGGGACATGTATGGATCCATACTAAATACGTTCATTATTTGGTTTGTGTTCATGGTGCTAGGTCAAGTAGAACACTGCCGTCGGGTGTGATTTCCCAATAGGTTTCAAATTGACTCAATGATATTAACGTGATACTCTCAGTCAAAGCAGCGGCAAATGTACACTCTAAACATACATTCCTTGTTCGTACTATGCTAATATCCTGGGTCCCTGACAAGTCCAAAACAATTACCCCATGATTTTTTGAAAACATTGAATCGGTTATTCCATTTTCAAATAGTTGAGAGTCATGATGTAGGAATTGAATGGTAAAATCATACAAAGTTCTATAGGATTTTTTGTCAAATGATAGAGTGTACAGTGGAATACCGTTCACTTTGCACACAAGGCTAGATAGACCGTAAAAATTAAAATCATGGGGGGATTCAATCCACGATCAAACAGCACTGCCGCTCTTCACAAAGGCAAAAGCCAATTTTGTTTGGATTTCTCCATTGATAAATGATGAAACGCTATAGCTACGAGAGTCGGTGGCTATGTGACGTTAATTGGCGATCGTATGGGCGACAAGAAGTTTAATGTTGTTGCCATTGGCTCTTAGCTTTTCCACTTCCAATGCAAAAGAGCTCATCACCTGTTGTTTTTGGACGTGGAAAATTTCTAATGGGAAAATGACATTGGCATCGGGTGCTGAAGGAAGTGTTTTTCTGAAAATGAAGTTCGATGGGGCCAGCTGTAACTTTATGTCAATCTTGACATTGGGGGGTAGCCATTGGGATATATTGAATATCTCATGATTTAATTTTCCAACCAGATGATACTCTTGGGTCACTGCAGTTGTCAACTCACCTTCATTATCAACACCTGACCGATATTCATAGCCCAATGACTGTCCTCTCAACTCCTTGTATGCCTTTGGTGTCATCTTCATAAATTGTATGTAGATTGCATAGTTGGATAAATTATTGCTAGTGCTCCCCCATGTTCCATTAATAAATACATTAATTTGTTTGAACATATTGTGTAGAATACAGTTTTCATAGGAGAGACCATCCCCTGCATTTGGAGTTGTAACATCTGGCTTTTTCTTCACCGCGACATTTAAATAAATAAATGTTGATGACAAATCAATGAAATAGTCTTCATTAGAAAATGTTTGAATGTGTATATTCTCCGAGTGGGGTTTTCGGGGGTGAAATTGTTCATAGTAGCCATACTTGACACTGACATCAACATTTTCAGCATTGAATAGATTCAATGAGGAACTGATTGATGGATATGATTCCTTGTGGGGGAGATCAGTCATCTTAAGAGAAGAAATCCTTCTTCGATCTAACAGTCTTTTTCTTTTTCTTCTGCTTCATATTGGTCTTCGTTGTTTTATTCTTCAAAGTCCTTGTTGATGGCCTTCGCTTCCCGCCTGGGTTGAGCCTGATAAGTGAATGACGTACACGCATCGTTTTAAATCCCTCCCCATTTTGCCGAGATTTTAATAGCTCAATAACGGCTCTTGCTGAAGATTTAATATTTTCCTTAACACTCTCCTTGAAATTCTTGCCCGACCCCCAGTCCTGTAGTGTGGAGGCAGCAAAATTTGATGCAGCAGGTACAAAATATTTTCTCGCAAGGGGTAGTGCAGAACGAAATAGCCTAGAAAACCAGCTACCAAGACCATAGCTAGACATTGTAGTATGACCCTTGTAGTAGTCCAATCCATTGCCTATTCGACGTGGACTCAAAGCACCAACATAGCAATCGATATCTGGGCAGACAAATGGAATTCTCCTACTGTTCATTTTAGATAATGGTGTTTGCGACAATGGGTCGAAAATGACATGTAATCACTGCTAAACCTTTTGTTATTGCTAGAGGATCACCCAATTCACTTCTTAGTGTTAACTGACAGAGTTCCAAATACGAAGTGTTTACAGGAACATACTGAAGATGCTTTATATTATAGTGATGAACAAGTTTATGAGTTGTTTTTCGTTCAAGAACAGGTAGGAGGGGGACATTTGAATTACCGACTCTCGATGTTTCCACAAAGGATGCATAGAGAATTATGCAAGAGTCCGAGGCGAAACCAGGTGGATAATCAGCAAAAATAACTTGATCCATTCCGTAAACAGCGCCAGCATTTTTCCCATTGATCGTATTCTGTTTAGAGCCAAGAACGTCTCTCGTATTATCACCGAGAATAATTATTTCAGTGTCATTAGGGGAGGTAATGTAAATCCTATCATGTTCCAATAAATAATTAAAATGGAATATACCATTTCTACGATGTGAAATTTTTCTATTGATTGTACTACACAAATCCGTCATATTATCGTATTCAATATATTTCAATTTAGCATGTGGATATTCGCTACATTTAAGTGCTTCAACCAATTTATAGCCGACAAAGAGTAACCAATCGAAAGGTATACCCTTTTTACCATAAAAATAATGCTTTCTCAGAATGTCATAGGTATATCTGAAAATGCAATAGACAAGAACCACTGTAAACGCTCCGTCAAATTTGATGATGAGGGAAATTTTTGTCCAAAAACCATGTGTCTTAATTAAGTCATTGTAGAGCGTATCGGAAATGTTGGGTGTAAAAGTTACATAAAAATCATTGGGCATTGTCAATATCTTCAATACTGATTCAGGAATCAAAATCAGAGTTGTATCCTAGCCATCGAACAAGTAACTGTTTCCTACCTTTGTGTGTACAAGTCTTTAATATCTTTTCAATTTGATAGATTTCACTATTATTTTTAACTTTTTGTAGTTCATAGTCATAAAAGCCACCGAGAATCTTTTCATCTTTGATATCAAGCAGGCGATAAGTTATGGGTTTATTGTACAGGGTTTTTGCCACATTAAAAAGTTCTGTGGACCACAAGTAATTACCTTTTTCAAAAAAATTAGTTGTTCTATTAATTCGAACAGTATCACCAACATTGAATTTATTTTTCTTCTTGACAATCGTTTCATTGGAATACTGTTGAAGAAAAGTGTCAATTGTATCATGATCAGAATGATGAACTTCCGTTCCGGTTGAGTTGGACAATGATCGATGAGGTCATTTATAATAGAACAAAATTATTTTATCTAAATAATGAATAAAAGTAGGTTAATTTTTTAATTTACAATATCTTAAAATTAATATTTGAATAGTTCTTATCAATCGTTCGGCCAATGCAGCCTTTATAGGACTATGACTATGATAGAGCAGTGTACTATATTTCACTAGAACTTTTGCAACATGGGGGTTAACAAATTCGCTTCCACGATCCGTTTGAATTTTTTTATACGAATCCTGTTCGAAAATACTTTCAATGGCCTGAGCAACGTCAATGCCTCTCTTTGATCGGAACGGAATTGTATATGCATAGCGTCTAAAAACACTGATTGCAAGTAGAATGTACTTGTACGGTGTACTGTGACGTCTTTGAATCTCATCTAGAGTTAGGAGATCTGCTTGCATTATATGCAATGGGAAAAAGTCTTTAGTTTTTCTATATTGATTAGCACGAAGTATATGATTTCTATGCAGAGTGTAACTTGATTCATTTTGTAGATAGTCTTGTGCACTTTTAGTGTGAACACCAGTGACCTTGAAAAGAGTGGTGGGGGAACTTAAACTCCCCACCTCACGAATATTTTCATAAACATCTTTCAGAACTTCAACCATTTTGAACGTAAACACGTTGTGTAAGGTCCGCTACCCTTTTGTATACTGGCGGTTGGTGGTGGTGGTGGTGACGTTGACTTGATACGTCTTCGCTTTTGTCTAGCAGTCAGTGGTGTGCTAGTATTTTCCAAAATCGATTTAAAATCTTCTTCTTCTTCATGTTCATATTTTAATGGTGTTGACAATGGTACATGTTCATTTAATTTTTTAGAATTTGTCTATTGCTAATAAGACTTTTGGGAAAGTTTAATGTATTTAGAAAGTTATATAAATGAGAGTCAAATGATAATAGTCCTTTACAATTTGTAACCATATCAGAGATTAAATCATGTAGAATATAGCTCTTGCCCTGAATTATAATCCCTTTCCCATTGCTATCAACTTGAATATGATCTTGACCACTTTCCACGAGATAGTTTAGGAGTCATTTACTTTGTTCACGATATGAGTGGGGCATTAGATTTCCGATTTTCAATACAATTGAATCCAATTCCTCCTTCTTTAATCGTGTTCCTGCAGACTCTTGAGGATATGATTAATTTTTGTGATCAATGGCAGCAGCAGCAGTTGCCTTCACACGATAGGTCTCATGTTTGTCAATTCTGTAAAGTGCATCTTGAAATAAAAGCAGTTTTTTATCATCCTCAATATTCTTATTGTCAAGGAATTTACTCAGATTGTTCTCAAACTGTTCCACGGGTGAGAGAGCGAGTTCTATTGGAGTCAATTTATAGGGTTTTGCCATCTAGAGAAAACTGTTTACAAGTCCTGCAATTATCGGCAGTAAAAGTGTGAAAAAGCTACCGCCCGCCTGAAGAAGTCGTTTCTTTTTAAAATTCTTTCCTTTTTTTTTAGAGGCCAATGTACGTACAATTGAACGATGTTGCTTTGCCTGTTGCTTAACTAATTCTGGCAGTTTAACATTAACCTCGGTCAAATTTAAAAAAAGTTCAGATATTAGATTAATCAAATCATTGTCAATAAGATGTTTGAGTATGGGTGTCATAAGCGAGGGTTTTGAAGTTATTAGAACCAAAAACAGAGGTCTATTTTAATGTATTTTCTTTAGGGTCACGATAGCAACTAATAGGTAGTTTTAGTTTTCACAGTGAGATATTATGTAATTTCATTGTCGAAAATATCTGTGACTACACGCAGATCTTCGGGTGTATTTTGATTAAGATCTAATAGGATATAGCCGTAGGGTTTATTAGTTGCCTGATTGTATGATGAGAGCAGAAATTTGGGGACACCTGGATATACTGGCTTATTGAGGGTTAATAGCGAGCTAGAATCACGAACAACTCTGTAGATGATATAGTAGTTGCAGTTTAATGCAAGTGTTCGCATACATTTGCTCTGATGAAAGAGATTGTGTAGAACCAGAGTAACGGAAATCTGTTCATGATGAGAGCGAACAGTGAACAATTGCAGCATTTCCTGCGACCACTGTTCAATCAGCCATATCGTCAACGATCAGCCAAGAGTTTGGTTCAATAATGCTGAAAACATCAAGTCCCTGTATGAATTGTATCTGCACCAAACCCGTGGTGGCAGCAAATGCTTTTATTTTATCGTATGACTCCTGCCAAATACTGTAACAATAGTAGATTTTGTTCGGCTTTTCCTTAAACATTTTATCGCAATTTTTAATTATTTTAGTTAAGAGTGTTGTTTTGCCTGACATTGAGGGCCAACATAGAAACGATATGAATGGTTTTTTGAATTGATACATGTTCCTTTCAACAGTTCACTTGGACAACTAACTGTAGACCATAGCTATCTAATGAATAAATAATTTCCCTACTACTACTACGTTCAAGAATAACAATAAGAAGAAGAAGACGAATAAAGAATCATATTTTCTTTTATTATATTCGTAAAAAAGTAACAATACTAAAAAATACTACATTGAAAAAAAATCACATTAAACTTGAAAAAAATACACTTTTCTTTAATTTTATTTATAATAAAAAATGCAACATTTACATGGACACAGATAAAAAAAACTTAAATAAATACACTTGTTTTTTGTTTATTTATTTATAGAAAAAATACAACATTTATTAGAATAAAGCACTTAAAATGATATCACTTTTTTTTTAATGAAACATGTATATTTACAAAAGCACAAAAAAAATCTCCTCTAAGTAAAAAAAAAGATAACTTTGGTAGTGGCTGGCGGTGCGCCCCCCGCTGGCGGCCGGCACCCCCCCCCCCCCGGGCCGCGAGGCCCCCCCCCCCCAAAGGCCGCGAGGCCCCCCCCCCCCAAAGGCCGCGAGGCCCCCCCAAGGTTTTAGTAAAATTTACTGGACTTTATTCAAACCGAGACTTTCCCTAAGGATAACACATTCGGCCCGGTCTGAAGTTAAATAGTGCCCAAGGGGGAGGGTAGTCACACCGTCTTGACAAACATAGACCTTATCGGAGATGGTACTTATGGCAATTGTTTCTACATTTACAGTAAAGTTCCTGTAGTTGAGAGAACGAATTGCCAGCAATTTGGCTCGTGAAATTGTATTTTGAACAATACAATTCCTATAGATGTCCAAGTCAAAATTCTTATCCACAGAGCGCGTGTGCACTCCTTTGCAACGTTTCTTGATTTCCTTGTCATGTGTCTGTATAAAGTACTCCTTCGGACTTACAAATACAACACTGGAAATAATGTTGCTTCCCGTTTCTGATTAAAAAAATAAAATCTGATTATGCGCCCGACGTTTCACTAGCTCTGGGTATAGCCCACTCCAATTGGTGTAGTCCATCCGTGAGCTGATAATTTCATCGTGCGCCAAATCATCAATTAGATTTGAGGTTTTTATTTTTAACACTAGAGAATCCGTGTCCCCGTAGCAGACCTCCACTTGCCCCTTCTCCGGCCACTGTACCCTAGCCACATTGTAGTAGAATTCAAACATGAGCTTTTTAGAGATCTCCAAGATCGCACTGCCTGCAGCAATATTTTTATTCAGGACAATGTTTCTTTTTTTCTATTCAATAGTACGATGTCCGGGCCAATGATTTTAAAGGAAGTGTAGTTTGGATCGGCAATAATTCGAGCACATTGTTTGGGATCGTTCACAACGTCACAACGATTTCTATTGCGAACACTCGCACATTTTTCCGAAAGCTGAATTCCAAATGAGCTTATAAATTTCTTTTTCGGCTTTCGTCTGTGCTTCAAAACGTTTGTTGACAAAAGTTTCAACAAACATTTTCAGATAGGGTTTTTGACTAAACTGGAGCGCTCTGTGAACCTTTGTGACGTTCAAACCGTTGTTGCACATCCATTTTAAAGCCAAATGATGTTAAGCAATATTTTTTTTGGCAAAAGGTCAGCAATAAGTTTTTGTTTTGAAGGTGACCAGTGCAATCCATCCACCTCGACTAAATGCCTATTGTGGGGGCTCAAAGAGTCCCTAGTCACAAGTCTATTGATGCACGGAAAAACTAAATCATTTACTGAATCGTGAAGCTCAACAGGTATCTCCCCATCGATTTCAAAAAACGAACCAACCGGCCTATTCTCCTAAACACTGTTGTCAATGTTGGGGAAATGGGGAGCTTGAGGGTCATTGAGCCATTTTTAGTCACCGCAAGGTAGTGCATAATGAGACATGGCCGAGGGGTAGAGAGAATTCATATCAAGGAAAACTGCATCCGATTTTGTCCCTGTCTTCTCTCCAGTTGGATCAGTTTCCAAGATACGATCCCCGTGAAAAACGTATCCACCCCTCATTGACCTTTCGATGAGCAGGTGCTGATCAATGTCTGTGATTAACCCTATTTTTTCCCCGCTAATTTTTAGGATGAGGTCCATCACTAGATGAGGAGATGAAAAATAATAGCCCAAATCAAGATTAAATTCCCCATATATTTTGTCCGTAAATTTTAAACATATTTTCAATCAAAGTTAACACATCCCTCGATAAATAAAGCTTGCATTAGTACAGCACATTTTTACATTCTTTCTCTTCCCACGCTTTTTTAGCGAAACTATATTCATCAGGGGTGAACCTCTGATCGTGTAGACAGTGGTACGATTTATTTGAGAGAGTAGTTTCTTCGATAAATCTCGACATGGAACAATAATAATTATAAGAATATATACCCTTGGCCGTTAACAAATAATATCAATCATTGCAAAATTATTGCTTTAGAAGGGGGAAAGCGTTGCAGCCGTCATCGTTTTTCTGCACCTTAATTAATTCGCTAAATGATTTGGGGAAAAAACTGTAGGAATCTAAAAAGCGAATTTTATTCGTGTACTCAACATCGGCTTCAATAAATCTCCACATAAATTCCAAAAAAAGCAACTTTCCCGATGATTTAGGAATGATTTTGTAGGAAAAGCTGTCTATCACCCATGCATCATCCACTGTTCCATTTCTTTGAAGATGTGCCACTGCTGGTAGTACATACTTCAGATCGTAGTTAGAGTTATGTATAAAAACCGGAAGAAAGAGTTGCTGTTTAATTTTTAAATTACATGAACTGTGAGCCCACCCCCGAAAGTTACTTTTTCCCGTTGAATTGCGATCAATATGGTGATTATGATCCTGGACAGCGTCTTTTGGGGCAAGAACACCTCTACAAACCCAACAAATCGTTCCCTTTTCTAGTGCCAGTTGCTCCTTATCTGATAATGTCATTGGGTAGTTGGTGTGACGCAATCGTGAAATTGTGCCGTTTACTGTTTTTATTAAAGATATCAGTACCTTTTCCATACTACCGTCCTCATCCATTGCAAAAAAAAAAACTACCAACAGCTTTTTATTATTGGAATCGCAACAGGCATGCACATAGGAACACGCAACTAGTTTGTGTTCCTTGATTATATTTGGCCTTGATGGGTTTGATACCTCCACCAGTCTTCATTCACAATCTAAACATACTTTATCAACTTGTAGCAGGGAATTTTGGAAATTTTTAAATTTTAAAGTATCTTTGCCTTCTTCCGGCATTTCAATTCTTTGATTGCCATGAACTTTTCAATGCCCGATGTGATCCGAGAATGTTCGCTCAGATGTGAATGGGGAAAGGCACATGGGGCAATAGAGACGTTCCCTTTCTTCACACCTTGAGATGGGAGTCGACTTATTGCTGTAATGGGAAAAAAATGACCATAGGAATCTACATCTTTGGGAGGTTCGTAAATAACCCAAACCGAATTTTTAACATTATCCACCATCGGTGTCCTAACTGAATACAAAACCCCTTTTTCATTTGGTTTCTTTCCCTCATTTACGAATTCCGTGTCATACTGGAGAACAACTACCCCCAACCCAAGATTTACATTTGCTTTTCGAAGATGGTTATTTCATTCAAGGACACCGGATACTTCCCCTCTAAACAATCAAAATTTATTTTAGGGAAATTTTCTTCACCATCACGTTCAAGGCCTTCGAGATTTTTCATTGATGAATCTTTTTTTAATGTTTTATGGGCTGCTGCTAAAAATGCATATTTAAAGCATTGCAGCCCCGTTTCAAACTTGAAACCCTGAACTCCTCCTGTAGCCGACAAATCTGGGTGGCATTTTATTCGTCGAGTACCCCCTGCCCCTCTTAAAATAAAGTTTTTTTTAATCTACTGAGATTCAGATCCATGTGTTCAATGTATAAAATGGTGGACCCACTTCCCCTCTCGTTAAACGTGTCCAAAGTCAATATTAATTTATTGATCGTGTTGAAAAAGTTGCCCTCAAGTTCTTTTAGACCCGGGTAAGAAGTTTGGTTGCTTGTTGAAAAATGAAAATAAAAAGTAGCCCCATATGTCTCCTATTGCAGATAAACTTTTTTATTTACCACTTACTTACTCCCTCCTTGACCCCCCCCCCCCATTTCTGAATCTGAATCTCAATTCGTTCTCGAATTCTGTCGATGTAGCTATGGAGAACATTTACCGGGTCTGTTAAAATAACGCTCCCGTCAACCGCGTTTTCTTCGGGAGGATTAAAATCTACTCTATGTATTTTCAAGTGACCTAGAGCAGATGCTAAAAAAAAAAATTCACATAATTCCGGGGATATGCCACTATTTTCATGTCCTGCATCTTTTTGTACAGGATCCAATTTACTAACTATAGAACTATAGTCAAAAATATCCCCGGGAACATTAGGTCCAATAATTTGCATAAGACTGTCCATTTCTTCAGCTGTAAATTGAAAATCTAGGGGGATATTAAACAGCTTACCTTCGCTAACATCATCCGGTGATAGAGGACAATTACCCATGATACTTTGAAGTCCCGGGCCAGGGAAGGCAGAAGTTTTCACAGCTTCCCCCTGAGACTAGAAAAAGAATGGAATAAGTTTTTTTTCTTTGACAAGAGTTTCATCACAATTATTACACACTTTTTTTTTATCAAAAAAAATTTTTTTTTCTTAATTGAATTTAAATTTATCAAACAAATACATAATAAGTAAAAATTTTTTGCTTATAGCCTTATTTACAAAACAAGTGAATAATGAATTACAAAAATTTTTTTAATAGCACACATGCGCACACACACACACACACACATGCGCACACACACACACACACACATGCGCACACACACACACACGTTCACACACACACACACACACACACACATGCGCACACACGCTGAAATATTCTTACAGGTTGAAAATACGTTTCTAACCCCTTAGCCTATATTCCATTAGCCTATAAGTAATTGTCTCTGAAGTCAGATAGAAACGTGCTGCGGAAACAAATTAACGTGCTGCGGAAACAAATTAGGAGATGTCAGAATGTTTTCTCATAACTTTTGATGGATTAAGTTAAACGAAATAATTTAGAGATATTCAAAATCATCATTAAAATACAATTCAGTAGATATGTATTTTGAAAAAATTACAGAACTTAGATCAAACATAGGAAATAATGATATGAAAATATATGTCATTCAACCATTACATTGATATTGAAATTGTACTATCTCAATGAATTATCGAGTAGACGTGACGCATGCATCGCTCACACACACACACACACAAACATGCACGCAAATTCACATTTGCTCACACACACACACATACACGCACACATGCGCAAACACGCTCACACACGCACACACGTTCACACACACACGCACGCACACACACACAGACACGCACACACTTTTACGGTGTTGAAAAAATGCCGAAAAGGCTAATTCATTAACCTATAGAAAAAAAGCTTTTATTTTCTATGTGAAATAACCATTATTTTATAAAGTTAAATAAACATATTCATTTTTTTTTCACCCCATCCTCAAAACTCAATTCCTCCTAGATTTATTTAAACTAAATACTTGCCTCCACCCCCCTCCCACAGAAAGTTCAGAAAGACACAAAAGAGTACTTTCTTTGCCAATCAAAAAACAAAAAAAATGCATTACATTCAGCTATCTCTGAGGGGAGCAGATAAATTTAAAACAATGGTTGGGGGGGGATTAACATTTTAATATATCTGACATACACTTTTACGGTGTTGAAAAACGGCGAAAAGGCTAATTCATTAACCTATAGAAAAAAGGTTTTATTTTCTATGTGAAATAACCATTATTTTATAAAGTTAAAAAAACATATTCATTTTTTTCACCTCAAAACTCAATTCCTCCTAGAATTATTTAAACTAAATACTTGCCTCCACCCCCCTCCCACAGAAAGTTCAGAAAGACGCAAAAGAGCGCTTTCTTTGCCAATCAAAAAACAAAAAAAATGCATTACATTCAGCTATCTCTGTGGGGAGCAGAGAAATTTAAAACAATGGTTGGGGGGGGGGGGGATTAACATTTTAATATATCTGACATATACTTTTACGGTGTTGAAAAATGGCGAAAAGAAAATACTTAAAAAAAAAGTTGGATAGAAAGAGGTAGAAGCTAGAGGTGAAAATACCCACATTTCCGAATTCTCACTGCACTTGTACATCTCAAGTCCCTGGAAAAGCATGAAGGGTGGCCTCCTCCCGATCTTGAGCAGACAATACCGACGCATTATGAGAAAGCATCCATTCCCTCTTGAATTTTCTACCAGGTTGCATAGTGGTCTGTGCAGAGCTGGCACTGTCATGAGAGGGCCCCGGTTGGTCCATAGAACCTGTAATAGAGCTAGCATATCTGATGATGGATGGTCTTGCAGCTTGCATCGATGTGGTATCATCCCATCTTGTTCTCTTTTCAGGGGTGGGGTAATTGTAGGAATCTTTCTTCTCCTTAAAAAGAAGAATAATTTAGCATGGAAAAACGATCCTCCTTTTTACAGAAGAAAAATTAGTCTGCACAAAGAGTCCCCCTCTCCCTCCCCTCCCACTGCATCAAATCCAATACAATGATTTAAAATATAGATCTAAAAAATAGTCAACTATATTAAAACCTGACCGAACACTAAACTTCAGTGGTATGTGTCGGAATGACCACATTAGTTTTCTTGTCAAAGGATATACGTGTCTGCACAAAGAACTCACTCCCTCCCCCTTTACTTTTCATTCGAAGAAATAGCTTGTTTTTTTCACCTTACAATGAACGTGTTAGAATTGATACATTGGCCCCTTCCCTGTCTTATATTTTTTATAAAAGCCTCTTAATCATCTGTTAAAGCCTTTTGCTTTCATCAAATACATCTAGTCTAATTTGGTCCAAAAAAAAAAAGAAATTCTTGTCAACGAGTCTTAACCCCGATAAGACGCATGCCAATGTTGTTTTGAAATCGTCCCCTCTTTGGTAACAGGATTATAAACATGGATGGTTTTATTCAAACCGGAAAAAGATAGCACATTTTAGATGGACGATGGGGAAAAGGATATTTTTGAACGAAATAACTAAAAAGTAAGGAATTATGGTCGTAACACTGCAAGGGAGGAGGGGGTTTTTGTTTTACATAATAGAAAAAACCATACTTAGCGTTTTCTAACGACTATACACATCATATTTTAAGGATTTGTTTTGTTGGAGGGGAGGGGGGCTAAGTCCCCCTGAAATTTGAATTTATCTGGAAATAAATCCAGTAAACTATACTCACATTTAAAATAGAAATATCCATTGTTTTCAAGGTTAATAAAATTCCGTGTACTATGTTCGATGTGTTGAAACATAATGAAAATTAAATTATAATGCATGACCATTTTATAAGAGATTTAAATGATGAATAAAAACGGATGTTGAGTTACATAATTTTGTGCGTGCCCCCAAAACATGTTTGACTACTTTATAACATACCAGTTTTTTTAGAATGTGCACGTGAACTCATGACGTACATTCATTGTGCAATTCTTATCAAAAACAGAAAAAAAATCTGTCTGTTTAAATTATATTATTACGACCATACTTTCAAAACATGTTTGACTACATTATACACTGCCAAATAACCAGTCTGGTAATCTGCCCTGGAAAGCTGCCAGGGAACGTAAAGAGAGCAAATTCAATATATACTTACTACTCTCATATCCGGTAAAAATTTTCTCCCAGACAATTTCCTTTAACATGTAAAATTGAGTCAGCAAAAAGAAATTAAGACTAATAAAAACAAATTCATATAGGAATTTTGGCAAATTCCCCCAGCGTAAAATTTCCCCTCAGGAAACATCTTTCCCCGTAGAAAATCTCCCAGGAGAAAATTCATCCCCCCCTCCTCCCGAAAAATGTATGCATACTTCCCAATAATAAATACTCCACGTAAACGTAGAGCCAAATTTATAACTTAAAGACCTTTCCCCAGGAGCTGTTGAGGGTCGTGTTATCTCCAAAGGTATAGTTATTTGGCCTTCCAATTATGCTGAACAAAATGCCTATCTCAAAAAATTCATAGATAGCCATTAAAAATTGAGATGATATTCTGTTTTTAGTTCAACCATAGATATTGTGATAGTGCCTTATTCATATTTCCCAGACTTTCCTTTCCAGAAATGGTACCCAAAGTGCGCTTTTGACATACAGCTTATTGACATGCAGCATGTAGGTGTTTGAATATTCTGTTTTTAGTAAGTAATATAGCTATGTAATGTATTCTGTAACGCATTCTTAAAAGTAATGTATTTTGTTTTTAGTAAGTAATGTAATTATTGGGCCTTCCAATTATGCTGAACAAAATGGTTATCTAAAAAAATTGATCAGACGACTTTGAGGAAAAAGGGAGGGTGGGAGGGGTCTAGTTGCCTTCTAATTTTTTTGGTCACTTAAAAAGGACACTAGAACTTTTGATTTGCATTCAAATGAGCCATTTCACAATATTCTAGGACTATTGGTTCGATGCGATCACCCCTGAAAAAAAAAAAAAAAAAAAAAAAAAAAAAAAAAAAAAAAAAAAACGCGTCCGTTACCTTTCTTCTGGCCAAAAACACAAGATTCCAAAATTTTTGCAGATGGAATCTTGAAACTTCTACAATTGGGTTCTTGGATACGCCGAATCTGATGATGTGATTTTCATTAAGATCCCTTGAATTTTAGGGGTTGTTTTCCCCCTTTCTTGAAAATCAGACACATTTTCTCAGGCGCGTAGTTTTTGATGGGTATCACTAAACTTGATGAATTTTATATATTTGGAGTCAGAATAACAAGCTTCTTCTTTTGATATATCTATTGATATCAAAATTCTGTTTTTTAGAGGTTCGGTTACTATTGAACCGTGTCGCTCCTTACTTACAGTTATCCTTACGGTACGTTACCACGAACTGTTTGAAAGCAACTAAAATCTCGCGGAAAAGGATTGAATCTTGCCCCAAACTCTCTTAGATACGCCATCCCATAGAAGCTCAATAACACAGCACATTTCTTGGTCATATGCTTCACAACGACAAATATGGAGGTAAAAACGTTTGTGCGTAGAAGTAGGAAGCATAGGAGGGTATCGAAGACGATTCCTTAAGGACCATCCAAAATTCCTTCCATGCACATCTTACAAAATATACATCAAAATCTGGAAATATATGGATTTACCTTAAATTAAAGGAAAAATTAAATTTGTTTGAAGTTTTAAAGCATAGAAAAATCTTGTAAACCTCTAGAGTCTAGGATACGTCCATATATCTTCTTCAATTGGTCCTTAAGTTTATAAAGGTCCTAGATATGTCCTTAAAAACAGTAAAAACAAATCGACATCAAAGTGTTTTAATATTATTTAGTAATGAATATCTACATGTCTAATATTAGTCAAACTACATTTGCCATTCCGGTTGATCTTTTAACTTGTTCCTTATACCATGACTCTGTTGCCCATTACGTTGTGGAGTTGGACCCTAAGGCTCTCTGCCCTCTGGTGGACCAGGATTCTGGTCCAGGACTCTAAGGTTCTGTTTTTCCCTCTGGTGGACCAAGATTCTCCTGGGGGACTATACACCATGGGAGTATCCCTCTCTCAGCCCTTTGTATTGTAGATGGCTTAAAAGCAACTAACATAGATAACCTATTTTTAAGCTAAACTTACATAACCTTTTTTTTCAGTCGAGCCATTTTGATGTATTTGGTAGACAAGTATGGCAAAGAAGACTGCAAACTTTACCCAAAGGATCATGAACAGCGAGCAATTGTGAATAGAATGCTTTGTTTTGATATGGGGACTTTATACAAAAGCTTTCTAGAGTACTTTGTAAGTTATACTAATGAAGATTCATTTCAATATATTGACTCCTTATTGACCCTTTAGACTTAAGTGGTATTTGTAACTGAGGAGATTGTAACAAACCTTAAGTTAAAAGTAGGCTACTAAAAATAAATTCATAGTAAAACGTATTAAGAACAAATTCTGTTATTTTTACAGTAATAACTGTCTTGTCGTGGTCTAAGCTTTAACTGAAGCTGGTTGACATCAGCTATGACTAGTTTTTTTTTGTGAAAATGGAATTAAACGAAATGTATTATGTTTCACCTGAATTAAAAGAGTTTAGCCACGAGAAGACAAAATATTTAAAACTTAACTTTCTATTATTAAAAAACTTTTAAAAGTAGATGGGGCCAAACAATCAGCGGAATAAGCTAATCGGTCGAATATTTTCTTAAAGGGCAGACACACGTAGCTTTTTTCAGCACTGATTTCAGCAGCTCAGTGTGCAAACGATAGCGGTAAGAAAACAATGCCTTTTGCGCGAGATTTTCAAAACTAATCATCATGGGTGCCAATAGTCAACTGCAGTTTATCAATAGTTGCATGGCATGATTGATCTCAACCTATTATTTTGTTCTTTTATTATTATTATCAAGTTCTTTTATTGTTAAATTTTAATTTTTATTTAACTAAAAAAAAGTTAATTAACTATTAAATCCTTTCATTATTAAATTATGAAGTTATTTTATTGTTAAATACTTAATTATTATTATTGTTATTTAGTTCTTTTTAATTTCCTGCTGAAGAGAAGGAAACGATTGAGGGTTTTTTTTTTATGACCACGATGAAATTCGGCGCCGTTTTTGTAAATTGGCACCGAAAACTAGAAAATGTTTCAAGCTCAAGTCGCTGCCGTTTTCTTTAGAATTTGGCGCCGATTTGGCATATCATGTGGCCGGCCTTTATTTCAGGCAGGTTTATGGTATATCCAATTAATTTTTTACCAGCAATAAACAGGTAACCCTCTTTCAAGCATCGGCGTAGAAAATGAAATGGCTGAAAATCAATTCTCTATTAATCCAAGTAGATTCACCCTCTAAAGCCTTTTTTGCTGAAATTCTAACAAAGACGTTGAAAATTTTTTCTATCACATTTTCCCCTGAGTAATTTATCTATTTCTCTGTGCTTGTACATTTTCCATGACTTAAAACCTTGCTTATGTTCCATAATTTCATATTCCTTACAATAAACAGATAACAAAGAATACCAATTCACGGATATTAAGCGAAAAATCATGGAATTTAGTCCTTTAGGTCCTGTAGCATGTGTAAAAAGTACACATTCCTTGGAATATGTGTAAAATGAGGTGTATTTTTCTCAATGTGGGAAAAATGCTCTGCTTTGCTTTGCTTTTCCTGCAAGCTGAAGTCTAAGTATGAAGTAATATAGAAAGAAATGCGAGGATCCTCTGAAAGAGGGCAGGTTTACTTAACAGTTCTTTTGTTGTTCATCAGGAGATAATGGACAATAGAAGACACATCAAACAGTTCGTAACAATAAACTGTAAGTAGAGCCTAAAACCACGCCAATATTATAGTAACCATACTTAAAAAAAAGAACAGAATTCCGATATCAACTTATTCATTAAAAGAATATCTGTTTATAGTGAGTCCAGATATTTCCATAATTATGCATACGGTAAACACATCCAAAGATGGTTCTAACTAGACGTGTTTTTTTTTCCAAGCTTTACTACCAGCACAGCTACCCCTCGTGGAATTGTTTTGCGGGTCCACAGATAAATGACTGCAGGGGCTCGAATCACACTTAAAAAGTTACCTTTTCTGAACTCCAAAGCCGTATGTAAAAAAAAAAAAAAAAAAAAAAAAAAAAAAAAAAAAAAAAAACAGAAGGATAGTCATATATCAAGTGCAAGATGGTAAAGTTGTAAAATAGATGATATCTATATAATCAAATAAGCTCAGTTTGAAGCGGTTATCAGGAGAACAGAAAAATATTTGCTTATTCACATCTGTCTTGTTGGCAATTGCCGAAATGTAATTTAGATAAGACAAATCAATCAATAACAAACAACCATATTATACTTAAGAGAGCAGCCGTGACTCACTAGAGAGTAATACGTGTATGCCTGGTATGCACAATATATATATATATATATATATATATATATATATATATATATATATATATATATATATATATATATATATATATATATATATATATATATATATATATATATATATATATATATATATATATATATATATATATATATATATATATATATATTGCCGAGTTGTCAACGTCGCCGTGATGATACTAGTGATCAATAGCAAAAAAAGCCTCTAATGTTTCATTTCGCTGTTTTTCATTGTATATTAATTAGAAAAAACTTTTTCAACAAAATAAGTTTAAAAAAAGGTAAAGAACTCCATTAAAACCACAATGAAAAAATATAAAGTAAAATGTTCTGCCAAGAACACAACTGTCACAAATCAGTATCAGTAAATGAATAAAACCCAAAACAAACAGAAAATAAAATGCATAAGAGTCAAACTCAAAACGAAGAGAAAGTAATATGAATAAGGTTCTAAACCCCAAGCTTTCTAAAGGCCACAATATAATTTGTACTTTATTGAAAAAAATTTAAATAAATTTACTGAAAAAAAATTGCATTGTTAGTTTAATATACATATGCTGATATTTATTCCTTAAAATCTTAATTTATTTTTGATTTCTTAAAGTTAGAAAAGTGAAAACATATAAAAGTATTTTTTCAGTAAAGTAAAAATTATATTCTGGCTTTTAGAAAGCTTGGGGTTTAGAACCCTACTCATATTAATTTCTGCTTGTTTTGAGTTTGACTTTTATTTATTTTAATTTCTGTTACTTTTGGGTTTTCATTTATCTATTGATACTGATTTACGGTAGTTGTATTCTTGGTAGAATGTTTGACTGTATTTTTGTTCATTTTGGTTTGATGGAGTTTTTACTTTTTTTTCCAAACACTTATTTTGTTGAAAAAGTTTTTTTAATTAATTTCTGTTCGTTTTATATTGACATAGTCTGTTTCAGGGAGAAAGACTGCGTCTCTTCTAAAGTTAAACAGCCAACCCTTCCATAAAAACCTTAAATACCCCCTGGGCATAGCTTACAACCCTTGCCCCTAATCTCTGGGGATTGTTTCAACGCCAAAGGACTTGTTATAGGATATTTAGGCCATTTCGAAAAGAATAGCTATATCAAAATTTCAGTTAGATGCATTTCAGGACAATACGACGTGTGTGTGTGTGTGAAGGGGGGGGGTATCTGCCCTCCGATAACGTTGACTCTTAAAAAGAATACTAGAGCGTCTGATTACCAATCCAATGAGCCCTCTCCGAAGTTTTTATGACCATGCTTTCTATAAGAACAATCATTATCAATAAATAAACCACAAATCAGTATATCAATAAATAAATGAAACCCAAAACAAACAGAAATTAAAATAATTCAAACTCAAAACGAGCAGAAATTAATCTGACAAGGGTTCTAAACCCTATGCTTTCTAAAAGCAGAATATAATTTGTCCTCTACTGAAAAAAATTCAAATGAATTAACTGAAAAAATGTGCATTGTCACGTTAGTATACATGTTCTGATATCTATTCCTTAAAATCTTAGTTGGTTTTTGATTTTTTAAAGTTATAAAAGTGAAAACATTAAAAAGAATTTCTTCAACAAAGTGATAATTTTTTTTTGGCTTTTAGAAGGTATAGGGTTTAAAACCCTACACAGATTAATTTCTTCTCTTTTTCAGTTTGACGTATTTTAATTTCTGTTTGTTTTGGGTTTCATTTATTTATTGATACTGATATGTCGTAGTTGTATGCTTGGTAGATTATTTGATTCTATCTTTGTTTATTTTTGGTTTAATGGAGTTATTTACTTTTTTCGAAAACTTATTTTGTGCAAAAAGTTTTCTTTATTAATTTCTGTTCGTTTTATATTGACATTGTCTTTTTCAGGGAGAGAGACTGAGCCTCCTCTGAAGTTAAACAACCACGCGTTCCATAAAAACCGTAAATACCCCCTGTGCATAACTTACAACCCTTGTACCTAATCTCTGGGGTTTCTTTCAACCCCAAAAGCCTTGATGAATGGTATTCAAATTATTTTTAAAACAATGTTAACATCAATGCTTCTGTCAAACGTATTTCAGAACATTACGAAGTGTGTGTAGAGGGGAGAGGGTAGCTGCCCTCTCATCACTTTGACTCTTAAAAAGGGAACTAAAATTTATTATTACCAGTCTAATGCGCCCCTTTAAGTTTTATACAACCAAAGTTCCTATAAAAAACCCTTTGTGCCTCCAGGGCAAAACTTCAAACCCTTGCTCCCAGGGAATGACTTACAACCTTAGCCCTGAGGGCTCGGGGGGAGCGTCATCCTCAAAGACCTAATTTCCAGAACTTTCAACTACGTTGAACAAAATAGCTATCTGAAAATTTTGATTGGATGTTTTCGGGGAAATTGTGGGCGTGAGAGGGGGGTTATTTACTCTCCAATCACTTTCGACTATTAAAAATTGCACTAGCCCTTTGAATTTCCAATCGAATGAGCCCTTTCTGAAGTTTCTACGACAAAGCTTTCTATAAGAACCTTATATGCCCCCAGGGCATAACTTAGATCCTTGCCCTGAGGGCTGTGGGGGGAATGTCCTCCTCAAAGACATAATTTCCAGATCTTTTAACTATGTTGAACAAAATGTCTATCTCAAAATTTTGATTGGGTGGGTTTATGGAAATGGTGGGCGTAGAAGGGGTGTTAGTTGCCCTCCAATTACTTTTGGCTATTAAAAAGTGCACAAGCCCTTCCAATTTCCAATCGAATGAGCCTTTTTTGAAGTTTCTACGACAACTTATTTGATACGAAGAGCCCTGGCCTAAACCAAAAAAATAAATAAATAATACATTGCATAGCCAAAATTGGGACAGAAAAACCGATGTGGTCCGAATCCACTGAACTCCAATCGGCAAAAGACATGCAAACCTGACTAAACATTTGGATTGCTTGTGGAAGACCGCTATGCGGGACTGTATTCGAGCGGAAACGGAGCACAAAACGAAAATATAAATCTGAAATGAAGAGGTACGGAATCTTCGGACAACAGTTCACTGGAAATAAAAAATCGTGGCTAACCCTAATCAGACCAGACGATCGTCCATCTAGTAGTTTTCTGACATTACATGATTGGCGCTCCTTACTATACTTTAATATATGGAGATGGGAATCTTACTATAACCAATCAATATGGAACGGAAGTTTCAAGCTGGCTTGCAGGTTTCTCAGGGCAGCATTGCGTTTTTCCCATTTCCCTTGAGAAGACTAAGTTAGCTGTCAGAAAAGTACTTTCCAAAGCAAAGAATGGGATGGACAGCGATGGTCTTTCAATAAAACACCTCAAGCACTTACCTGAATGCGTCTATGTCCATCTTCAGCTTATCTTCCAGATGTGAGCCACCAGGGGTTTTGTTCCAAACTCTTTCCTGAAAGGGGTCATTTCATTTGTTACCAAAAAAGGAAAACATCTAAACAAATGCCAATCTTACAGACCCATAACCGTCGTGCGCATCTTGAGCAAAGTGTTTAAAAATGTGATCTTCTCTTAGCTTGATACCGGACACTTTGGGGACAATCAGCTTGGATTCTAGAAAGGTCTCGGGTGCCCAGAGGCTCATCGCCTTGTTGCTAACGTACTTATGGACTCGGAAGGGAAAAAGTAGCCTCTGTATATGTGCACTATTGATATATCGAAAGCATTCGATAGCGTCAATCACATGCAAGCAATGAATGCTCTACTGCACAATGGAGTAAGTTCGAGCATAGTGAGTACTCTGAAATTTTGGTACGAAAATTCGACTGTGTTGGCCAAGTGGAAAGGCAAAATTTCAGATCCAGTAAAAATCAGAAGAGGTGTGAGGCAAGGCAGCGTTCTAAGTCCTCTTATTTTCAAACATGTCATCTCCAAGATTCTGGGCCGTATCTCGCCCTCTCTCCTATTGCATGGCACTGACCTATCTCACTTGGAATACGCTGATGACGTCTTTCTGCTCAGTAGATCCAAAACAGATTTGCAAGACAACCTGAATTGACTCCTAAGTGACTTTCAATCTATTGGGCTTTCTATCAATATTAATGAGCGTGAATTTTTGACCTTCAATGCACCGCAAAGTGATTCTGTCACTCTCGGAAATCATGTTGTTCCTAGAGTATCGGAGCTGAGATATCTTGGTATAACGATTGCGGAAAGAATTATTAAAACTAGACAAGTAATTGTTAAGCAAACAACTAAAGCCATTAAATGTGCTTATGCGTCTGTAGTGCCGAATCGCGAACGCTACTCCAGGAAATCTCTTGCATCGATTTATTGTTCAGTCTGCTCACCACACATAACCTACCTTGCCGGTGCATCCCACATGCTGTCAGTGAGAGACACTGAAAACATCAAAAAGTGCTACTATAAATTTGCAAACCTAAAGAAAGAAACACGAGCAAAAATGGGGTTTTTATAGGCCAAATGAAGATACTGAAAAAACGAAGCGAATATTTCGAGAGGACAAACGCCTCTCTTCTTCAGCGCGAAACGAAACGATGTATCAATAAAAGCCAAAAATTAAAAGAATTAAAACCAACTACCTAACAACCATAAAAGCGAGTTATTCGCCAATATCCGCGATTTGCACAAAATCCAAAAAATATGACCTGCCATCGACGGATACTAGCAAACAAAGTTGTTTGCTAGTATCCGTCGATGGCAGTTCATATTTTTTGGATTTTGTGCAAATCGCGGATATTGGCGAATAACTCGCTTTTATGGTTGTTAGGTAGTTGGTTTTAATTCTTTTAATTTTTGGCTTTCATTGATACATCGTTTCGTTTCGCGCTGAAGAAGAGAGGCGTTTGTCCTCTCGAAATATTCGCTTCGTTTTTTCAGTATCTTCATTTGGCCTATAAAAACCCCATTTTTGCTCGTTTTTCTTTCTTTATGTGATGTCAGGCCAATGTGGTTTTAGAAATTATCTTAAATTTGCAAAATTTTTACTGTACATACCCAAGCGTTATAGGAATTCCTGCCTTGAAAAATATGGTCTTAAGGAGCCACCCAAACAATGGTCTCGCATTCGAAGTAATTCAGTGCTAAAAAGTTAATTTAGATAGACGACGTTTCTCACCTACATTTATTTGAGTGTCGTGAATTACAATGAGTGTCGTATCTTTATCATTTTTGAAGCTGGTTTCTTTTTCTTTTCATTTTTCTTTTTGTATCTTTCTTGTTCTTCTTCTTTTTTCGTGTTGTATCTTTATCTTTTTGAAGCTGGTTTCTTTTTCTTTTCTTTTTTCTTTTTGTATCTTTCTTTTTCTTCTTCTTTTTTCGTGTTGTATCTTTATCTTTTTGAAGCTGGTTTCTTTTTCTTTTCTTTTTTCTTTTTGTAGTCCTCCACTATAATCTATTTTTGTAGATGGTGGGTGAACCAATGTTATTATTATTATTATTGTGCCAACATCTTTCTTTCCCTAGGCAGCGCTATTGCGCTGCCTATGATACAGAAGCGTATCTTGGTGTTTTGGCTTGGCGTTTATTCAAAACAATTAAATAGATAAAAAAGTTTTGTAACTGAAAGTAAGGAGCGACATTAAAACTTAAAATAAACAGAAATTATTCCGTATATGAAAGGGACTGTCCCATCCTCAACGCCGCGCTCTTTACGCTAGAGCTTTTTATTGTTTTAAAAAATAAAGTTGTGAGACATAGTCAAACTTTTGCGTTAAGAGCGAGGCGCTGAGGAGGGGACAGACCCTTTCATGTACGGAATAGTTTCTGTTTATTTTAAGTTTTAATGTCGCTCCTTACTTTCAGTTAAAAAAAACTTTTTTTTTTACTTAATTTCTGAACGTTTTTGAATTAATAAAGGTTTCGATTTTGGCTCACCGTACATGAATAATTAAAACGAAATTCGTATATTAATTTTGGTTAAATGGCTTTCTCGAAAGTTTTTTAATTTTACTTACTAACATTTTTATTAGTAATAAATATACGTGACTTACTAATTAACTTACGTAACGAAATTCTATACTCGTATGTTTTTGTAACGTATATTAGGGGGTTTCCTCCCTAGCCAATACCTCGGTCTTTACGTTAAAGTTTAATTTTTTTCCTAATTCTTTAAAAATAACCCCTTAATCACAAAGGCCATTAATTAGAATAAATGGCTCTGATGAAAGCACTAAAAAAAACTTTAACGTAAAGAGCGAGGTATTGACTAGGGGGCAAACCCAATCATATACGTAATAATTTCTGTCCGTTTTAAGTTTTTATGTTGCTCCTTACTTTCAGTTGAAAAACGTGTTTTTTTATGTAGTTTCTGATCTTCTTTTTAAATAATGCTGGGATATCCGGCACCCCCTTCATAGCAATATCCCTTCCCACATGAAAACTTCCTCCATATAAAGATACTCCCAAGTAACCCCTGACGCTCACCTCCCCCCCCCCCACTACCAGAAAAAATCCCCGCTGAAAATGTCTGTATGCTTCCCAACAACCAATACAATATGTAAACATTGGGCAAAGTTCATAACTTGCAACCCTTCCCCTGGGGACTTTGGGGAATTAATCATCCTCAAAGACATAGTTAATGTATTTTTCGGCCATTCTGAATAAAATGGATATCTCAAAATTTTGATCGGGTGACTTTGGGAAAAAATGAGCGTGGTAGGGGGCCTAGTTGGCCTCCATTTTTTTGGTCATTTAAAAAGGACGCTAAAAATTTTAATTTCTTTTCGAATGAGCCTCCCGCGATATTCTAGGATCACAGGGTCAATACTATCACCCTTGGGGAAAAAAAAACAAATAAACACACATCCGTGATCTTTCTTCTGGCAAAAAAGTACAAAATTCCATATTTTTGCAGATAGGAGCTTGAAACCTTTACTGTATGGTTCTCTGATAAGCTGTATCTGAGAATGAGATTTTCGTTAAGGTTCTATGAGTTTAATGGGGTGTTTCCCCCTTTTTTCGAAAATGTTGCAAATTTTCTCAGGCGCGTAACCTTTGATGAGTAAACTTAATGAAACTTATATATTTGAAATCAGCATAAAAATCTGATTCGTTTGATGTATCTATTGGTGTCAAAATTCCATTTTTTAGAGTTTCGGTTACTATTGAGCCGGGTCGCTCCTTACTTACAGATCGTTACTAGGAACTGTTTGAAAATACATTTCCTGGTCTTTACTATGTGGTCTGAAAAAAACCAACGATCTAAAAATTTTTGGGGAAAGTTTCCTTGAAGGTGGCCTCTTTGACTATTATTAATAAAAAAAACTTTTTGCACAAAAAAAGTTTTTCGAAAAAAAGTAAAGAACTCCATTAAACCCAAAATGAACAAAAATAGAATCAAATAATCTACCAAGCATACAACTACCACAAATCAATATCAATAAATAAATTAAACCCAAAACAAACAGAAATTAGAATAAGTCAAACTCAATACGAGCAGAAATTAATCTGAGTAGTTCTAAGCCCTATGCTTTCTAAAAGCCAGAATATCATTTGTACTTTACTGACAAAAATTCAAATGAATTTACTGAAAAAATGTCCATTGTCAGTTTAATATACATATGCTGATATTTATTCCGTAAAATGTTAGTTAATTTTTGATTTCTTAAAGTTATAAAAGTGAAAACATTTAAAAGAATTTTTTTCAGTAAACTACAAATTATATTCTGGCTTTTAGAAAGCATAGGGTTTAGAACCCTACTCAGATTAATTTCTGCTTGTTTTGAGTTTGACTTATTTTAATTTCTGTTTGTTTTGGGTTTAATTTATTTATTAATACTAATTTGTGGTAGTTGTATGCTTGGTAGATTATTTAATTCTATTTTTGTTCATTTTTGGTTTAATAGAGTCCTTTACTTTTTTTTGAAAAAGGTATTTTGTGCAAAAAGGTTTTTTGATTAATTTCTGTTCGTTTTATGTTTACATAGTCTTTTTCAGGGAGAGAGACTGGGTCTCTTCTGAAGTTCAACAACCATCCCTTACATAAAAACCTTAAATACCCCCGGGGCATCACTTACAACCCTTGCCCCTAATCTCTGGGGTTTCTTTCAACCCCAAAAGCCTTGTTATATGATATTTAGGCTATTTTCAATAGAATGGCTATCTCAAAATTTCTTTTAGACGCATTTTGGGACATTACGACGTGTGTGTAGAGGGGAGAGGCTTGCTGCCCTCTGATCACTTTGACTCTTAAAAAAAAAGTTTTTTTTAACTGAAAGTAAGGAGCGACATTAAAACTTAAAATAAACAGAAACTATTCCGTACATGAAAGGGACTGTCCCCTCCTCAACGCCTCGCTCTTTACGCTAAAGTTTGACTCTGTCTCACAACTTTATTTTTTAAAACAATAAAAAGCTTTAGCTTAAAGAGCGAGGCGTTGAGGAGGGGACAGTCCCTTTCATATACGGAATAATTTCTGTTTATTTTAAGTTTTAATGTCGCTCCTTACTTTCAGTTACAAAACTTTTTTATCTATTTAATTTAGGACTTTTTTCATGAGAAAGATGGTGCTCAAGGATGATTTACTCCTCTCTCTCTATCTCAGACAATTTTTGTTGTTGCCAGCTTAGTTTCATTGTGGTAGTGAGAGTGTCAACACATGACAAAATGTTCCATACATGTCCGTTATGTATGTACACACTGGGCAGCTGGTCATCATCATGTGAGAATTGCACAATGATTGATGAGTATGATGAAAAGTGTAGATTATGCAACCCGTGTAAATTGCATAGAGGATATGCTGTACAAATTAAAGGTTGTAATTCCTGTCTTGACATCGGCAATTCTCCACGTCTGAAAACAACAAGTTATGAGCTCTGTTGCATTGGCAGTGGAAAAGCTAAGAGCCAATGGTAACAACATTAAACTTCTTGTTCCCCATACGATCACCAAACAACGTCACATTGCCACCGGCTCTCGTAGCGATAGCGATTCATCATTTATCAATTGAGAAATCCCGTAATAATTGGCTTTGGGCTTTGTAAAGAGTGGCAGTGCCGTTGGATCCTGGACTGAATCCCCCCATGATTTTAATTTTTTTGGTCTATCTAGCCTCGTGTGCAAAGTGAATGGTATTCCACTATACACTCTATCATTTGACAAAAAATCCTATAGAACTCTGTACGAGTTGACTATGCAATCCCTAGATCATGACTCTCAACTATTTGAAAATGGAATAACCGATTCAATGTTCTCAAAAAATCATGAGGTTATTGTTTTGGACTTGTCAGGGACTCAGGATATGAGCATAGTACGAACAGGGAATGTACGTTTAGAGTGTACATTTGCCAATGCTCTGACTGAGAGTATCACGCTAATATCACTGAGTCAATTTGAAACCTATTGGGAAATCACACCCGACGGCAGTTTTTTACTAGACCTAGCACCCTGAACACAAACCAAATGATCAACGTATTTAGTATGGATCCAGACATGTCCCAGTACAACTCCTATTGCATACCTTCGGACTTCATTGAAAAAATTCCAAGTGTTAAAAATACCCTTATCATTGTTAATAGCAGTCCATCGACTTTGAAAACCGGTCATTGGCTATGCATGTTTCAAACAGCGAAGAATATTGAATTTTTTGACCCTCTTGGCCTATCGTATAAATTCTACGCTCCATACATCAGCAACTTTATTGAAAGCAGGGGGAAAACCATTATTCAAAATCAACGAAGAGTACAGGATTTAACGACTAAGACATGTGGCTTTCATGCACTACTCTTTTTCATGTTCAGATGTCGTGGCTACATCTACAAGCAGTTTCTCGACATCTACGTAGACTTGCCTTAATTGAACGACTTTCTAGTGGAGAATATACTTACAAGTGTATTTAATATTGATTTTAGTGCCCTAATAATAAAATGTTCTAAAGATGTATGTGAAATTGTTTATTAATAAAAAAAAAATTTATATAAATGATAAAACGACTTTTCTAATCTTTAGATTTCATCCACTACTAGGTATTTAGTCGACAACAACTAGTGCAGGTAGATTATCTGAATTCACAATGTACTGATCCTTATGTACCGCAATGTCAGGGTCACATTTTCTACAGTAGAGTGTGACTTCACTCTTGTCCTATCTCTTTGTATAGTCAATGATACTATTCTCATTCATTCTATAGAATTCACATGTTTCAATTTGCTTATTTGAAGCACTTTCACAAACAGTGTCCTCAAGTGTCGTATCACATTCCGTCACAGCCAAATAAAAATCAGTGGGCTTATCATCATAACACCCAGTGTCTTCACAACGATGACGTAGAAACCACATTCTTTTGTTGTTCCAACAGTTGAATCGTTGACCCGGTTCCTCCTCCCAGAACAATCTAAAACCACGACGATACCAATCTCGTAGTAATAAACTAAACTCACGGTTAGGATTCTTTCGAATCATACCGGGATATGTATTCTCCCACTGATTACATTTATCATAATGACAATTGGAGCATAGGTGGCCTCTAGGATGAGAGTCACACATATTTTCGAGACAGGAATTACAACCTTTAATTTGTACAACATATCTTCTATGCAATTTACACGGGTTGCATAATATACCCCTTTCATCATACTCATCAATCATTCTGCAATTCTCACATGATGATGACCAGCTGCCCAGTGTGTACATAGATAATTGACATGTATGGAACATCTTGTCATGTATTGACACTCTCACTACCACAATGAAACTGAGCTAGCAACAACAAAAATTGTCTGAGATAGAGAGAGAGGAGTAAATCATCCTTGAGCACCATCTTTCTCATGAAGAAAGTCCTAAATTTCAAAACTGATGTTTAAAAGCATATCCACAATATCCTATTACCGTGTCGCGATCAATATATCAATAAATTGTGTAAATGCATTTGGACCACGACGTAGAAGCTTCATACAATAGTCTAATAATGGAGAATCAGTTATCATTATATCAACAAGCATTCCCCGAGAAAATATCTTCCTTTGAATAGACAACTCTAGAAAATCATCATCTAGAATCAAACGTTTTCCCATAAGAACTAGATTCCTTATGATTCGCTCTTTCTCAAATCTATCCATTTTTTTAGAGTCCTAACTCTCTCCCAAAACTATAGCAAGCCTGATCATAATTTCTTTTTGTGATCTAGGAGGCGTACGCTTATCGAATATAGAAAGAAAAAAAAATACCATCGATTTTGAAGCATTTTTTTATAGCACAATAACGATAAAACTATTTACTGAAGTGGTATTTTCGCGTCAATATATTTCGATAGGACATCTAATGCTGACCGAAGTTTATTTATATGGAGAATATTCACTTTTCCAGCAAAACATAGTTGCTCCTCCTGCTTAAATTTGCTTAATGATATCACGTATCTAGCATACATACTGTCCCATTCTAGGCATAATCTACAGCCAGCGGTTATTTCCACAGCTACATTGGGTAATCGTATATCGTTGCTGCTGCTGCTGTCGGTTCCATCATTAATCTCCAATAATGTAAATGCACCACTCATTTTTCTCCACTAATATCCACTCAAATAAAATATTCTCCCTCTGAACCCTATTCTCTTACTAATAACAAGTACAAAGAAAATTCCTCCTTATATTCGAATCCAACTACTACTCAAGTTAGTGGGATCGCCAGCTCTCTCTAACAGACTGACCTCAAAAAAAATGAGTGCCACATTAGAAAACCCGTTTGGTAGGGCAAGTACCGTTCATTGTAAAAGGCGACTGACCCGTGGTAAGGCATATTACGCAATCACTGGCTGGATCAGCACCTCTCTTACTACTTACGTTTAGTTGTTTTATAGTTTTCAAACGAATTAGCTAGGAAGAATACTAAACTTTGTCTTACTACGAATCGATATAGCCGAATTTTTTCTTCTAAAATTCGTTATTTTTATTTAATTTTGTCTTGATCCGGTCTTATTGACTGTTTGATCAATATCAATTAAGTTGACAGAAGAAAAATAATGTCTGTCCCATTTTGGGGTTTGGCAAATCAATACACAACAACTGACTTATTCAAAAACTAATGTAAAAAGCTTTTTCCACGAAATGAGTTTTTTCCAAAAAAGAAATAATCCATTAAACCAAAAATGAACAAAAATAGAGTCAAATAATCTACCAAGCATACAACTACCACAAATCAGCATAAATAAACAAATGAAACACAAAACAAACATAAATCAAAATAAATAACAGAGTCAAACTCAAAACGAGCAGAAATTAATGTGAGCAGGGATATAAACCCCTATGCTTTCCAAAAGCCAGAATATAAATTTTACTTTACTGAAAAAATTCAAAGAATTTACTGAAAAAAATATGCATTGTTAGTTTAATATACATATGCTAATATTTATTCCTTAAAATCTTAATTAATTTTGATTTCTTAAAATTATAAAAAGTGAAAATATTTAAAAGAATTTTTTTCAGTTAAGTACTGAATTTCTGAATATTCTGCCTATTAGAAAGCATAGGGGTTTTGATTTATCTCCCTTCGACCCTTTCTCATGCCCTGTAAGTTTCAATCCAAAAAGAGGAGAATTTAAAGTTTTTAGAAATTCGCGTGTCCCCACTTGATGTAACCGATTTTTATTAATACTTTCTTTATCTTTATATGCTGATTAAAGGGGGCCTCCATTGGTCCTGTCTATATGCCCTGTAAGTTTAAGGCAACTGGGAAAGGTTTTTTGGGCAGTTTTAGGCGCTTAATATTGATACAACCAAACTTCTAAAATGTTATGTCTTTAATATGGTCTAGTTGACCCTGTTTCACAAACACTGTAAGTTTCCAGACTATTTGAGACTGAAAAAATTTTGGGGTTCATGAATTGACACAGCCAAAAATTAGTCTCGATCTGTGTAACAGTAATAATCTTGTTTTTTATGTCTTTCTTTTTTTTTACTTTCCAGAATCGTTTTTCTTTTAGTAAGGACAAATCAGTTAAGTTTAGTCAAGTTTTTATTACCAGGCACTTTAATAAAACTGTACGGATGCAAGTGATCTCGGGACCTTGAAGCTGAAATCCTAATCGGCCCGAGGCCTGATATCCTTTTTTTCCAGAAATTTCTACATTTTTCTTATTCAAATTATTATATTTTGTATTTTATTTTAGAGCCTTCCCCGAGAAATATTCATGCACACATCCTTCTCACTAAAAAAAGTTAAATCACCAACCTGATTTGACTAAATCTACATATGATGGTGGGGTGCATAATAGAACTTAGAAATTAGCCAAACAAGTATTGTTTGCTTATTGATTGATTCTGCATACAAGACTTAGTGATATTGAACCAATGGGATAAAAATTATATGGGGCCAAGAGAATTGATTTGAATATAATTCAGAAACCTTTAAATAGAACTTCAATTCCAAATATAAAGTGAACAAGATGTTTCCGCACCCTAACTAATTTATAAACTAGATAACTGAATGACGACCAAATTTCCATTGGCAGTCTGTTGCTATTATCTGGTTTTCAATGACTGTCCTACAATTTATCATTGCTTTGATCTATTTTCTGGAATTATTGCTTTCTGGACTAGACATCATGCTAGCAAAAACATGGTACCCATAGAATCGTATTCAAAACTATTTCCATATGCAATGACTGCTACCGTGATTATACCGCATCCCAGATCCCCTCCCAAATATGGTTTGATATAGCCCTAGTCAAACAGTTTGTGGTAACGAACTTTAAGTAAGGAGTGACCCGGCTCAATAGTAACCAAAACTCTAAAAAACAGAGTTTTGATACCAATAGATATATCAGAAGTTGAATTTTTATGCTTATTTTAAATATATAAGTTTCATTAAGTTTAGTCTTACCCGGGGGTGATCGTATCGACTCGTTGGTCTTAGAAGATCTTGAGAGGGCTCATTAAAACGGAAATTAAAAGTTCTAGTGCCCTTTATAAGTAACCAAAAAAATTGGAGGGGAACTAGGTCCCCTTACACGCCCCTTTTATCGCAAAACGGTCCAAACCAAATTTTGAGATATCCATTTTCTTCAGCATAGTTAAAAGGCAGGGGCGTAGCTCCAGCATTTTTATTAAGGGGGCAAACAAGTTCCACATCCAGAGAGTCAAGGGGCACGGGCTATATAATAGCTTTTATTCAATTTATTGGGGGGCAACTGCCCCCTTGCAAATCCCAAACGACGCCACTGTTGAAAGGCCAAATAACTATGCCTTTGGAGATATCTTGGCCCCCCACGGACCGTGGGGCAAGGTCTTTCCGTTGCTAACTTTGCCCATTATTCACGTACAGTATTTGTTATTGGGAAGTTTGCATAAATTTTTCCTGGCGGGGAGGGTTTCTGCTGGTGGGATTCTCCACGGGTATAATTTCCCCTGAGGAGGGTAGTTTTCAGGCGGTAAATTTTTCAGGGGAAATTTTAAACTAGGGGAATTTGCCAGAATTCCTATACAAAAATTCTTCTTAGTTATTGCTTTCTTATTGTCGACTCAATTTTACGCGTGGAGATGTTAAGGGTAATTGTTCGAGGTAAATTTTCACCAGGATTGAATTATCTAGAGAATAAATCTGTGAGCAAGAGGGATTTGTCCGTGGAGATGTTGCCAGATTTCCTGGCATTGCTTAAAAAACGATCATAAATTAAATAAAAAACAAGTTTTTTCAACTGAAAGTAAGGAGCAACATTAAAACTTAAAAAGAACAGAAATTATTACTCATATGAGGAAGGTTACTTCTCCTCAACACCTCACTCTTTACACTAAAGTTTGAATTATGTCCCAATTCTTTAACAACGACTCCCGAAACACTGTTCGTTTAATTAGAACAATAAGTCCCTTTTTTTTAAGTTCTAAAAAACTAGCGTGAAGAGCGAGGTTTTAAGGAGTAGCAACCCCCATCATATACGCAATAATTTCTTTTCGTTTTAAGTTTTAATGCTGCTCCTTACTTTCAGTTAAAATAAAAATTTTTAATTTAATTTCTATACAAAACTGTTACTTCCTTTGTTGGCTGGCATGATTTTTTGGCGCCTTTCTCATCATCTTTGGCTTCATATCGCAAAAAATGTATTTTGAAAAAGATTATCAGTAACTTTGTATAGAACTTAGGGCTATATCTTGGCTCCTAGGGGGGAGGACGCAATAGTCACGTTAGTGACCATGTTTAATAGATCGGAGCAATGCATGTTCTTTTGTTGTTACAGTGATGGATTCAAAAGAGGCCGTGCACAATCGTGCTAATAACTAAAGCTCTCCCCCCCCCCCTCAAAAAATTACCAGGGGTTTGTTCAATATTTGAGGGCCACTTAGTCATACAGCTTACTCGCATTATCTCCCGATCAAGCATTTAGTCAACATACTCATAATACAATCAAGGAATAAATCACCCTAAGGGGTGAATCTATTAGTGAGAGGCTTGTAACTGGGCGTGTATCAAATTCGCCTGGTCTGTGTCTTCAATGTTAAGAATTTAAGTAGATTAACCTTAAAGAGAGAAACTTCACCCGCTCCCCTCTAACCCACAGGCCATTACTGTGGTGATGAATAATATGTCCGTCATAGTTATCACTCCCTTTCGGTGATCTGAGACGTATGTCAATTTTTGCCGTTGCTGGGGGGAGGCTTGTAACTGCTGGGAGGCTTCAACACGCCAGTTGGACCTGCAGGGGCCTTCCTCCTCCTCCACTTGTATTTATAACCCTTGGGTGAAGGCACCCTTGTTTCTATTAAGGATCCCAGGGGCTGAGTCCCCCCTGGTCTGTTTCTTTTCCATATGGAGGTATCCTACACATCAGTAGGACGTTTGCATTTTTTACAGCCTGGGGCGCGCTGAAGGGCCTGGAGGAAGCCCTGCCGATTGACTCCAAAATAATCGTCACATAAGACAATTTCCAAGTATGGGAAGGAGAGAGATGCTTATTTTCAGAATAATGGACAGAGAAGGTGTAATAAAAATTAAAAGAACTGTACTAAAAGAAAAAATTAAAAGAACTGGGCTAATGTTTACAAAAACGATTTTTGACAGAGAAACATCTTTTTTTCAAATGTTGGAAAATTTCTAATTTTCTAGTCTTTTAGGGACAAAGGAATTATGCCCTCTGATTTTCTTTATACGTGCCCTTCGTAATTATAAATGTTTAAGCTATTTTGTCAACTCTCAAGAAAACTTTAGAATTAGAGCTTTTTCCTAGATAGGAAAAGGGTGAGCCTTGAAAGAAATTGATATAAGATAGTTTTTTTTTTTTTTTTTTCTCTCTTTTATGAGCAAAGTCAAATTTGATAAAGGAGAAGAGGGATCCTTAGAAGATTGTAATTGGAGAAATTGCTCCATCCCTATCCTTTGTGCGGATATAATACCGTCCTAGTGCCCAAAATAATCTAACAAGTTTTCTTCTCGTTAAGGGCTTTACACACTTATAGGTAAAAACAATATTATCAAGTACTCTCAATAAAACCGTTGGTGCGAGAAAAAACAGAAAAAGCATATGTGGTGCAGAGGGGAGGTATAACTATAAGTATTATACGCACTGTTAGGCATCTTTAAAATGCCTGTTTCTTGGTATGAAGCCAAAAAATGATCCTTGAACCTAGGAGTAACCTTATTAGATGACAAAAATGGAATCATAAATATGTGACATCAATGGGCGTAGCGATAAATGCTCAAGTGTCGCCTAGTGAGTTTGATGGTTCTACTATACATAAATGTGCTACCCAAATTAGGAAGACAAAATAGCGCAGAATTATCTCATTTCAGGGCGGGCTCGTTTTTGATTTCGGCTTTGATTTAATTTTGGATAAGACCAAAGTGCTGGTTTTAGAAAGTTTGATAATCGTTTCATGAATTATTTATTCTGAATAAGGCAATCCTATTCAAGCAAAGATCATAAAAAAATAATTAGATGAGTGCGCAGCCGAAGAAAATAGTTATACAAATTAATTTGCCGGATCTTTATAAAATAAATAGCTCAAATTTAGCATTTCACCAGAGACGGGAGTAGCAATTCTGTGACATTCACCGTGTAGGGTGTAGCAGTAGCCACCCTTTGGGGCGATTTGCATTTACATTGGGAAAGACAATAGTAATTTCAACGCCATATCTTTCTTTTATTTCATAGAGATCATGCTAAAATTCAAAACGATATAACAGGTGTTAACGTCAAGAGGTAACTGACAAGAGCTATTTGTAATTTAATATGTATATGCGTATAATATTCTTTGTATTATTGAAGGCCGTTCTTGTCTATTGATGATAGAAACCTAGCTGAAAATGTTGTGGTAGTGGTCACATTTTAGTTATTCAATCTCTCAATATGGGCTAGTATAACGCCATCGCATTTTTCAAAATGGTAAGAAACGGATTTTGTATTTTCATACAGTTTATGGTAACAAACTGCAAGTAAGGAGCGACTCGGCTCAATAGTAACCGAAACTCTTAAAAAAATAATTTTGTTAACAATAGACATATCAAAAGAATTCAATTTTTATGCTGAGTCCGAATATATATTAAGTTCATGAAGTTTAATTTACCCATCAAAACCTAAGAGCCTGAGAAAATTTGCTCAATTTTTGAAAAAAACGTAGGGGGGATGAGGAACATCCGTGAAAAGTCAAGTGACCTTAATGAAAATCCTACCATCAGATTCAGCTTATCAGAGAATCCTACTGTCGAGGTTTCAAGCTCCTATATACAATAATTTGGAATTTTGCATTTTTGGCCAGAAGAATGATCACGGATGCGTGTAGGCAGTATTTATTTTTGTTTTGTTTATTTGTTTTTTATTTTCCCCGGGGTTGATCGTATCGAATCAGCGATCCTAGAAGACCGGGAAAGGGCTCATTTAATTGGAAATCAAAGTTCTAGTGCCCTTTTTAAGTAAACAAAAATGTTGGAGGGCAATTAGCCCCCTCCCACGTTCTTTTTTCTCCCAAAGACATCTGATCAAAATTTTGAGATAACCATTTGATTCAGCATAGTTGAAAGACCCAATATTATGCCTCTGGAGGTGAACTGACCCCCCATAGTCCCTGGGGAAATGGCTGTAAGTTACACAAATTGCCCATTGTTCACATATAGTATTTGTTATTGCGATGTATATGGATTTTTTGAGGAGGAGGGGGGGTATTTTATTCTGGGGGGATTTTCCACATGGAGAATTTCCTGGGGAATTTTTCAAAAGAAACTTTACGTGGGGTTGGGAAAGGGGATTTCCTGGCATGATTTGAAAAAACAGTCAGAAATTAAATATAAAAACGCGTTTTTTCCACTGAAATTTAGGAGCTACATTAAAACTTAAAACGAACATAAATTATTCCGTATACGAGGGGGGCTGCCCCTTCCTCAACTCTCGCTCTTTACGCTAAAGTTTGACTTTTTGTCACAATTCTTTAAGAAAGACTGCTCAACACAAAGGCTGTTAGATTTGAATGAGATGTATTTTTTTTTTTTAATTTCAAAACTTTAGCGTAACGAACGAGGGTCGAGAAAGGGGAAGCTGCCCTCATATTTGGAATAGTTTCTGCTCGTTTTAATTTCTAATGTTGCTCCGTACTTTCATTGGAAAAATTTTTTTTTTTTGCTTAATGTGTAAAAAAAAATCCAACAAGGTATCACATAGTTAGTTGGTAAGTCGAATTGTTAAACACCTTCAGAAGAATCAGATGCCTGGGGAAATGCTTAGGCTGCTTTATTTGTTGTTCCTAAATCTGTTTTTGAAGACATAGGATGGAAATCAGGATGGACATAAAATTGAACTTTCTCCAGGCGACTAGTACTTGGTGTAGGTGTAATACTAGTTGTTCCATGGATTGTCTTGCGATCATGTTGTATAAGAGTTTGTTGCCCTTATGATTTCCTAATCAGATCAACACGTTTTCCATTGTGAACCCTACTCAGATTATCTTGGTCGCTTTCAGCATTGGATGATTTACTACTATTTTGATACAGACATGTAATCTAGAATTGATTTCGGAGGGATGGAGCAAATTAAAAGAGACACCGGGGAAAATTCTGCTTCATCTATACTCAAGATAAAGTTAATTTTGCCGTTTTGTCAAGCTATGGATCGTTTTTCATTTCGACTGTGCTCAAGATTGAATCCAGGAGAAACAAATGCAGCCAAGCTTTCTTTTTGAAGATTTCCTTCTTTTTCACCGAATTGGCTTGAGGGTTTCTCGTCCCCTGACCAGCAATGTCAATTCACGAAAAGGGGGTTCAAAATTTATTTTACGAAATCTAGGGGGGCGTTGTCGTTTTTTTCAATGAAAATACTAAAAAAGATGTTTCTCATAAAAAAAACCGCCATAGGGGGTCTATGCCCATCTCCATTTGACGCCACTGTGCCTGATTTCCCTTACCCGCCAACACAAAACACATACATGCATACATTCACTATCCGGGGTAGGTTGTAATAAGGATATATTTTCATAATATTTCCTAAGGTCCTACCTATTCTTCTACTAGATTTTTGAAACCGAATAATTTGAATATCAAGCCTTGTGTTAGTCTATCTATTCGTTCTTACCGCTGACGCAGGAGTTAAATCTTTGACATTCATAAATGGGTGCTGTAATAACTGCTATAAAAATTATTTGAGTGTCCCTATTTTTTATTCATTCAAGGCGCAGCACATAGGAACTTCTCTCTCATGATTGAACAATAATTCCAATTATAAGATTCTCACACTTATCTTTATTTATGCCGATACCTATAAATAAAGGCAGAAGAAGTGAATTACAATGGTTATTTAAAACATAAAACCTGTACTTTGTTGAAGGAATTCAGCATAGTACTATCATTAAATAGCTAAACGTCGTCTGACATGCATGACACTAGAGAGAAAGTATGCAAATGATAAATTTATTACGTCGAGATCTACAGTAATGTTCATGAATGATTTTTTTTTACATTAAAGTAGCGGCTTTGTTTGGTTAACAATTAATTATCTGTGGGACAAGCTAGATTAAAGTTTAACTTTCCAGTCCCTTGAAAACCGAAAACAGGAAAAAATTTAAAACCTTTGGTCTCTGTGAAATAGAATTTTAGTGGGTATGACTTGTTTGATGGGTGATTTTTTGCTTAGATGTTTACGAGTATATACACTTTAGCATTATGACGAAAGTTCTTTAGTCAAAATGTGAATGGCCCATTCCCTAAGTATCCAAAGACTTTCTTTTTATAAATTTTTAGTCTAACTTATAAATTATTCAAGGTTAATCAGTTTTTTCTGATTTGAAAGCTATACTTCCACAACTTGTAATTCCGCCGGACCTAAGCTTCACTTTATAGAATCTCTCAAAGGCGTTCCTTGGCCTCTTTTCAGAATTGGGAGAAATTTGACTTTTCCGGTAATTATAGGCCATAGTGCAGTTAGAGAAAAGTTCAAGATATACAAAACTACTTTACCTATTAATCATTATCTGAAATCACCCAAAAAACACGCTTTTTCACATTCGACATAAAAATCAGTTTTGAAAGAATTTAAGCCATATTAGCGTGCTTTTTTCGACTATTATAGCTTATTATACCTTTTTGTAAATTTTTAGCAGCCGCAGCTGTGTAGCGGTGGAGTGGCTGACCCTCAGAAAGCGAACGCGCTGAAGCAAAGTTTGGACTATTTGGATAGCTACCTCGAAAAAACCCCATATGCTGCCGGAGACACATTGACCATAGCCGATTTTGCTCTTTTGGCAACTGTCACACAGTTAGAAGGAGTGGATTACAGCTACAAAGCATATTCAAATCTGTACAAATGGGTGGAGAAACTCAAGAATGAATTGCCTTATTATCACCAGTGTAGCGATGAAGGAATTCAAATGTTCAGGGAGTGGGCGAAAACAAAAATAAGGTACATATTTAATCTATATTGACATTAGGATAGTGTGAGCTATTGTTGCCCTTGGCAAACTAGTCGGTATTTTCATTCATGTCAATGTTAATAGGCCACGTCAACTTTTATCGTATAATTTTGCTCAATCATCCAAGATTGACGATATACACCCTGAATTCTAATTAAAACTTAACACCCAAGATGAATAATGCAATTAGGCATTATATCATGGCTGCAGCGACAGCTGCAACCTAGTAGGGGACGAACCGCGGCCCATTGTAACCGAAAGTTCATAAACGCCTTTTGAAACTAAACCTATCTAGTAGACAAAATTTGTCATTTAAAGCTGATTTAGGAATGGTAACTGTTAGTTTAGTGAATTTAGTGTTTATTGCGAGAACAAATTAATGAGAATTTCGAAAAAAGAGCTTGAAAAACCTCATTAATGGCGGCAGATCGAAACAAAAAGTACATCGTTAGAATCAACACAGTCAAAAACCCACAAAGGAGAATTAAATTCCCCCACTTCGAACGACAAGGGAAATCACTGTTATGTATGGGTAGCTTTGATGTACCTCCTTTTTTTCTATCAGGGCTAGGAGGATGAGGTAACATAATAGACAGATTTGTAATTGGTCGTTTAAAAGCTAGCAATGATGCCTACAAGATTCTTACAAATTCGTCTCGATAACGCCACTTATAAGTGCCATATAGGACCACAAAAGCCATTTTTTTGTGTCATTTCTCAAGTGGATGGATTGTGATGCGTATTAATGGTGCTGTTATAAACTCCAAGGTTGAAAACCCTTCAACAGTGGTTTACGATCTCTTCTCTTGCGTATCCCCCCCTCCAACCCTTTTAGTATGTTTCCTAAACAGTTTCCTGACTAGCGGGCTTTGGAAGAGAGATTTTTAATGGCTCATTTCAAAGCTCTTGGTCCTATCTGCGTGCTTTTTGTAATTTTTTTTAAAGCCATCATGAGGTGTCATATGACACCAAAAATGGAATTTGTCACCAAAAATGGAATTGAAAGATTGAGAAGCATAAAAATGGTACCATTTATAACCTCCTTTGTCAAAACCCTTAATTGAAGGTTTACTCCTCCTTTTGTATACTCCGCCTCCTAGCTCTCTTAGTAAGGGAAAACTAAAAACACGTTTTAAAAAATAAAGTTCTGAATGATAAAATCTTTTTAATTTGATTTCAGAATAATTGTTATGTTTATCTTAACAGTAAAAGCTAATTTTAAAAAAATGGGGAAATTTTGAAAGAACTTGAAAAGCTGTGTCTCTTTTTTCTACTCTTTTTATTTCTCCGGTACTAGCAGGGCATCGAAGAGTCATTGAAAGCTGTCTAGGAGATCATTTGAAAACTGATGCTAGTAGAATGGGGGGTACCAGCCCCACGGGGCACCCCTGCTGCCACCTATAACTTTTTTGCACACCAAAAATGGGCATAGCCTCCCCAGGGAGAATGATTGCATAATCGAAGTGGGTCAATGACCTAAATTTCCAAAGGTCGATTTATTTGTTGTTTCCGAGGCAATTGTCAAGGTCAATGTTGTTGTTGTTGTTGTAAGTGCATGCTCTCAGCGAATGTTATGATCCAGAACACGTGGTTAATGGGGTCAATGACCTAAATTTCCAAGGTCGATTTATTTGATGTTTGTATGTGTAATAACTCCGGAACGAAGGTTGCATATGCGCATTGAATTCTAACGGGAAACAATGTTATTGATCTAGGACTCGAAGGGGAAGTGAATTTCCGAGAACTTGATTGCATAATCGATCGCGAATGTCATGGTGTCCAGAAATAGTATTTGTTGTTGTTGCTCGAGCCAAATGTTATGAGTTTCCCGGAAACAGTTAGATCACGTGCTTCCTTCTCAGCCAATCAGCGAGTCGGTTACATCCTCCTTCTCAGCCAATCAGAGGGCTTTGTTTACATAGTAGCGGCGGAGTGAATATAAAGAAAGGAGTTTTGTTATAGTTTAATTAGTCTGTGAATAGAATTCAAGGAGTGAGAAGAAGATCAGTTTGACTTTACTCATTTGGATATATATTTGTGTTGATGGCGATGAGTGGAATGTTTACCCTATTAGAAGTTGATAGTGGAGTTGATGATAATAGTACAAGAGCACCAAGCATTGCGGTGGAAATTACGAAAGGAACGCGTCTTTGTCTGGAATGGGATGCAGTATATGCAAGATATGTGATATCCTTGAGCAAATTTAAAATGGAAGATCAACTATGTTTTGCCGCTAAAGTTGATATAGCACATTTGAATAGACTTCAATGTGCTTTAAGTGCGTTGGTGAAACATATTGAAGACAATAAACAGTATCGATAATTGTACATGCTCTGTATTATTGTTGTTGTTGTAATTATTCAATAAAATTGTTTCGAAATCGAAAATGTTCTCTTTCTTTTATGGTTAGGGCTAACGAATCAGGGTCAGTCTAGAGTCAGCAGTCGGAGTGAAAGGACTGAAAAATGAATAAATTTGAGAAAGAGAGAATTAGATCGAATCTAGTGTTTATGGACAAATATTTTGATTTTGGATGATGTTTTTCTCAAGTTATCTCTTAAACGCAGGATATTCTCTTGTCAGTGGGACACTTGACAATATAATGAGGAGTGATTCTCCTCCATTGGACTATTGTATGAAACTTTTAAAATGTGACTCAAATGCTTATAGTCAATTTATTGATATATTAATTGGAACAAAGCAGAATCATATAGTGAATATACTTTTAAAAATATTGCCAATGGATTCAATGTAGATGGCTCCCCCATCATTCGAAAGAGGTAACGTCACAGAGCTACTCCTCCCCCCATTTCCCTCTCAATGAATTTATCGAGCGAAGAGGATCAGTTTCGTTTTAGCTGTGAGTGAGTTGACATCGGAAAACGAAAAATGTTCTATATATGTACATTGTGCATGTACACTCTTGGGAGTTGGAATCACTTTGAGTATTTTAAAATCATAGATGACTATAGTGAAAAGTGCAAATTATTTAATCATTGTAAATTACATAGAGTCTATGCAGTAAAAATTAAAGGATTTAGTTCAAGTCTTGAAGAGGTGTGTGAAACTCACCCTAGAGGGCACATGTGCTCCAATTGTCACTATGATAAATGTGATCGCTGGGAGAATACTTACCCCGCTATGATTGGAAAGAATCCCAAACGTGATTTTAGTTTATTTCTACGAGATTGGTATCGTCGTGGATTTAAATTATTCTGCGAAGAGAAATCTGGTCTACGATTCAACTGTTGGGGTAACAAAACAATCTGGTTTCTACTTCATCGTTGTGATGACACCACCTACTATGACTATAAACTAAGTGATTTTTATTTGGCAGTTACCGAATGTGATTCACCATTTGAAAACATTGTATTTGATATTGCTTCAAATAGACAGATTGAAACTCGTGAATTTCATAATATGAATGCAAATAGTATCATTGACTATACAAAGAGATATGACAAGAGTGAAGTTACATTATACTGTATAAAATGTGACCCTGACTTTGAAGTCAATTAAGATCAATATACAGTGAATACAAATTATTTACCAACATTAGTGGTTCACGACAGTTGCCTATACATCGAAGATTAAGAAATCTAAAAGTGAAGATTTAAAGACATTGTTGTATATATATATAAATGCATTTTATTAATAAACAAATTCACAAACATTTTTTAAGTACTTTACTCTTAGGGCACTGAAATCAATACTATATAGGTCTGAGAGGATATTTTCCACTAGAAAGTCGTTCAGACGTGGATTGTCAACATAAATGTGGAGAAACTGCTTGTAAGTATAGCCGCGACATTAGAACACAAAATATAGTAGTGCATGGAAGCCATAGCTTTTAGTCGTTAGATCCTGCACCCTCTTTCGATTTTGAATAATAGTTTTCCCACTGCTCTCAATATAGTTGCTGATGTGGGGTGTGTAGAATGTATATGGTAGACCAAGAGGATCAAACAATTCAATCGTCTTCATTGTTTGAAAGATGCACAGCCAATGACCCGTCAGCACAGTCGACGGACCGCTATTAACAATAATCAAGGTATTGTTGAAACGTTTAATTTTTCCAAGAAAGTCTGAGGGCAGACAATAGGATTTGTACTGGGACATGTAGGGGTCCATATTAAATACATTGATTATTTGACTGGTGTTCATGGCGCCAAGTCTAGTAGAACACTGCCTTCGGGAGTGATTTCCCAATAGGTTTCATATTGATTTAGTGAGATTAGTGCAATACTCTCAGCCAATGGGTCGGTAAATGTACACTCTAAACGCACACACCCCGTACATACTATACTCATATCCTGTGTACCAGACAAATCCAGTACAATGATACCATGTGTTTTAGCAAACATATCTTCGGTTATACCATTTTCAAATAGTTGAGAGTCATGATCTAGGGTTTGCATGGTCAACTCTTACAATGTTCTATAGGATTTATCAAAAGATAGATTGTAGAGTGGGATGCCGTTTACTTTACACACAAGAGATGAAAGTCCAAACATCTCGAATTTATTTGGGCATTCAGTCCAGGATCCTATTGCACTGGCGCTTTTTACAAATATCAAAGCTAGTTTTGGCGAACTTTCACCATTGATAAGGGATGAATCGGTGAAGGTGCGCGACCCCATGGCAATGTGACGGTGATTGGGGATTTTATGAGGACCAAGTAGTTTAACATTGCTGCCATTTGCTCTCAATTTTTCCACGGCCAAAGCAACAGAACTCATAACCTGTTGTTTGCGTAGAGGAAGTATTGCTGAAGTCAGGGAGAGACTTACATCAGGATTGGCAGCAAGTTCTTTTCTCAATATGAAATTGGAGGGTGCAAGCGTTAGTTTTATATCCACTTTAATACTGGGGGGTATCCATTGGGGCATATTAAATATTTCATGATATATTTTTCCAAATAGATTTAATTCACTAGTTGTAGCATTTTTAAGTGCATCTGTACTATCAGTATTAGTATTATATTCATATCCATTTAAGGCGCCTCTCAATTCCTTGTATGACTTGGGTGTCATCAGTATGAATTGAATATAGCTCGTATAATTTGAAAGATTGCTGCTTGTGCTCAACAGCGTGCCATTGATGTAGCCACTAATTTGACGAAATGAATTATGTAATATACAATTTTCATAGGATATTCCATCGGCCCGAATTGGCATTGTATTATCGGATTTCCGAACTTTCATTTGTAAATCTATAAATGTTGAAGACATGTCCATAAAGTAGTCTTCATTGGAATAAATTTGAAAGTGGATATTATCGGAGAGGGGTTGTTGTGGATAAAATTGTTCATAGTATCCATGCTTGACACTCACATCAACATTTTCAGCAATGAATAGATTCAATGAGGCGGTGATTGAAGGTTGAGAATCCTTATGTGGTAGGTAGGACATTTTAGGAGAAGAAATCTATTTTCGATCTGACAATTTTCTTTCTGGGACTTCTGTTTACAGCAGGTGTCGGCTTTTTCCTTCTTTTCTTTGACAGGAGGGATGATGTCTTTTGTTTCCGACCTGAGTAGAGACTGATGAGTGATGAATTGTTTCTTGACCTTTTTAAACCTTTACCATTCTGTTTTGATTTCTCGCCAAGGGTTCGCGCACTGGACCTAAGGTTTTCCGTAGCACTTTTTTTAAAATCCTTGCCAGAGCCCCAATCCTATAGTTTAGAGGATGCAAAATCTGTCGCAGCCGGTACAAGATATTTTCTAGCCAGTGGTAGCGAAGAGCAAAACAGCTTAGCAAACCAGCTGCCAAGACCGTAGCCAGACATTGACGAGCGACCTTTGTAGTAGTCCATTCCATTGCCCTGTTGTCTTGGGCCAAGAGTATTAACATAGCAGTCAATATCAGGACAAGTGAATACCACTTTTTTATTAGACATCTTGCTTTTGAACGATGGGTCAAAAATGGCATGTAATCACAGCCAAACCTTTTGAAATTGCTATGGGATCGCCCAATTTGGTTCTTAGTGTTAACTGACAGAGTTCCAAATAGCAAGTGTTTACAGAAATATATTGGAGACGCTTTATATTGTAGTTATGAACATGTTCTTGATTAGTTTTTCGTTCAAGAAAACGTAGGAGGGGAATATTTGAATTACCAAAACGTGATGTTTCCACAAATAAGGCATAGAGATATATACAAGTGTCTGTGAAGAAAGCAGGTGGATAGTCAGCAAAAATGAAATTAGTGTTTCCGGTACTTTTACCATTGATTATATTCAGCTTAAAACCAAGAACGTCCTTTAGATTATCGTTAAGAATAACCTTTTCACTGGCAATAGGTGAACTAATGTAGATCTTGCCCTCCTCCTTCGAATAGTTGAAATGAAAAGCTCCCTTTTTACGAGGGGACATTCTTTTATTAATAGAACGACATAAATCGTTCATACAAGTGAGTTCCTCGTAGGGTAATTCAATGTATGGATAATCCATCCAATTGATTTTTTGAATTTGTTCTTGATCACCTGTTGGTGGCGGCGGCCAATCATGGGGTCTAATTTTTATTTCATATTCACGATCTTTTCTCAGGATGTCAAAGGTATTTTTGAGAATACAGTCGACAAGAGCCACTTCAAACTTTCCGTCGAATTTGATTGAGGGAGAGAGTTTCATCCAAAAATGACTTGTTTTATTCCGATCGTTGTAGAGGGAATCGGAGACATTGGACATGAATGTCACATAGAAATCATTGGGCATTGTTAATATCTTCAGCACTGACCCAAGAATCAAAATCTGAGTTCTATCATAGCCATCGAACAAGCAACTGTCTCTTGCCATGGCGTGTACGACTCTTTAATATCTTTTAAATTTGATAAATTTCACTATTGTTTCTAAATTTTTGCAGTTCATATTCATAAAAACCGACGAGAATCTTATCATCTTTGGTGTCTCGCAGTCGATATGTCTTGGGTATGTTGTCTAGAATTTTGGACACTTTAAAAAGTTCAGTGCTCCATAAATAATTCCCTTTTTCAAAAATATTTTTGGTTCTATTAATTCGAACAGTATCACCAACATTGAATTTCTTCTTCTTTTTTTTTCTCTTTTTCACCATTGGAGTATTGCTTTAGAAAGGCATCAAATGTATTTTCATTGTAGTGAACATCCGTTGGTGTAGAGTTGGACAGAGATCGATGGGGTCGTTGATTATAAATCAACATGATTTTATCTAAATCATGAATAAAAGCCGGTGTATTTTTCAGGGTACAATATCTTGAAATTAATAGACGAAGCGTTCTTATTAATCGTTCAGCCAATGCAGCCTTCATCGGGCTGTGACTATGATAAAGTATTGTATTATATTTCAAAAGAACCTTTTGCACATGGGGATTAACAAATTCACTGCCACGATCCGATTGAATTTTTCTATATGAATCCTGTTCTAGAATACTTTCAATGGCCCGAGCAACTTCAACACCTCTCTTTGACCGCAGTGGAATGGCATAGGCATAGCAACTAAAGATACTGGTTGCCACCAGAATATATTTGTATGGTGCATTGTGACGTTGTTTAAGTGTGTCTAGAGTTAAAAGATCCATTTGCATTATATGCAGAGGGAAAAAGGCTTTAGTTTGTCGATGTTGTTTATTGCGAAGCCTGTGATTTCGATGTAGTGTTTAACTTGGTTCATTTTCTAGATACTCTTTTGCTTTTTTTAATGTGGTGGTGCCGGAGACAGCTTTGGAAAGCTTTTTGGGAGAATTTACACTCCCCGCCTCGCCAATATTTTTATATACACCTTTCAAAACTTCATCCATTTTGAGCGTAAACACGTAGTGTAATGTCCACTCCCCTTTTGCACACTGATGGGCGAATCAATTCGTCTTCGCTTTTGACTAGCAGCCACAGGTGTTGTAAAATCAGTGACGCTGCTAGTATCTTCAAATATTGAATCTTCTTCTTTTTTAAATGGAGTTGGAGGAGGTTGACTATATTCTCTTAGTTTCTTTAGAATTTGCTTATTGCCAATAAGACTTTTGGGGAAGTTTGATACACACAGAAAGGTGTATAGATTATCGTCAAAGGATATGAGTCCTTTACGATTCGTCACCATATCACAAATTAAATCAACTAGATTATAACTTTTTCCCTGAATTATAATTCGTTTCCCTGTGCTCTCGACTTGAACTTGATCGCCAGTTTCCAACATGAGATAAGATAATACTCTTTTACTCTGTTCTCGATAGGTCAATGGCAATAGGTTTCCAATTTTCAATACAATCGAATTCAATTCCTTCTCCTTTGATGCTGCTGCAGAATCTTGAGGAGATGTTTCCTGTTTAGAGGGATCGGTGACGACAATGGGTCTCTCACGATATGGTTTATGTTTGTCCACACGTCGCAATGCATCTTGAAGTAAAAGCAGTTTTTTGTCATCGGCAATATTCTCATCGTTAATGAATTTGCTTAGATTGTCTTCAAAATGTTCGACGGGCGAGAGGATAAGTTCAAATGGTGTCAATTTATAGTGTTTTGCCATTCGCACTAGAGAAAACTGTTTACAAGTCCTGCAATTATCGGTAGTAAAAGTGTGAAAAAGCTACCGCCTGCTTGAAGGAGTCGTTTTGGTTTTAAATTTTTTGACATTTTTTTTCAAGCCAAGGCGCGTACAGATGAACGATGTTTGTTTGTGTTTTGTATAAAAACATCTGGCAGTTTAACAATTCCAGCAGTTAAATTTAAAAAAAGTTCAGATATTAGATTAATGAAATCATTGTCAACACCATGTTTGAGTATAGCCTTCCTAAGCAATTGTTTTGAAGTGCTTAAAACGGAAAACAGATGCCGTTGTTCATGTAGTTTCTTCAGTGTCATAATGGCGACTGATAGTCTTTTCTACTGTTCACCGGAAGATATACTGTAATTTCATTGTTGAAAATGTCGGTGACTACACGTAGATCCTCGGGCGTGCTCTGATTAAGATCCAGCAAAATGTAACCGTAGGGCTTGCTAGTCGCCTGAGTGTACGCTGACAACAGAAATTTTGGAGCGCCGGGGTATATCTGCTTATTGAGAGTTATGAGCGAGCTAGAATCACGAACAACTCGATAGATAATATAGACGGTGCAGTTCAAAGCAAGGGTTCGCATACATTTGCTCTGATGAAACAGATTGTGTAGAACCAGAGTAACGGAAATGTGTTCATGATGGGAGCGAACGGTGAACAGTTGTAGCATTTCCTGTGAGAACTGTTCAATGGATTTGCCAAATCATCAATAATCAACCACGAGTTCGATTCAATACTATTGAAAACATCAAGTCCCCGTATGAATTGTATTGGTATGGATGTGGCAATAGCTTTTATTTTATCATAGGACTCCTGCCAAATACTATAGCAATAGTAGATTTTGTTCAGCTTTTCCAAAAACATTTTATCGCAATTTTGAATTAGTTTAGCTAAAAGCATTGTTTTCCCCGACATTGAGGGACCACACAGAAATAATCTGAAGGGTGTTTTAAATTGATACATGCTGCTGTTGGGGAAAACAGTCGGACTGCAACTAACTGTAAATCATATGTGTCCAATGAATAAGTAGTAATTTTCCCCATGGATCTATCTATTCAAGAACAACAAAAAAAACAATATTTCATGGCAGCATTTATTTCAACACTGCATGAAAACAAATATTTGCAGTCAACATGAACAGTGATAAAAATAACACTTGTTCAACAAGAACAGTTGACAAAAATTTCTCCGGTGGTCAAAATGAAAACTCTATTTGTTCAACATGAACTGCAACGATAACACTTTATGTACATTATAAAACACTTTTTGTCAATCAGCAGCACTTATTGTCTTTAAACACTTTTCTGTACAACAATTTGCTGCCAATATTTTAAATCGATTATTGTAAATTTAAAAATATTTCTGTACAAAAAAAAAAAAAAACACTTTTCTATACAACACTTTTTGTACAACAAAATACACACACGGGAACTAGCAGCACAGTTGAACTTGATTACGGTGAATTTAAAGGTGGGGGATCCCCCCCCCCCCGGGGACCGCGGGGCCGCAGGCCGGCCGGCCGCGGGCGGGAACCCCCCCCCCCCGGGGTGGCCATGGGAAGGGACCCCCTCCCCGGGAACCGCGGGGGTGAAAAACAATAGTTGTCGTCACTGCGGCTGCGGGTTAGTGGATGGGTTAAGGTAGTGAGATTGGGATTAGTTAATTTATGAACGAGTTGGTGGTGGTGGTTAGTTGGTTAGGTTAATTTATCCAGACCAAGTTGATTGCGATAGTCTATGCATTCAACTCGGTCTGAAATACGGTAGTGGCCGTGGGGTAGGACAGTCACACCATTCTCGAGCACATAGACTTTGTTGGATATACACGACATTGCATTCTTTTCAACTCTAACAGTATAATTTTTATACTGTAGTGAGCGAATTGCAAGCACATGTGGTCTCGGCACTAGGCTACTTTCTACACAGTCTCTGTACACACTCATGTTGAAATTGTTCTTTACAAAATGTGTAGGCACCCCTTTACACGCCTTCTTTTCTTCCCCACTATGAGTTTCAACGCAATAGACTTTGGGACCCGGGAACACCCCCAGGGATATCAAATCACTCCCCGTCTCTGATTTTAACATTAATAGTTGGTTGGGGGCTTGACGTTTCACCAACTCGGGGTAGAGTGATGGATTCCAGTTGGTGAAATCCATCCGCGAGCTGATGTGCACCCCATTTTGCAAATCACCCAATAAATCCAATTCAGTCCCATTTACCTTTAACAGCAGAGAATCTGTATCACCATAGTAAACTTGAACCTCCCCCTCCCGTGGCCATTGCACCTTGCACACATTGTAAAAGAACGACAACATGAGCTTTTTTGAAATTTCCAGTACTGAACCACCGCCTGCGATATTCTTGTTCAGTAACACATTTCGCTTTCGTCTGTGGAGAAGAACCGTGTCGATCTCTATGCATATGACCGAGGTACTAGTGAGATCGGCTCTCCTTTATGCCCACTCGCGTGAGTTCGTCATAATATGACCTTGATATCCGTAACGTAAACTTTCACATATATTGCCAGACACTGAATTTAGGATAAGCTTGTACAATTCCTTCTCCACCTGTGAATTTGCCTTAGAGCGTTTATCGACAAAGGTGTCGATAAACGTTTTCAAATAGGGTCGCTGATTGAACTGCTGGACCCTGTGTATTTTGGTGATCTTGAAACCATTGCTCACCATCCAGTGCAAAAGCACATGGTGAACAACGATATTCTCTTTAAGGTCCAAATCAGCAATCAGTTTCTGTTTGGAGGGAGTCCAGTGCATCCCCATATCCTCAACTAATGAACGATTGTAGGGGCTCAACGACCCCCTGCTCACGGGCCGATTAATACAGGGAAAGACAAAATCTTTGACTGAGTCGTGAAGTGCCAGAGGAATGTGACCGTCAACTTCAAATAACAATCCTTGTGGCCCATTGTCCTCGACGGTGGTAATGTCGGGGAACTCACAAGGATTCTCAAGCCATTGATAGTTCACACACGGCAAAGAGTAGTGGGACATTGCCGAGGGGTACAACGAGTTCATGTCCAAGAACACTGCATTTGACTTTGCACCGGTGCTTTGTCAGCTCGGATCGGTTGATAAGACGCGGTCCCCATGAAAAACGTACCCACCACACAATGAAATCTCAACAAAAATAATCTTATATACGTAGGTGATTAGGCCTATTTCCTCCCTGCTAATTTTTAAAATTAAATCCATTACTAAATGGGGTGTGGAAAAATAATAGCCTATATCTAACCCGAACTCTGAATAGATTTGGTCTGTGTTCTTAAAGACTATATCCAACAGAGTTAGAACGTCACTGGCCAAGTACAGTCTACAATAATCTCACCCATTTTTACAATCCCCCTTGGACCACACCTTCTTAGCAAACTCATACTCCTCGACTGTGCATTCACTGTTGGTCAGTGAATTGTAAAAAGCTTCAATTGGAGGTAGTTTCTCCTCACTTAAGCGTGCTCCAGAACAATAATAGTCGTATGCGTATATACCTTTGCAGGTCAACAGGTCATACATTTCAATGTCTGGAAAGTGCTGTGTAAGCAAGGGAAAGCTATCAAAATTGTCGCTTTTTTGCACTTGAATCAATTGACTCAATGCCTTGGGAAAAAAACTAAAGGAATCTAAAAACCTGATTTTATTCCAGCACAAACGCCCATTATCCACTGCCTGCCATTTCAGTTCGAGAAGCAATAACTTCTCAGCCGATTTGGGAATAATATTATAGGTTAAAGAACTATTTAACCATGGACAATCTACTCCCCCTCCCTCACTCTGCAGGAGTGCCAGTGCCGGTCAAATAATTTTTGAATAATAATTTTAATTATTAATAAAAAAAGTGATAAAAAACTTATGGATAAAATATAAATTACAAGCTTTATGCGCAACCCCCCTAAAATTACTACCTCCCGAGGATATTTCCTGCCACAAATGATTATTATCTCTGACTTTCCTCCTCCCCCCTCTTTTCCCTTTAGTCCCCTTATCCACCTCTACACACTTTCCCTTACATACCCGACATTGTTTTTGATTTTTAATCGCGAGACGATCCTCTGCGGACAACACCATTGGATAATGCGTATTTCTCAAACAAGAAATATCGCCATTAGCCGTGTCACTTAGTTTAGTCAATGCCTTGACCATGCACTCCCCCTCATCCCATGTTTCAACTATTTCTAACAACCGCATGGAGTTAGAACTATCTCTTTGCGCTTGGGCGTAGGACACTGCAATAGCCTGATGTTCTTTGACTCGATTTGTAAATTGGGGGTCGTTCACCTCCACCAGCTTAGCTTCACAGTCTAAAGATATTTTGTCGCACTGGAGAAGGGTATTTTGGAAATTTTTGAATCGTAGAATTGCCCTATCCCCTGATACCGTTTCCACTGTCTTATAGCCGTGGCGTTTACAGTGACTCATGTGACTCCATAGTTTTATTTTACGCCAGACGCATGAGAGATATTTCAGACATTCGAAACATACACCTCGGTCTCTACGCCCTCACAGACCTCTACGACTATCCTTGATCTGATTAAGAAGAGCGATTGTACTCGGTTGACTAGGTGGTGTGTTAAGAATCCAGACATAGTGTTTAACCAAACCAACTGACGGGCTTCTTGTGGGAAAGACCACCCCCTTCTTTTTAGAACGAGTTCCATCTTCAAAATCAGTTTCGTATTGTACCACAGTACCGCCAATATTTAAGTGGGTATTAGCCCTTTCAAAATATCAATGGATCGAAGCGTTACTGGGTATTTTCCTTCTAAGCATGAGAAATCTACAACTGGGAAATCGGACCCCTCCTTCCCATGTACAGCCCAGTGATCTAAATTCTTCTTGGTAGCGTCATCTGCTAGAGGCTGAAAGGCTGATATGAGGAAAGCATATCTGAAACACATATGACCTGTTTCAAAACAAATCCGCTGGACACCACGACAACCTTCTAAATCAGGAATTTAATTTAAAGCTGTATCCCTCTCACCACCACCCCCTCTTAAAATAAAATCTCTTAAATGTACAAATATTAATATTTAAATTTTAGACATATATAACAACAGACCCGCTCTTATTTTCGTTATAATTCTGAAGATGCGCTACAACTTGATAGACCCACTTCACGAAAGCAGCCTCAAAATTTTCTAGATTTGAATAAACCAAACGCATATCGGAATATACATAATGATAATAAACCTCGCTTTTTCCCTCATTTAAATAAAAAACCTTTAAAACAATGGAGACCTTAATTGAATCCCTCCCCCACAATTGAATTTGATTCTCCAGTAGTGCACGAATTTTATCTACATATGCATGCACAATTTCTACAGGGTCATAAACAATTTTCCCCCCATAAGTGTATTAATAGGGTCCCCAAACGTTGCAGTGAAAACAACTATATTATTTAAAAGCCTGTTGGTCAGCTGACAATCGGGAAATTGTGTACCCTCCTCCCCCGCGGGGATATTACCCCCTCCCCCAAGGGTGGCAAAAATAACGGGCGCATTCAACCCTGCATTCGTTCGAAGTGGCGTCGGTATGGGGTAGGAAGCGGGGGGAGGAGGGTTCCCTGTAAAATAATATAAAAGCAGCAAATTATTAGGGCTCAAGTCTAACAGCTCAACAGCGCTATTATCTACATTAAAAAAATCAGCTAAAAAGTCATCAATATCGAAAGGTACTTCAATAGAGTTAATGATTTCATTGTCCTGAATCTCCTCTGGTGGTGTTAGAATTGGTTCTTCCCCTTCTTCACTCGATGGTGAGTAGGGGACCACTGGTCGTCCAATCTATAAATGAAAAAATAGCTTATTTTCAAAGTGTTCAAAGCACCCCTACTGTTTTTAAAATTTGAATTATTATTTCTTAATAACATTTGGTTAATTCAACTGAAGATAATCACATAGAAGGCGACAATTTGTTCGTTTATTTTCAAAGTGTTCAAATTTTTTTTTTTTCGTGGCACTTTCCCGCAGCGCATCCCGTGGCGCTTCCCGGACCCACCGGCGCATTCCAGGCTCCGTGGCTCCCGGCCATTTACATAATGTTCCAAAAAACCGTATTGTTAGGCGGCATAAGTCGTTTCGCCTACTCCCCGTAGAGGTTGTCTAGGACTCCAAAAGAGCCTAGATTATTTTTAATATCATATCTGTTCTGTTTCCAAGCGTGTTCCCTGGGAAACAGTACAATTAAATTCGAGAACCGTTAATTCTTATTCAGGAATGTCTCTCCATGCAAAATCATGGCAAGTTGATCTAGACAATCGTTACGCAAATTAGAATTAGGCCTATGTGTAAGAGATTGCAATGCTATGATCTCTGTCCAACACAAATTGAGTGGGGGAAAAACATCTTTTAAATAACGCAAAGGCAGTTTTCTATGAGGAAATTATGTCCGGGATATAGTATCCCTTTTCGGCTTCACTACGAGCCGATTCAGCAGACTGCTGAATGTATGCGATAACAGTGACCTGATTTAAAAGGGGGGACAATGTCCTTTAATATCTCTGACATAATTTTACTGTGATGAAATAAAAGGTTTACTTCTAGGTCACTTAAAACTATAATATTCTAGCAAAAATAGCATTTTGTGATAAAAAGGTTCTCTAACAGTAAACTAGAAAATTAGCTAAAAATATTATTATGAGAAAGCGAAGATGTCTACAATGGAAAATTGGAAAGATTAGAAAAAGAGCGGTTTCTTTGAAAAAAAAATTACATTTATATATCTCCGAGGGAGATAAATTTAAAACAATGGTTGGGGGGTGAGGGGTTAATATCCCGCTGAGATAAGTTTATATTGGGGTTGAAAAAGAAAAAAAAATTGGAAGAAATAGAAAGGTAGTAAAAAATGCTTACATTTGCATAATCCGTCTGGGCTTGGGTGCCCGAAGGACCAGGTAGTGCGTGTTGGAGGGCGGGCGGGGCAGCTCCTAAGACCCTCGACATTGTATGATAAGGGGGTGGTGGGCCGGCTATTTCACGATCTTGCGTAGCTTTGGCATTGTAGTTATCCGCCCACTCTCTCTTAAGTTTTCTGTCAGGCTGCATTGGGGCTGGCACTGATGGGGCTGCCTCACCCTCTCTGGCTTTCTTGGAAGGAGGGGGCACGCATTCTTCATAATTTGCCTTAAAAAGAAGAGAAAAAATTAGTATCAAAATAATTTGCCCCCTTTTTTACAGAAAGAAAGTTAGTACCCTCATCCATATAATTTTGTTTAAACCAGAGCGGCATTTTCATTAAAAATTGACAGAAGTCAATGGTCGCGTTTATCTAGGATATATAACACATAAAATTTCAAAAATTTACAGAAGTGATAATTATTTCTTTTGGCGCGATTTTTTTTGTACAAAAGGGAGGGGGGGGGGGTTAGGTTTTTAGGGTAAAATAAATAATCTTAGTTATTTAATTTTTAGGGAGAAAAAGGTACTTTTGACTTTGGATGCCGCGCTCGTAAACACATAGGAAAAGGGGTGACAGCTAATTTTAACCTCGCGTAGAGCATTATGTCAAAACCAGAGCGACATTTTCATTAAAAAATTGACAGAAGTCAATGGTCGCTTTTAGCTATAATATAGAAGGAAGGAATTTAAAGAAATGGTATTTATTTTTGCGAGAGTTTTGTTGTAAAACGGTGAGGGGGGGGGGTTAAGTTTTGAGGGTAAAATAAAATATATGATGTATTTAATTTTGACGGAGAAACAATTCCTTTTGACTTTGTCTCCAGCATTCGCAAACACATATGAAAAGGGGCTTCATCTAATTATAATCTCGTGTAGAGCATAATGTCAAAAACAGATCGGTATTTTCAATAAAAATTTACTGACGTATCTTGTCGATTTTAGCTATTATATATAAAGATAAAAATTGCCAAAAATTAACGAAAGTATAATTATTTCTTTTTGCAAGAGTTTTGTTGTAAAAAGGGGAGGGGGGGGGGTTAGGTTTTGAGGGTAAAAGAAAATATCTTATGTATTTAATTTTGACGGAGAAACAGGTCCTTTTGACTTTTGCTGCCGCGCTCGTAAACACATAGGAAAAGGGGTGACAGCTAATTTTAGCCTCGCGTAGAGCATTATGTCAAAACCAGAGCGTCATTTTCATTAAAAATTGACATAAGTCAGTGATCGCTTTAGCTGGAAATATAGAAGGAAGGAATTTAACGAAATGGTATTTCTTTTTGCGAGAATTTGATTGTAAAACAGTGGTGGGGGGGCTTAGGTTTTGAGGGTAAAAGAAAATATTTTATGTATTTAATTTTGACGGAGAAACAGTTCCTTTTGACTTTGGCTGCCGCGCTCGTAAACACATAGGAAAAGGGGTGACAGCTAATTTTAACCTCGCGTAGAGCATTATGTCAAAACCAGAGCAGCATTTTCATTAAAAATTGACAGAAGTCAGTGATCGCTTTAGCTGGAAATATAGAAGGAAGGAATTGAACGAAATGTTATTTCTTTTTGCGATAATTTGATTTTAAAACAATGGTGGGGGGGGGATTTAGCTGGAAATATAGAAGGAAGGAATTTAACGAAATGGTATTTCTTTTTGTGAGAATTTGATTGTAAAACAATGGTGGGGGGATTTAGCTGGAAATATAGAAGGAAGGAATTTATAGAAATGGTATTTCTTTTTGCGAGAATTTGATTGTAAAACAATGGTTTGGGGGGGGGGGGAGGGTTGGGGTAAAGGAATATATTTACTTTTTAGCTGAAAATACTGGAGGATGTCCAAGGAAAATTCGTTTGAAAATAAAAATGCACTTACATTGCTAATTGCGGCTGCCAAGGCCTCAAGCTCATCAATTATGTTAATTGTTCTATCCATTCTAGTTGTTTGCACTGTGTCAAAATACTTTCTGATAATTTAATCACATTGCATGTCCATTATATACGAAATCTCAAGGGCGAATTGTCATGTAACGGGGAAAACCATATGTAACAAGCCCTCTGATTGGTTGAGAAGGGGGATGTAACCGACTCGCTGATTGGCTGAGAAGGAAACACGTGATCTAACTGTTTCCAGGAAACTCATAACATTTGGCTCGAGCAACAACAACAAATACTATTTCTGGACACCATGACATTCGCCTCGAGCATGTACATGACCAAAACAACAACAAATACTATTTCTGGATCATAACATTCGCTGAGAGCATGCACTTACAACAACAACAACAACATTGACCTTGACAATTGCCTCGGAAACAACAAATAAATCGACCTTTGGAAATTTAGGTCATTGACCCACTTCGATTATGCAATCATTCTCCCTGGGGAGGCTATGCCCATTTTTGGTGTGCAAAAAAGTTATAGGTGGCAGCAGGGGTGCCCCGTGGGGCTGGTACCCCCCATTCTACTGATGCTTACATGTGTCTGCTTAGTTTAAATTTATTGCGGCACCGAAATTGGGACTTGATCATTTCCAGAGTTGGAAGCATATAGTTGGAAGCAGGCTTGGAAGTATAAATAGTGTCTCATTGAACTTTCCATGGCTAAAAATCCTTGACCGGACGCTTAAAATTCTCCTCTTGAAGGCTCTCCTCCCACTCTTTTTAGTAAGTGGAAACTGAAAAAAATAGTCAGAAATTCAGTCAGTCAGAAAATGAGTCAGTCAGAAAGTCAGAAAAAAAGAAGGGACATCCCCCCTCATATACGAAATAATTTCTGTTCGTTTTAAATTTTAATGTTGCTCTATAAATTCAATTGAAAATACTTGTCTTTTTATTTAATGAAATAAAAAAAAATGTTTTAACTGAAAGTAAAGAGCAACATTAAAACTTAAAACGAATAGAATTTCTCCGTATATGAGGGGGGGGGCTGTCCCTTCCTAAACCCTCGCTCTTTATGCTAAAGTCTTAAAGTTCTATAAAAATACTTCTCATTAAAATTCAACGGTTCTTGCGTTTCAACAGTCTTTCTTAGAGAATTGTGACAAAAAGTAAAACTTTAGCGTAAAAAGCAAGGGTTGAGGAAGGGACAGTCTTCCCCCCCCCCCAAAAAAAAAAATTAACGGAATAATTTCTGTTCGTTTAAGTTTCAATTTAGCTCCTAGATTTCAGTTGAAAAAACGTGTTTTTATATTTAATTTCTGGTCGTTTTCAAATCATGGCAGAAAATCCCCTTCCCTCCCCGTCCAGAATAAAATTTCACTTAGAAAATTCCTCCCCCCAGAAATTTTCTCTCCACGAAAAACTCTTCTCATGGATTCCCCCCCCCCCCCCGCAGAAAATACATCCTGACTAAAATCTATATATTTCCCAATAACAGATACTATGTGTGAACAATTGGCAAATTGTGTAACTTACAGCTTTTTCCCCAAGGACTATGGGGCCATGTCATATCCAAAGTCATAGTAATTGGACCTGTCTACTATGCTGAATCAATTGGCTATCTCAAAATTTTGATCGGATCGCTTTGGGGGGAAAAGGGGCATGGGAAGGGGACTAGTTGCCCTTCAATCTTTGTGGTCAATTAAAAAGGGTACTAGAACTTTTTTATTTCCGATTAAATGAGCCTTCTCGCGATCTTTTAGGACCACTAGTTTGGTACGATTGCCCCTGGCAAAAAATAATAAATAAAAACGCATCTGTGATAACGTTCACGAACGCACACGTTCTTTTGACAAAAATGTATATTTTGTGTGAATGGAGCTTGAAACCTCTAGAGTAGGGTTCTCTGATATGGTGAATCCGATGGTGTGATTTTGATTAAGATTGCTTGATTTTTTGGGTTGTTTCCCTTCTTTATCAGCCAAGAAGAACACCTTCCCCAGAGGGGGGGGAGGTGTTAAGGATGTGGAAATGGACCTAAAACATTTTGTCCCAGATAATTTTGAAACTTCCAGACTTAAGTCCTTGAGCTAAGAGTAACCTAATATGCAAAATTTTTGGGGTACGGGCTTCCTCCCAAAAATTGGGCCTGAGAAAGGGCTAAAAGCTTTTTTACGATTGACTCAAAACTCATTAATGTCATCAAGTCGCGATTAAGAACAGAGAGCAGAAGGAAAAATTTAAAAAGAGAAAGTTTGTTACCCCGAAAGTGGGCCCCAAGAAAGTACTAAACAAGGAATAAAGAACTTGTTTTTTAAGGGGTTGATGCTTGAAATTAAATCCTTGGGCCAAGGGGACCCTAATATGCGAAAGTATTTTAATTTTAGTTTTGAGACATAAACCTCGAAAAGGACAGAATTTCTTCCCTGTTCGGCTTGAAACTTGTGTCGGAAAGTCCTTAGGCTATGGGAACCACAAAGCTCAAGATATAATTTCAGTTTGGGAGCATGTCCCCCCCCCCCATCAATATTGTAGCCCAAAAAAGTCAAAATACTTTTTCTTCGGCTAGCTAACAGAAAAAAACACTTTTTCTTAGAACTTTCAAGTATCATTTCCTGGTATTAGCCATAAGGAGACCATACATTTTTTTTGAGGGGGTATGAGGGGGTACGGTAATACACCAAAAACCTTGCTATCTCCGATCAGTTGTCTCTAGTATTTAGAAAGACTAGGTAGTTCTACTCTTATTTGTGGTACTTTCTGTCCGTTTTAAGTTTGCCTTGATAATTCATTTGTTTTCTGCTCATTTGAAGATTTATCAATTCATCCAAAGCATTATCTACTTTATTTATATTTGATGTGATCACTCTTTTTAATTTCTGTTTCGTTTTGCGTTTTATTTATTCATTTATAGTTACGTCTGTTAGTTTTAAGTTAGAATTATTTTATTACTATTTTTACTCCTTTTAGGTTTTAATATGGCTCTCTATTTTTCATTGAAAACTTTTTTTTGGAAAACGTGTTAATTTCAATCTAATCTAAAACTTAATTGAAGGAATTAAACAAGATAGAATATATCAAGGCTTTGGAAGTCAGAGGCAAGAATCTCATATAGAACATCCAACAATAGAAAGTAAATGATTGAACAATAGAAGATATTGACATGCCAATCAATATGTCTCATCAACTCCCTCCTTCGCCCCCCCACCCTCACCCTTCCTCTTTGTTTATATATATCCTTAAAATTCCAGCCCTAGAAGGGCTTCAATGGCTACCTAGCCCTCTCAGACTGAGATGTCGTGATAATTTGAAATGCACATGCGGCCCCAATGGCAGAATATGCTCGGAAGTTATCCGACCATCTTGGATAAGCAGGGCACTCTGGTTCATTGTGTGTGGGTGGCACAAGAAAACTAATGGTATCTGAGAATAAAAACAAAGGTAAAAAAGAATTAAGGAAGTCCCTTCAGCCGTCATTAATTTTATCCTTAATCCAAATTGTAGCTTCGAGATTTGCAAAACTTGAAATTTGACAAAAATTTCCACTGAACATGAACGACAATAACATCCCTCAAAATGGCTATCAAACTTTTTCAACGGGAAGTTGGGAAAGGGGCTAGGCATGTTGTGACCACCGTGGCTGGAAACCTCCAGACTACATGTATTACAGCGAATCAAATTCTTGATATGAATAAAGGGAGATTAAAGGATTTAGTTGTCTCTGTGTTCTGAATATATACGTTGCTAATTTATAGACACCATGAAAACTTAATCACTCGAAAAGTTATTGAATATTGACGGCTTTTTTGTCTAGAAGTGGAGGGAGGGGTTGCCAAAAATAAGTCGAACATAATATGATAAATTACAATAGGGGGACGTTGATATTTAGGGAAAGTGATATTCAAGGAAATAAGATACACAGAATTAAGACTATATTAAAACCTGACATATTCGGGTTGTAATCAGCACTTACCATCTGAATCAATAAACTGTTTTTGAAAGTCATTTTTGGTTTTGTGAAAAGGAAAACGAAAAGGTAAAGACGCTGGATTACGAAAAAACATGAAATAATGAAATCCGAGTAACATCTTTTATTCTTTTTCAGGATTGACGAAAATACAGAAAAACATGGCAGAATGTCGAGAAAAAGTAGCTCAACTTCAATTACTAACTAAAGTGACACTGATTTACCTATTTATTATGTTACTTTGTGCTATGGTCTTTTCTGGTTTATTGAGTGGCCCTTCCTGTTGCTGAATTGCTTAATGGAGTAAATTTTTTGACTTTTCTACCTTTTTTGTTTAAAATTTTTATATACAAGTACCATTTACTACCATATCTAACCTTTAGCTCCTCTAAAATTGAACACAGACTAAGGTCAAAAGCAAGATCGAAGGGGAAGTTGTTTTTTTTAAGATTATAAAATGCCCCGAGACTTGCAAGAAATTTGGAAGGCCTAGGAAACTTTGAATCTCAATCATACTAATTGAACATCTTTCCGTGATTTTGGCCCAAGTCAGTTTAATCACTTCGATATGCTTACTTTTTGATCCCACTGAGTCAGTCCACAAATTCGCCTTAGGCTTTCTTTACACTAAGTCAGGAGTTATCGTGTCTGCACCGTGTAACTGAAGTTCAACAGCTTGGACTTGTCACACAGCTTGACGATCGTTTCTACAGCGAGTCAGAACTTGGCAAGATTGTGTATCAAATCGGTAATTAGCTCGTTTTTACTCCAAATCAACGAATTTTGCCGCTTGGAGTTTATTGGTTTTTGCGCTGTTTCAAGACTTGTATATTTTGCTTGTATATTTTGTGCTCAGTCAGAGCTTAGCTTATTTTTGGATGAGTTAGGGGACCCGTTTTTGCAACGAATTCGAAATTCACTTGTTTTTCATCATGTCAGGACTTGGCTCGTTTTTACACTGCGTCAGTATGTAGCTTGGACTAAGCTCGTTTTTATACCGAGTCAGGATTAAGTTCAGTTTTATACCGAGTCAGGATTCGGCTCGTTTTGTATCAAGTCAATTTGCGGCTTGGACCTCGCTCGTTTTTGTACTGAGATTGAGAATCCAGATTGCTTGATTCCAGATTAAACAAAGATGAGCATGCCTATTTTTCTAATAAAAAAGCTGACGGTGGAGGGAAAGAAGTGTTTAGAGGGGCTTCTGGACCAATCTAACCTCCAATCATACAATTTAAAATTCTATGACTTAGTCTAGATTTAAAAGGACGCCAAAATTTTATTGACTAAACGATCAGCTTGGGTGGAATTGTCATCTTAAAATTTTGATCTGATTCTTTTGGGAGGAGGCTATAAGGCTGTCTGTGGTCAAAAAGGTACAAGAGGAACCTGGATATACTTCCCTCATTTTCAACCTTTGAAATGACATTTGAAGTATCAGTTTCTGATCAAATTTGTCATCTTTCAAACAAACACAGATCCAGAGACTTAATTTGGGAGAGGCGGCAGTGCCAAAAGGAGATAGTGGGACATTTCCCCCCTTTTACAATTTTGCATAAAATAATTGTATTAAGACAGGGTTTACTATCGTCTTAACGGAATGCAACGGAAGATCAACTGATTCACTTTGCCACTTATGAAAGGCATTGGAAATCTTTATAGAGGTTGAGATTGCCACTAAACATCCATACCCGTTGACCAATCAGAGACGACCCCAGTCAAACGGAAGGTTATGCACTTGTTGCCCGTTGCATTTGGTGAGTTGTAATATTTTTGAATGCTCTTTGATACCATCACAGTGCTGAAGTTTGAAATATAGGATGAATGGATAATCTAAGCGTCTGGACACCAACGAAAGGTTCCTATAGAAATGGGACAAAAAACATAGAAAAATCCTCTTTCAAAATACAGTGTCCGAGAACGCATCCATTGTTTAAATGACAATGTTTGAGGATGATGGGATTATTTCTAATGTTGTTACCAGTACTGTTGGAAAAGGTACTCAAAAGCAAAGAAAAAGGGCTAGGAATAAGAAAAAAAACCTTGTAAATTGGCTGGAAAAAAGACAACTTTTGCTGAGGCTGAAAAACTTATCCCAATCAAGGTGAAATGCAGACGCGGCAAAAGATTGGCAGAAGATAAACAGTGCATTTCGCTGCAATGGACAGCAAACTCTTGACCCAGTTTGATTCTTTGTCCAATTTTTTTTTGAGACTAGAAGAAAACTGAATCAGGTTCAGAATATGATGTCAAAAAAAGAACAAATGAGTAAAGGGGGTGATAAATGGTGCTAGTATACCTGGCCCTAGCAGCAGGAAATGCATCTTCCAATGATTATTACCGCGCAAAGGACCTCGTTGAGGTACGCCAGAAAGGATGGTTGGCCTTATGGTTCCCTGCAACGGGTTCCACGTGTGAGGAAAAATAAGTATAACCAGGTCTCATGTCAAGGGAGATGTGAAATATACTCATTCAATTGTTGACATAGACTTGGCTGAAGAAATTGAGAAGCGGAATTTCCGACTCCCGATTTGTATGAGGCGACACACTATTCTTAAATATCTTTATAGTAGAATGCAAAGCCATTCGGTCTAAAGAAAGATACAGCCTTGAACCCTATAATAGATGACAAACCGTTATCATTATCTAAACTGTAAGCTATTTCAGTGCCACCAAATGAGGCAGACATCAGATTTTTGGCAGAGGAATTGGTATCATTGTCAGAGTACTTCATTGTGTCGCTGTTAGCAATCAGGGAAAGATTTACAGCGTTAGTGAAGGAGTCTCGAATTTTTTCAAGCTCAGTGATGGAAATAAAATTATTCCATTTGGACATATGTATTACGTATACTTTATCTGTGTCTCTGTCTTTGGGGAGCAGTGATAAGTGATGCCAGTCTTTGCATGCTGACACAGACCACATTGCTGTCACTGTCCAACCTTCTTGTCTTGGGTCTGCATTCCCTTGGGCTCTCCCTAAAACCACAAAAACGTTTCAATCTTGCGTTTATATTGCATACCGTCTTTGAACAATTTTATTACGTTGATATGTTTCATTGTTTTATTTCAGAAAACGATCAGTTTTAAGTCCTTATTTCTCGTAAATATTACTCAATAGTATAATTTAGGAAGTATTCTTTAAAAAAAATCGCTTGGGAGGGGCGATCGCTCCCCCCCCCTTGTATCTGTGCTTGCTTCCAAGTTTCTAGGACATCCCTCCTGTACGAAGTGGTCAGGAAAAGCTAATAATAAGGCATAGAAAGCACACAGCTCTGTACTTAGTCAGCGCTACTCCGTTGACTAATGAATACGATATATCTAAGTTTCTGAAGTTGGGAAGGAGAGAAGGCCCTGGCCCCATGGCCTCATTTCAAGCCTTCCAATTGTACAGTCTAAACCTGCGAGTGTGTTCAAGAATCCAGTATCATTAATAATTATTAATTATTCCTTATTACTTCCAGCCTAAAATGGTGAATAACAGTAATTATAGGCTCTAATACGCTTTTAACCAAGTTCCCTCAGTTTGGCGTATGCATAATCGTGTTGTAGCCGTTATGCCCTTATAGTAAGGCAAATTGCTTATGATGCTGTGTTATCCTATGTTTTGGAATAAAATTGATATCTATTCCAAAATATTGATAAAAGCCCCAGATTTTGACGGCATACCACAAATATCATTAACACTGGGCTCCATGACGTACCTGACCTTTATGAAACCAATGAGCCTACAGTGTCAAAACAGGGTATAAAGTACGTCTTAGGGTTGCCATTATCTCTATTTGCAAAAAGAGTCTTTGAAATCAAAATATGAGAACTACCACCCAATTAGTCTGATGAGCCACTAATCGAGCATGTTGACAAAATATCTACTCTGAGAGTTAATCCTACAAACAATAACATAGTTTGTTATTTGAGAATACCAGGCTAGTCTTCACGCTGGAACATTTACTATAAAGGAGATATTTGTACTTCAACAATTTATGGAGCGTCACAATGAATTCAATCACGAAATATTCCAGTCTTTTGCTTTTATTTTCGACAAGCCTTTTGCCTCATCTGACGTAAAAGATCCTAGTACACTTTTTAACAGTTTAGATAATCCAACAAGATCATCTGCCATTAAAAATCTGTACAACCAACTCCGTGGCTAAATTATAAACACTGACGGATCAACTCAACTTTATCAAGATCTTTGCACGGTTGTACCCTTTCACTGTATTTTTTCTATCTCTTCCTACCTGCTGCTCTGTCATTGATACAGCCTAAACACGGTGTTATTATAGAAGATTTTCCCGAGCCACACTATAGCCACGCTTGTAGATAAAGTCAAAGTTACGGACGACTTCAACACCAATAATGTATCCTGTGCGTAATTTGACGAATAGAGTTAGGTTCAATTCTCACTTGGAGATTTCATGATTGACAAATCAAAGTGAATTTTTAAGGCCTAATTTTTTTAAATTAGGAAAGACGGAAGCTTGGGACGGCGGTTTTGTACTGACTGTAAGATGAATTTCGAAGAAGATGCAAAGACATGGCAGTAGTAGACAATATTGAGGGACATGTTATTGTTGCTGCACACATTTCCAAACCAGTTCCTTGTCATTATTATTTTCTACTTCTGTAGGCAAGTTTGACATTAAAATAAGAGTGAAACTTATATCATTCATAAATCTAATAAAAATCATATACCTGTTGATTTATGTCAACTGGTGACAGTAAGATGTGGCTTGGTCATTGCTCATAGACAAACTTGCATAAGCCGATGACATCTCAGCTAGCAACTTCTTCGTAACTACTTCAGAAATAAGCAGACAACTTACATAATGTCACCAAGCGATTCGGTTTAGGGGAAAAATGTCAAAAAGACGAAGGTTATGGCAACGAATAAGGGTGATTCTAAATACCTTCCTATTCTCTCCATAGACAAATAATAAACGGTGATGGTCCGCCTGATAAAATAAGCATCTGTCGAAGCAGCCTCAAGCCCGACTCATCAAAAACCTTGTGACCCCAAAAATCTTTTATGGAAGCGAGACATGGACTATGAAATATACGAATGGAAACGAGACGTGGACTCTAAAAAAAAAAAAAAAAATATCCCACATCATGAAGAGCTTTTATGTTAAATACTGCTGTAGAATAACATGATCCTAAAAAAAAAAACAAATAAAGATTCCACAACTGTACTGACTTATCCACGTAAAATGCACTGAATTAAGTCATGGACCTAAGGTGACTCTAGAAGGTACTTGCCATGGTCTCTGACCGAGGGACTAAGTAAGGGGGCAATGGACGGAAAATTTAGGCAAAGATCGCCTAATGTAGATAACTGCATTAAATAGAACAACATGCTGAGTCTTGATCCACAAACTGACCAGGGAAGAGCCAAAGAAATCAGAAATCGAAATTGTGTAATCAAGTGTTGTAGGGTATTCACAAGTTCGAAACAGCGTTCAGTTTCTTCAAGCTAACTGAAAATTATTTGTAGCCTACAATTCATGGAAATGTGTTCACTAAGTGGGAAAGAGTCTACAATCCGAAACAATATTTCTTGTGTAGAAACTTCCAAACTTTTGTAGTATACTTATAACTTATGTGTAGTATATCTGTGTGATACTTGTGTATATATATACAGGACAAACCTGCTCTAAAAACAAGGTTCAGAATGATTAGTGGAACAAAAAAGTCAGCAGGAAATATATAGAAGTCAGCAAGGGCAAAATTGGGTAACTAGGGGATTGCGGAAGCATAGGGATGTTGAATTTGGCTGAAAACAGAACGAACAACGTGCGGGTGCATTGTCATAGTGAAAGATCCATTTCTTCTCTTTCCAGAGGTCAGGTCATTTCTGCCGAACACTTTAACGCAAACTCTGAAGGATACTTTTGCAGTATTTTTGGCTGACTTTCTGCTCCCTATGCGTAATTCATGGTGCACGATGCCCATAGAAACGAAAAAGAACACTAAAATTCTTTTACACTTTTGCCGGTCGTGGTGAATCTGGTTTCTTCCACTGAGAAGACTGCCTTTATTTCTGGGTCATACCCAAGAAACAAATTATGAAAAATAAAGGCCTAAAATGATTTGTCACCTATTATTACCATATTCAAAGAATTTTTGGCCCATTTCGACTATATTGATCAGCTCATGGGAGAATTCAAGTCATCATTGTTTCTGCTCGTCTAGCAACAATTTTATAATGAATTTCCCACATATTCTGCATATGCTTAAGTCGTTCGTTTAAAGTTGAATCTAGCCCATAGAAAATTAATATCAGGTCTTCAGCTATTTCTCTGATTGTAATTCTACCATCCAAACGCACTAAAACACGAATTTTCGTACTGCAATCGCTGACTTGTGATTTGGAGGGCCTGACAGAGTGACAGATCGGTGATCATACTCGTCTGACTTATGGCCATCTTTGGATCAGTTAAACGATATGAAAATATATCGACCAGGTCTTCTAAAAAGCTCATAAGTCTCCGAAGCAGATATCCGAATTTTAAAACAAACTTTCACACAAACACATTAATTCAGTTTTTCATCCATTTCGCGCAGTTAATAATCTGCCAAGATGCATACATATATGCGCACTCAAAAGGTGCCACAGGAAATTACACCTGCTCCTTTTAGTATTGGTGCCATCTCTTTGAATAATTTCCAGTCACATCTCGAATTTCTATTCATTTCTCTATTTTACGGCAATCTGGCAAAACGTTTTCGACTCTAAACAAAAATAAAAAAAAAAGAAATTAATCATCATTATCTTCTCCATAAATTGGACAAAAAAAAGAAACCTGCTTTCGATCTCACCCTCCCTAAATATTTTCACAATGTCTCCAAATGGTAAAAAAACTGATATTACCCACTTTATATCCAACCTAATTAGCCTCACATTGAAATTACTTCCTCCTCCAAACCTTCTTTAATCTTAGAATGCAGAGAGAGGGAGGAAGGGGGGCACATCTCCTTACTTTTTTATAAACCATGAAATCAGAAATTATTTTCTAAAATTATGTTTCGGCACTGCCCCCTTTCTAGCCCTGAACCTTTCCCACTATCCCAAAGTCTGGCTTCTCCTCAATTTTCAAAAGAGCTTGCCAAAGCTTATGTCGGCTAACTCAAGAATCTTTTCTCATGTCCCTCAAAGACCCTTCTTATGTTACTTTAATATTCCATTTTCAGGGAGAGATAACAATTTCTCTAATAGGGCTGCTTAACCAAACTAATTAACCTATTTACTCAGTCAGCTGTCACTAAATCTCTCCAAATACCCCCTACAAGTCTAACTATTTAGCTCATCACTTACAACCGGTAATCTCTTAAAAGCCAAGTAAGTTTCCCATCAGTGCTGGGTCAAGTACTCCAAAAAAGTATTTGAGTATAAGTACCAAGTGCTCAACCAAAAATGTAATTAAGTATCAGTACTAAGTACTCAAAGTAAATTGTACTTAAGTGCTTAGCACTTAAGTACGTACTTAAGTACGGAAGTATATGGCTTGAAGGTTTTTTTTTGCATGGTACAGAATATGGTTAGGTCATCAGGAGAGAAACTGACATTAGTTGTTCCATTATTTGCAGTGGAAAAGTGGAAAGGAACTCCATTCTAGTACCATTAGGGCCGTATCCAGGAGGAGGGGGTTAGAAATTTTGACCCCCCCCCCCCTGAAATGCTTTTCCGACTTGCAAATTCGTCTCGAAAATGCCCTACTCGAGGCTGTTAGAAAAAGTTCATGGTAGGGTATTTTTTTGGTAGTCCCCTCCCCCAAACAAAATATTTTCGGTAAAATCCCTCCCGAACGAGAATCCTGGATACGGCCCTGAGTACCACCCACAATAACTCAGCTTTAATCATATAAAAACTTTTATAGCAAACAAAAACACAAAATTGGCTTCTCATTCATTATAATAGCATAAACTGTCCGAAAATCATACCAGTATTGACTTTCATAGAGGCTTCATTCGGTGAACATGATGGGTGACGTAACACGCATGGCATATCCAATTGGTATGTCAAATAGGATTTTCTACCTTTTTCAGGATTTTTTTTTATGTCGCCTGTCTGAACACCGTATTAAGCACTGTTCACATTGGTGTGATAAGAGGGATAATGAAAATGAAGCTTGGTTCTATTTTATCTCATGCATCACCAATCAAAATGCTTAACTGATGGCGTCAACGCGTCAAGAAAGATATGGAAGTCAAAATGAACAAAATATTAGTTTTACATGGCTGTTTTATTATATTTGGATGTAGTGAGGTAACATTGCCTATCACATTAGTGTGAACAATGCATTATATTTACTTAAAAAACTAAAGTGCAGTCTTCATTTACAGATTCTGGGGCCAGATTTCATAATCTGGACCATTGAAGACCGGTCATTTTTTGACAGATCGACATATCCGGCAGCAGATGACTGGTCTTCATTGGTCCAGATTCCGGAATCTGGTGCCAGAATCTGTCAATGAAGACTGAACTTAAACCATGAAAACCTCGTCTAAAGAGTTGCCATAGCACTATGATCAATAGGAGAGTTTAATATCCCACTACTTCGGAAAAGATGTTTGAAAAAAGTCCTAATTTTAATGAAGAGTCATGACATTTTTGTTTACTTTTAGTAGCAAAAGCTCGTAAAACTAAGCATCTTCTAAGCGATTTTTTTTGCAGTCATTACATCTCCTGCAGCGGAAAATAGGCGTTCAACAAGTGCAGATGATGAGAGACGGATATCAAATTTCTTAAACAGTTTTTTGACTTTCGGATAGGCTTTCAGAGAATCGAGGATCCTCCTCTTGTCTTGAAGAAATTTGAAGAATTCAGCTTTGAGACTAGTTTCTCTATTTACTCCTTGATCACTGACAGTATCATCATCTTCCATAAACGGAAATAAATCATTTGTCTCATTTGCACCAGACTTCTCAGTACCTTCAGCCAGCTCATCACTGGAGACGAGCATGGCCACTTTTTTTCATTTCTAGGTTCACTATGGCTATTATTCGTTTTTGTTTTGCCCTTGCAAGGCTGGAGTCAATCATCGTAATTTGAAACTTAGGTGAGAGTCAGTAGCTATGACTAGTTCACTGAAGGCTTTTTTTTTCAGTTCCATTGAGAAAACATGCGAGAAGCGCTAATGCAAACCGCCTACAATGGCCTATACTAATGAAAAAGCATGCTTGAGAATACGGATATTCTGAAGTTCTTTTAGTTTGGTCTCCAAATCATAAAGTACTGGCAAAACAGCACCAAGATAGCAATTTTTTGCCTTGCAAAAAAGTCTAAGACTTGGCTCAATGGATGTGTAATAAGCGCATACTCCTTAAGCAGACCCCTCTCCACCGGCTTCAACTTTGCAAGTTTTAGTTCATTACAGACACTCGATAAATTTTGCACATTAGATATGGCTACAGCATACTTTACTGCATCATGGAGAGAGTTCCAGCGTGTAGAATTTGGTACGACTGGGCGTGTTCCAGTAATTTCCCAAAACTCGTCGGCAGCTTTTGTGCTATGATTTGTCGTATTCCATATGCTTTGGCATTTGGACATGACGGATTTATAAAGTCTTTGAAATGAAACATTAACATAAAAATCCTAAGATAGGCCCAACATTTTGAAATCTGTTTTAATTTCTAGAAGACTTTAGAGAAGTTCAAGACAAAAATGTACTTGGTACTTGAGTACCGATAAGTACACGAAAAATGTATTTAAGTATGTACTTAAAGTACTCTTCAAAAATTGTCTTTAAGTATGTCTTTAAGTACTTGGAACTGTAGGCCTACTTAAGTACATTTATTCAAGTTCCAACCCAACACTGTATACCATACTCTTTGGATCTCGATTATTAGTAGATCAGCATGTTTATAATCCGGTTTACTGACGGAAAAGACTTTAGATGTCGCGAAATATCGGCGAGAATACTATCTTATCTATAAGAAGTTGATTATTTATTGCTCTGTGTGTTTATCCTACTCAAAATGTCCAAGTGTTCCATCAGACATCTTAGTCTTTTAGGATTACCACTCAAGAGAAGGTGTTCTTTGAAAGGTTAGAAGTCTGGGGATGGGAAGGTTTAAGTTAGGGTTGTCAAGGAAATGCTTAACTTGGCTAGTCTAGTGATTTTGTATTTGGGTTTCTCCTAGTAGTGATTTTAGGCCTCATAATCTAGGGAGGGGGATAAGGTATACAATGAGAATGTAAATATATTAGACAAAAGGAATTAATGTTAGAAAAACTTGGGGATGGGGTACCTGTTCATTTTTGGTTATTTTCATTGAAAAAAAATCATCTCCCCTCATCCCTCTACTAAATGTTGGTTCATTAACATCGCTGATTGCCAATGAGACAGGTTTGGCCAATGTTAATTCCAATTGGTTAATGCTGGTCAGGTTCTAGACATGGGCACCCATAGGCTAGGCTGAATTTCAGGGGGGGCTTACCTGGTCTAATCAGCAATTTAAATGTTGTATAGTTGAAATCTCAAGACAAAATATCATAGGCAGTGCAATAGCACTGCCTAAGCAGAGTGGTGTGGAAGGGTGCTGGCAGAAAATTTTCAGGGGGGGGGGCAGATGCCAAAACAGCAGTGGTGGTTGGGTGACAGTTTAGATGGTTTAGGGCACCAAACTACAACTTTGCCCCAAAGAGGACAAATTTGCAATCAATTTAAAATCCTGAGAAGCTAATTGATTTAACAGTATCAATAACTATAGGCCTATTTTAGGCTTCCCAGTTGCAAAAGAAGTAATGCCACATGGTGGTAGTACTGGATTCAACTAAGTTGATTTGCTTTATTTGTAATGAAATTATGCTAAGTCTGGTAATCTGTAATTGCATATCAGCTATAATGCGGGGGGGGGGGTGAGTCATTGTTTAGGTGGGGGTAGGGTAAATTCCTGCAAAAGTACATTTTTAATAGACAAACTGCTTACTCTTCATGGGGTCTCAGATAAATGTTGAGAGAGGAAGGGGCAGCAAGAATTAATTAAAGTGTTTTTCTATACAGCTAATGTGTTACATTCCCATATCTACCAGCACCAAGGTGAAAAACAAGGCAGGTTATCATCAGCCCCACCATGAAATTTCTGTAGGGTGGTAAATATTGCTAGGAACTTAGTTTTCAGCAATTTTCAATGGTAATATTTTTATTTTTTATTTATATGAAGTACTTCAATATATTTAAAAAATATATATGTAATGTATTTACCAATAAGACAATCCTATTGTAGAGGTTGTTATGGCTTCAGTTATGTAGAAGATCAAAATTCTCACAGAATTTCCATCCATACAACCAATAATCCTCCTTTTCATCCTACCAACATTCTTTAGTAATAATATTAACAAGGGCTTTTCACCAGAATTACTATTCATCGCCAATTTTTTAGGTATATTCAAATTTTATCCAAAATTGAAATTGCCAATTTAAATGTACTGTACTAATCAATGTACAATTATTGATTTACACATTTTAAAAGCAATTGACCAGGGATTTAAGGGACCAGTGCCTCAAATTATATCTTGGTTAGGCCTGGGTATGATTTATTATATCTTGGTTAGGCCTAGGTATGCAAAACAATCAGAAATTAAATAAAAAAAAGAGCTTTTCAACTGAAAGCAAGGAACAGATTTGAAACCTATTTGAAAAGATTGTTCTTTGTATGAAGGGGGCTCTCTCATCCCTAGCTCCTTATTCTTTGCTGTAAAGTTTGGCTTTTTTTGAAATTTGTTAAGAAAATTTGCAATTGGAAAAAAATCCAAATAAATAAAAAGCTTTTTTTTTAATGAGCAAGGATTTGAAAAAAGGGCAGTCTCCCTTATATACAGAGTAATTTATATTTGTTTTAAGTTTTGAACTTGCTCCTTACTTTAGTTGAAAAAACTTATGTTTTGTTTTATTACATTTCACAAAACTGTAAAGTTTTATGAATACAATACTTTGGCCAGGCAGAAAAAACAATCAATATTTCAATGATCTCTGTTTGGATTTTGGTGGGTAATCAAACAGTTCATGGCAATGAACTGTAACCTACTTACTGTGACCTTGCTTGATAGTAACTAAAACTCTAAAAAAAATAGAATTCTGATACCAATAGAGATATCAAAGGCATTGGCTTATTACGCTGATTCCAAATATATTAGTTTCATTAAGTTTAGTCTTACCCATCAAAAGCTACAAGCCTGAGAAAATTTGTCTTATTTTCAGAAAAAGGGGGAAAGACTCTTGTGAAGTCATATATTTTTAATGAAAATTACGCCATCATATCCAGCGTATCAAAGAACCCTACTGTAGATGTTTAAAGCTTATATCTGCAAAAATGTGGATTTTTGTAATTTTTATCAGAAGATAAATCATGGATGTGTGTTTATTTGTTGTTTTTTTTTCTCATGGGTGATTTGTAATACTTCTCTAGTATATAGGTTTATTGACCCAGGCTACCTACAAAATAAAGCAACATCTAAGCACAGCACAAGCATGGTATAGACACAGGAAGGGAATTAAGCACAAGCATAACAGAGTGCTACATCTTCCTTCTTTTGTCATTTAAGCTGCCTGCATTTCCTCTTACACCAACACTCAACACTTGCTCCCCCCTCATCCGCTATGAGCAGGCTTACACACTGTAATAAGTACCTTCAGAAAGGTATGTGTAAGAAGGTGCTAGGCTTGCTTCTTAAATGCTCACTAACTAGTTCACTTCTTCTTCCTCTCATACTGTCTCTATTTATGGGTCTACTTTTAAAGTCACTCTTACAGGTTCAGTTACAGGGGTTTTCTTACAAGTTGACCATATCTTGTGCATGCTGTTGTTGGTGTAGCAAATGATTCTAGGGGTGGCACCTTGGTAGCGCTCTGCCCAGGGGTAGGGATTTGATTCCGATCCTGGATCAGCAACAGGGACATGAACTGGTCTGCTTGCAATGGCGAGGGTGGTGGCTTGGCAGTCGTGTCTGGCACTATGGCATTGTCAAGTCCTTTGCGAACCAAACTTGTTCCTTTCAGACTTTGATGTGGGAGGGCTGATAGGTGCTTGCGGTTCCTCTGCAGAATTGTACCTTTGTTTGTTTGCACCTGGTACAATCATGGCTGTTTTACATGGGAAACCACAACAGCCTGTTTCCACAGTCCGTCAGGCATTTTCTGAATGTGGATTCTATTGCTGGGGTTGAGCTGATTTAAAGTCTTGGCTGATTTGTTGTGGTAAATTTTCTGGCGTTTCTGCATTTCAGTTTTTGCTGAGTGAACTGTTGCTTTATGGGAATAGTCTTAGTTCCATGGAATGTTTTAAGCTGTGCCTGGGTCACTTTGTGGGTTCTGCACATAATGGTTGCTTTTCCAAGCATAAGTTCATCACCTTCAGCCAGGAGCTTCTCACGTACATTTTGGTTTAGTATTCCACAAACTATGTGATTGCAGACCATTTTGTTTGGGTCCGAACATGGTTTCACTAATGTCTTGAGCTCAGTAATATATTTCTCTACACTTTCTGCCTTGGTTTGATCTCGTTTTTGGAACAGATACTGTGCAAAAACTGTGTTCTTCTGTGGTGATGCATACACCTTAAATTTCTCAAGGTACTGTTTGATTTTTTTTTGTTCCTCGTCTGCAAGGGTGAAGGTGTTGAATATTTCTTGTCCTTTCGCTTTAATGTTGTTCCTTACTTTCAGCTGAAAAAACTAGTTTTTTTTATTTCTGATTGTTTTTTAAATAAAGCCAGGATACCTGGCTCCACAGAAAAACCCTCCTCCCCATAGAAATATCCTCTGGACAATTCAATCCTGGCAAAAATTTACCCCTGGCAATTACCCTTAAAATCTCCAAATATATAATTAAATTGGTCAAGAGAAAGCATGACATATACAGAAATTTCATATATAAATCCTGGCAAATTCCCTCAGCATAAAATTTCACCCCTGGAAACTATCCTCTCCATTGAAAATTCTTCCAGAAGAACATGTGTCCTCCCCACCCAAAAAATATATGCATACTTCCCGATAACCAATAAACAAAGGGTGAATTTATAACTTAAAAACCTTTCCCCAGGGGCTGTAAGGGGTCATTTTATCTACAGAGACATAATAATGGGGCCTTTCAACTATGATGAACAAAATATCTATCTCAAAATTTTGATTGGACAATTTTGGGAAAAAAGTGACATGGGAGGGAGAGCCTAGTTGCCCTTCTATTCTTTTGCTCACTTAAAAAGGGCACAAGAACTTTTCATGTCCATTAGAATGAGCTGTATCACGCCATTCTAGGCCCACTGGGTCAATATTGTAGCATTCTGCTATGCTTGGGCTTAATTCCCTGCTTGTGCCTATACCATGCTTGCGCTTACTTAATGCTTGTGCTGTGCTTAGATGTTGTTTTATTTTGTAGGTAGCCTGGGTCAATAAACCTATTCCAATTACCCCTGGCAGGCAAAACAGAGAAAGCTCTCTGCGCCAACCCTCTTATCTGGGCTGGAGCGAAAGGACAAGAAATATTCGACACCTTCACCCTTGCAGACAAGGAACGGAACAAAATCGAACAGTACCCTGAGAAATTTAAGGTGTATGCATCACCACAGAAGAACACAGTTTTTGCACAGTATCTGTTCCAAAAACGAGATCAAACCAAGGCAGAAAGTGTAGAGAAATATATTACTTCGCTCAAGACATTAGTGAAACCATGTTCGGACCCAAACAAAATGGTCTGCAATCACATAGTTTGTGGAATACTAAACCAGAACGTACGTGAGAAGCTCCTGGCTGAAGGTGATGAACTTATGCTTGGAAAAGCAACCATTATGTGCAGAACCCACAAAGTGACCCAGGCACAGCTTAAAACATTCCATGGAACTAAGACTATTCCCATAAAGCAACAGTTCACTCAGCAAAAACTGAGATGCAGAAACGCCAGAAAATTTACCACAACAAATCAGCCAAGACTTTAAATCAGCTCAACCCCAGTAATAGAATCCACATTCAGAAAATGCCTGACGGACTGTGGAAACAGGCTGTTGTGGTTTCCCATGTAAAACAGCCATGATTGTACCAGGTGCAAACAAACAAAGGTACAATTCTGCAGAGGAACCGCAAGCACCTATCAGCGCGCCCACATCAAAGTCTGAAAGGAACGAGTTTAGTTCGCAAAGGACTTGACAATGCCATAGCGTCAGACGCGACTGCCAAGCCACCACCCTCGCCATTGCAGGCAGACCAGTTCATGTCCCTGTTGCTGATCCAGGATCGGAATCAAATCCCTACCCCTGGGCAGAGCGCTACCAAGGTGCCACCCCTAGAATCATTTGCTACACCAACAACAGCATGCACAAGATATGGTCAACTTGTAAGAAAACCCCTGAAACTGAACCTGTAAGAGTGACTTTAAAAGTAGACCCGTAAATAGAGACAGTATGAGAGGAAGAAGAAGTGAACTAGTTAGTGAACATTTAAGAAGCAAGCCTAGCACTTTCTTACACATACCTTTCTGAAGGTACTTATTACAGTGTGTAAGCCTGCTCATAGCGGATGAGGGGGGAGCAAGTGTTGAGTGTTGGTGTAAGAGGAAATGCAGGCAGCTTAAATGACAAAAGAAGGAAGATGTAGCACTCTGTTATGCTTGGGCTTAATTCCGTGCCTGTGCCTATACCATGCTTGT